>NW_022631003.1:12743679-13086474 GCF_010015895.1 Lontra canadensis
TATTTATTGAAGAGACTGTCTTTTTTCCACTGTATATTTTTTTCCTGTTTTGTCGAAGATTATTTGACTATAGAGTTGAGGGTCCATATCTGGACTCTCTACTCTGTTCCACTGGTCTATGTGTCTGTTTTTATGCCAGGACCATGCTGTCTTGGTGATCACAGCTTTGTAGTAAAGCTTGAAATCAGGTAACGTGATGTCCCCAGTTTTAATTTTGTTTTTCAACATTTCCTTAGCTATTCGGGGTCTCTTCTGATTCCATACAAATTTTAGGATTATTTGCTCCAGCTCTTTGAAAAATACCAGTGGAATTTTGATCGGAATGGCATTAAAATGCTCTAGGCAGTATAGACATTTTAACGATATTGCTGTTTTCCTGCTCTTTTGGCATTTTGGTAACAACAAACAATATCACTCGCTGTCTCTCTAGCAGCTAAAGCTTGTCTGAGTCCCCAACTTTATCAGGTCCCATCAGTGTTTGAGGCTGTTTTCTTAATGAAATGCTCCTAGCATTTGACAGCTTTGTTCCTTCATTGACATTTGCAGCTTTTTAAATAGATGAATATTTAATGTCATATCTAATAGGCCAGATTCCTTGAAGCAAAATCCTATTAGTTAGTGCCCACTTTTTAGAGAGTGGATGGTCACTAATTACTGTTAGAATTTATTTATAAGTTTTAATATATGGTTTTGATCATAAACTCATTTATGAATCCAATACATAGAAACCAGGAGGATTGTTCTAGATTAGTAGTCATATTCTTACATGGAAGTTACACTATAAATTAAAAATCTTTTTATCCCAAAGTAACATAATGCTATTTCTGGTGATGGACTTTCCTAATCGACTTTGTAATATAGTTTGGGCTATTTTCTTATCCCACTGCACTGAAATTTTAAGCCTAAAAGAATAAAATGTAACTCCTGAAAGCTGGTTGCACAAAAGCCAATTTCATTTCTGTGTGTTTATTTACTCAATGTCCACATCCTTAAACTGTTGGCACATTCACAGCTGGGTGGAGCAGCCCATGTGTCATTGTGCTGATGCTATGGGGTGGGATGGGTGTGGAAGGTGGGTTGGAGCACAGAGGGGTCCTTGCAAAGGGAAGTTACATAAGTGATATCATATGCAGAAGTAGTCTCTGGGGTTTAAAAATAACTGGACAGGGAGTGTCAGCCTTTCTTGGATCTGACTCTCTGATTTACTATCCTGAAAGGTCAGACCTATATTCCTGGGTGGGCTGGAGAGTCTGTTTAAATGCACCAGTTCCTAATAGCAACCCTACATAATAGCTTAAAGAGCCTGGGAATGTTTTCTTGTCTCAAGGCAGCAAGGTGCTGCATGCAAAAGCTGAACCAACATCTCAATGAGAAGCCAAAACAGGACAGATGTTTCATGCTGTGCCTCAAATGTGGTTGCTTCCAGCATGGTTTCCTTAAACGGACAGGAAACACAGAAAACAAAGAAAACAAATGCTCTTCCATAGTAGCTCCAAAGCAGATTAAAATGAGCTCTAGTGTCCCATTCTGTCCATCTTTCCCTTTACCCATCTTTTTTAGGGAACTGAATTAATGATGTGAGACAATGCCTTGTATTCATACTACCTGATGTTTTTATTTTTGTAATTTGTGAAAAATAAGCTGTCAAAGCATATTACCCTGGTGTCAGAGATTCCTTGGGGGGCCAATATCAGAATTTCATTGCCACTGAGTCCCCATCTAGCACCTGAGAAAATATATATACAGTGCAATCATAAAAGACCATGGAAGTGGTAGGAGAGTAAGGGTCAAATTTAACAAAGGTCAGAAAACAACACAAATACATATTAGATCTACCATCTGCCTATGGTGACCATGAGGCCATCAAGTATCACTTGAGATCTTCATGTCATTAGGCAGAGGCAGGTATTTCTATCACATGGCCATCAGTTGTAGTTCCGGATTAGAACCCTTAGCTTCAGTCCCTCGCTCCTTTGATGCCCTCTCCTAGTTACTATCTTTCCTTGAGTTTCCCAGATGCCTGTGGCAATCCCCCACTGCTTGCTCATTGGTATTAGCAGACAGAGCCCACCAATTCCTCTCCAGTGCCACTGCCTCTTCCTGAAGGCCTATATACCATCCAAAACCAGAAAGCTACCTCTTATCCACATAAGTGATTACTTTTAGACGCATGATCTATTCAAGCTGACTCATTCCAGAGTTCTTTCATTCACTGAGGTAGTGTTTCTCAAAGCATTTGAATCATCTGGGATGCTTGTTAAAATACAGATTCCCACTGAATCAGGCACTCACTGGGTGAGGCTGAGAGTCTGCATATGTAACAAGCTCTTTAAGCCTGCAGCTGATTCCACCTCAAGATAAAGGTGCAAAGAACTAGTTCATTTCATCCGTATATACATCCAGTTTAGGATGTCTTAGGGATGAGAATACCTTTTCACCCTCACAGCTTGGAAACCCCAGGAAAAGTCTGCTGATTTCAACAACTGGGACACCACTCGATCCTTGAGCTTGCTATAGTTTCAAAACAACTACCACTGGTGGCCTCTGCGGGGAATCCTGAGGCTGAGAACTCCACCCCTTTCATCCTTGGCTTTTACTGCCCTTTCCTATGCTCCTTTGATGAGTTTCCTTCCCACGGCTGGCACTTGCGTTCTCCTGTACTCTGGTCATTTCATTGATCTGTGCTTCCTCTTCTTCACTGCCCCTGCCCTTGCTGTACCACACCCTGTGCTCAGCCCTTCCCTCTCTCTCTGAACTTCCACCCCATGGCAAGTCCCCTTCCATCAGCCCCTGGAGCACCCCAGCCTCCGCTGAGCCCTGAATGTCTGTGGGGATGCTCTTTCTTCCTTAGTCCTCCCAAATGTTGTCTGCATTTCTCCTCACATCCATTATGTGCTGGTGGCTGCAGGTGGGGAGCAGAATTGGGAAGAGATCATCAAACGTTTTCTATAAAGGACCAAATAGTAAATATCTTTGTGGGCCATACAGTCTTTTATAACTAGTGAGCCAGCCAGCCACTGTAGTTCAAAAGCAACCACAGATAGTACAAGTAAACAAATGGACGTGTTTCAATTAAACTTTTTTTTATGGATCCTGACATGTGTATTTGATATAATTTTCACATGTCAGATTTCTTTGGAAAAAAATTTCCACTACTTAAAACTGTCAAAACTATTCTTAGCTTGTGGGCCATACAAAAACAGGGATTGGACTGGGTTTGGCCCATGGCTATTCTGTGTTGACTCTTGATCTAAACCAGTGCTTCTCAAACTTTAATGTACAGACATCATGAAGAATTCTGTTAAAATGCAGACTTTGATTCAGTAGATCTGGGGTTTTTGAGATCCTATCTAACAAGTTCCCAGGTGATAGAAGTGCTCCTAGTCAGGGCTCTACACTGTGAGTAGCAGGATACTACTGTCATGTGTCGAAATTTATTCTTTCTATAATACAGACATTAAAATAGTTTAATGATATAGGAAAGTATTCCTACGGTAATTCATATTCAGTAGAAAGGTTGTGTGGAAGGCCTGGCGGCTGAGAAAGCAGGCTTTAAAACCCAATAGACTCCCACTTAGCAGTTACAGGAATATGGATACACTTGTTAACTTCCCCCCAGTTTCCATTTATTTAGCTAAACCTATGCAATAATGACCTCTACCTCAGATGGCTGTTTTGGATTTGAACAGGATTATGCAGTTAGCAAGTGCTCAGTAAATCTGAGGCATTATTATTGTTAAATTTAAAAGCAAGACACGAACCTGTACCTAACGAAACAATAAGAACTTTGGGTGCTCAGGAGACCTCCTTGCTTGCTTTCTTGGAAAACATTTGTGAGGATCATGGCCATTGATTTATTCAAGAAACATTTGCTGAGCTGCTCTTCCTCCTGCCAGGTAACGTGCATTGTTGGATCTGCTAAGATGAATGAAATGTAAGCTCCCATTTGTGGGGAATTGGAAACACCAAGCCATTTCAGTGCAGAATACATGCTGTCTGCAGAGTGCTGGGAGAAAGCAGCTCTCCCACTCTGCTCTGAGGAAAGGCCAGAGGACTCCACACAGGAGACGACCTTCGGCTGGACTTCAAAGAATGATTACGGGCCTGACTGGTGCAGAAAAGAGGGAGCAGGGTAGGCAAAGGAGGTGGAGAATTCAGGGGGAATCCAGGACAACTGGACTCTAGGGATGTATGGGACAGGCGAGGGACTGGTCCTGACCAATCAGGCAGATGCAGACCTTGATGTCATAGAGGTTCGGACTGGCTGGGTATCAGCCCGAGGTAGGTCATCATCACTTTAGGGAAAACATCTTGACAAAGCCATAATACATGCCAACAGGGACTCTGTGAAAAGACAGTGCCAGAAAATCCTTGACTACTTTTGCCGGAGTCACAGAAAGACTAGGGAGCCTTTGTGCTGAGCCAAGGAACCCCAGCCTCTGTGGCTTGTGTTCCTACAGAATATGAGACTGCATGAGAATGCTCTTCGACTCAGGGCCTACGACATCAAGGCCAAAGGAAAATGGCCTTTATAAGTAGTCCCCTGGGAGCCTATTTGGCTCGGTAATTACTTACCAAGTGTCTGTTACGGACGGACTTGGTGTTGTGCTGCTGGGGCTGCTGAGATGAAGTCTGGCATCTGCCGTGGATAGTTTCACCTCTGGTAGAGGAAATAGGCACACAAATCCCTACACCATGGGGTGAAGGGAGGCCAAGTCTTGGAGGACTTTATAGGAAAAAGAAAAAAATTATAAGGAGTTTGGACCTGGGGGTAGGAGCTCCATGTGTGTTTCATGGAAGAAGGAGTGTTTGAGTCGGCCTTTGAGAGGGATGTTTCTATTTCTGGTTGCTCCCTTTAGGATTTCCAGCTTATTTAGGGGCTAAGGGGGCTGGGGTCTCTTTGAATAAATACCTAACTTTGATCAGTGGTTTTGGAATGGACAGTAGTTTCCTGAACTTCTAGTGCTGGGTAGGGGCCAAAAACTACCATCTGAAAAAACCTTGAACCTCAATAAGGCAAAGCTTGCAATCAAACACAATTTGGATTACAGTCCCAGAATTGAAATTTGGAAATAGTTCCTGGCAATATTTCTGTTTTCCCTTCTTCCCTTCACTGAGGCCTTCTTTCCTCCATAGCAGGGCTTTTAAACTATAGTGTCATGTGTGAGAAGTGGTGGGCCAAGTGGCAAGGGGACTAGCAAGGAGGGTAGGTTCTTGTCCCTTGGGCTGGGACATTTGCATCCTGACACAGTGTCCTAAGTGGCATACTACAGACTCTAGACTGCTGTCCCTTCTGTTAATGCCTCCTTTCGCAGTGGCACAGGAAGGATTTTTCTGCCCTAATACTCTCCTAAACTATGCCGCATCTATTTGATTTTGCTCCATCTCACCAGCCAAGTTGCTTGGCCCCGAAGGGAGACTGGTACTTGGCGCTTGGAGCTAAGAAGTGTGTGGAGGAGGCACTGGGCTATTCCCCACCTGGGACTGTGGGCTAGGTTTGGGTTCAGTGGAGAAGAGAATGCAAGCAGAAGCCAAAGGAGATGTTTTTTTACAAGGAACTCTGATACAAAGGGCCACAAGCAACATTGTTTTGGGGTCCAGGTGGGAAATGCTATTCAGGGTGTACCCAAACATTGCTAATCACTTCCAGAGCTAGTGCTTCCAGTATCTTGAGCAATTAAAATGGGCTCAGCTTGAGTCTTTCCCTTAGGTTAGATAAAAGGAACTTTTTTCCTAATGAAAAGAATTTGCAGTTTGGGGATCTCTGTTAATTGCTTTCTGGGCATGGAAACAAAATTCTTACCAAGGGCAGGGGTGAGATGCTACTCCAAGTGATTGTTTGTGTAGCAAACACCACTGATGAGGCTGGGATGCTAGAACATACGAAGCCTGCTTATGGACACATATGAGATGCCCTTGGATTGAGATGCGTGTGAGATCTCTGTCTTAAATACAAGCCTGGGAGAAGAGATTGGTGAGGTCCCTCCTGATATGGTAGGAGAACACATGAATAAAATGTGAATTGTTATTGTAACCTCATTTTTACCGACTGGCTGGGGAGGCTTGGAGAAATTTGTTGTTAGTAAAGGTACATGCATGCATATGAGATTGATACCGAAAACACTGAATACAGTCCCAAACACTGTAGCCATCTATGTCTGTGAACAGATGCCACATTAAGTACGAATATGAATCAGTAAACCTGCAATTATTTCTCAGAGTTTCCTAAGCCATTCTTGTCAATAAGTGGCAGTACGGCTCAAGGTACTTTCCCATCAAATGGGGTACATGGGTAAATTTTTATTTGTAGATGATCTCTCTTGCCTCCTAGAATATGTAACTGGAACTTTGTTGTTTTGATCATTTCTGAATCTCCAGGGCCCAGAACAGTGCCTGGCACTTAGTAGGTTCTCAGTATTTGTGACTGAACTTAATGAATGAATAATTGGATTTTATGTGTGAGCTGGAAGCCATCTGTCTCTTTTCTCAGATGCTGTTACTCCTGCCAAATATACCTTGAGTCCCTCGCCTATGGTAAATTCCACTATCTCAGGATAGAGACTGTGGGTGGTTCCCAGGGTATTATGGGTCAGCGTGTGGGTGTGGATTCTTATACAAACACAGAGGCCCCGGGGCTTAGCAGATAGTCCCAAAAGCTCAGAAGGACTTTCAGGCATAATTCTATAAAGTCCTTTTCCTCAAAACATCTTACTTTTTCCCATTATGAAAATAACACGTGTTCATTAAGTAAAGAATGGAAATAGTAGAAAACTATGAAGGTCAAAAAAATTATCCATAATCCCTTTACTCAAACACAAATCCATCTTTCTCTTTCTCCTGGATTACTGAAAGTCTTCCAAACCTGACCCCTCCTTCCCTCCAGCCTAGCCACCCTCCAATCTAGTACCAGGGCCCGTGAGAGATATTCCCAAAACATGAATCTTAAAGCAATTCAAAGGCTTCCCATTGCCCTCAGTGTCCAAACCACTCAACAGGGTTGGCTCTGCTTGTATCTTCGGCTTCCTATTCCTCTGAGTCCCTATCATGTTATACTTGTGCCAAATGGAATTTCCTTCAATTCTTTAAATAAGCTGCACCTTTGCCTGCTGTCTCTGGGCTTTTTCAAACGTTTTAATTCTGCTTAAAACTCTCTCCACTTTTCTTGGTTCTATTCTTTATCTCTTTGTTTCCTTGCCTGTGTTTATCTTTTTACTCTCTCTGATTCAGAATTTAGATACTACTTTCCCCCTAAAACACCTTTCTCGACTGTCCTTCCCCATTGCCCTACCAAATCTGAGTTTGGAAGTCCTCCTTTTTGCTTCAAAAAACTGCATAGATTTCTTCCACAATATAGTTGACTGTACAGAATTTTAGCTCTTATCTGTAAGGGTGTCTCTTTAGTCTCAGTTCATAGCACAGTGCCTACTTCATGTCACATGGCTCAATAAATATTTGTGGAGGTGAATTTAAATTGAATCATTGTTTACATTTTATAAACATTTCCTCTTAACCTTTGCTTTAATCATATAGTGTTTTCCATTCTACATAGATAAAATTAATCATATGAATTTTATGTTAGGGGCCATATCATATAAACTTTTTCTTTTTATGTTTTTATCTTAACATTATATGAAGTATTTTTAATTTTACCCAGTGTTCAGAAACTTCATTTTTAATGACTGCATACTATTCCCTCAAGTGGATGTATGCTGGTTATCTTCTATTGTAGGGCATTTATTGTAGGGCATTGTCTGCTATAATTTGTTAATAATTTAAAAACATCTTTGGATATCTTTGGGCATAAAGTTTTTCCATATTTTGAATTATTTCCTTAGAATACCTAAAATAAAATTTTAAGTCACTGGGTATTTGAAGTTTTTAATACATGTTGCCTAATGGCCTTTATAGTGTTATTTGTCAATTTATATTGTCACCATCAAATTATGTGAGTGCTCATTTCATTTATCCTCAATAAAGTCACTTCTTTTCACCCATTAAAAGCTTTCAAAGAACATGTATCCCCAAAGACAGCAGCACTAAGGACACAGGGCCAACATTTGTCCCTCCCATCACTCCCTTCTGAGGGCAGTGTCTCAGTTCCATTTTTAGAGTGTAGATTTTCTAAACTCTCACCCCCACTTGGCTGAGCAATCACTCTGAACATCTGTTTCTTCTTCTTAGAGGAATGAGGTAGCTTTAAGATTGTTCCTTTTATTCTATGTCAAACCCTTTAGATGAACCCAGGCCAACCTCTACTCCCATTTCACACCTTTCCATCAACACACACACACACACACTCATAAATCGGTTAAAGCCCACTGGAGGGTAATATCCACTGAGACCTCCTTCCCACCTAGATTGTCTTTTTTTCTGACTCTCTGATTTCTTGGCTCTTCTCTGTAGTTTCTATTCATCTGCTTTCCTTCCTCCCTCCACTTTTTCAGCAAATCTATCAAGCACCTACTAGGCCAAGCACAAGTGCTGAGAGATATGGAAAATAAGGCAGCAAATCTTCCCTCCTACCATTATGGAGTTTACATTCTAGTGGGTGTTTGCATTCTAGATCAAAAACTAAAAGCCATCCATTAAAAAGTTACACATTGTGATGGGCATTATAAAGGGAACAAAGGCTAAGAGAGAGAATATTGGGAAAGATTTGTAAACAGAAAACACCTTCCCTTCTACCCCTATCTCCCCCTTAACCCCAAACTATGCTTTGTTTTCTCCATAGCACTTAGCACATCTGATAGAGTATGTACGATATTTCTTGGTGTATTTGATTATTGTCTGTGGCTCCCAATTTGAATGTAAGCTCCGGGAGAGCAGGGGCTTTGCAGTTCACTGTACACCTGGCCCGCGGCCAGTTCTCAGTATCTGCTGGATGACTTCATTAGTGGGAGGCTTTGTTGGAGGTATGTATGAAACTGGCATCTGAGGATGGGAAAGAGCTGTTTGTGAACAGAAGTGGTGTCAGAGCCCAGGTGGAGGAAACAGCAGGTGCAGATGCTCTGGGGCAGGGAAAAGGATCAGAGAGCAGCCCAGAGTGGCTAAGTTAGAGTGAGCAAGGCAGGCAGCAACACCCAATGATGAGCTTTGGCAGGCAGGTAGGGCCCCTAGCATGCCAGGCCCTATAAGCCCTGTTGTTTGGATTTCATTCCAAGGACAATGGGAAACCATTAAAAGTTTTGACGTGACACCAGAATATGCCTCCCTGCACTGGCACAGTTGTAACTGCAATATTTGTGTGTGAGGGTGGGGTGGGGTGGGATAGGGTAATTCACATGGTGAACACTTGTGCACCGATTTGTCCTCTGTGACCCATATTCTCCCTATGGGGTGTGGAGTATCAAATTCCTTTCAAGCCTATTATTTTAGGATCTTATAATTATAAAGCAACAAATAAAACTATACTCCTGTTATCATGTTCCCTTATGGTTTGACATCTAGCCTCTTGCATTTGACCCAGATGAGAAACTTCACTCCTGAAGCAGCATCTGGAGCTGCCATTTTTAGGATGATAGATCTGACACAGATTTGGTGACCCGAGGGATGATCTTTTCTTTTTTTTTTTAATTATTTTATTTTATTTTATTTTTAAAAGATTTTATTATTTGAGAGAGAGAGCAAGAGCGCACAAGCAGGGAGTGGGGGGCAGAGGGAGAAGCAGGCTCCTGGCTGAGCAGGAATCTTAACGGGGGGCTTGATCCCCAGATTTCAGGATCATGACCTGAGCTGTAGGCAGACACTTAACCCACTGAGCCACCCAGGTGTCCCTGTTTTTTATGATTTTCATGTGAAAAGTGGATTCATGGCTTTCCCTTGAACTTGTCCAGCCCAGTTCATTTTTCTCAGATCTGTTTGGGATCTCAGATCTGTATGGGATTTGGATGGGAGTCTTGCTGTGAGGATTCTAGCCATGTAAGAGCAGGAGAGGCCGTCTCAACGAGGGAGAGCTCCAGCAAGCTGGGCCGATGGAAAGGCCCACTGCTTTCCAGACCTGTCATCTGGTGGTTGTCTTTTGGGGATACTTTTCTCCTGGCTTTGGACTCCTGCACCTTTGGCGCTTATCCATCAACAATCCCTACAAATGACCACAGCTTTTGGCTCATTCCAACTGGCACCACTTCCTGTCACTCTCTTCCTGCAAATAACTTCCTTCTGCCCATGAACTTGTTGCTTGGGTCTCCTTTGCCTTGTCCTTTCCAATAAGAAATGGCAGCCATTCTGATCTAGCCTCTCAGCCCCCATCAGGGGAGCCACTTTGTTAGCTGCCCCTGAGAGACCTATTTCCCCTTTACCCAAACCTAGGACTCCGTGAGTAGATGGAGCTAGAAGGTGTGTAAGTAGCACAGAGTTAAACAGACTGGACATTGGACAGCTGGCAGACTCAGAAGACTATAACATGAGGCACATTAGAGATGCCGTTTCCCCTCTTCCTGAAGGGGAGATGGAGATGGAGAAGCTTTTTGTTTTGTTTTTGATTGTGAGCAAATGTCCCTGCATAAATCCAATGATTGTAATTGAGTTAAATTTACAACAGACTTAGTCTGGCACATATTTACAGAACACCTAATTGTTACTGGGGGTTGCGTGGCACTTAGGCACACCCTATAAGCAATTTACTGATCCTTTCTTTTATTCAGCTAAACCGCACTTTGTTTTTCCTCATCTCACTTGACTTCTCTAGTGTCTATAATTGGCATAGATGGTATTCCATGGTGGTACTAAATTAATATCACACAAACACATCATACTTTATGACAATTATTATCCCGTAGAGGAAATTAGAGGTCACACATGTGATTAACGAGTGGAAGGGGCCAAATACTGTGTTCTGATCTTGGGGTTCTGACTTCAGCCCACCATTCTTTCAACAACATCACTGTGCATGATCGCTTTTACCCAGCACAGCTGAAAGTCTTAGGCTCTCATTTGCCAGCAGTAGGGGCAGTGGCCATTCATGCGGCAAAGTGCCCACGGCCTTAGGGTGGAAGAGTGGGTGTAAGGTTTACAGGAGGTGGGGTTGACAGCACACACCAAATGCTCTGTACTTCCCTTCCTCCACTTCATCCTTGCACCTAGAACATGCAGAACCAGTCTATACAGGGGGCATTCTTATTGTGATATCAGGAAGAAGAAACGCCTTGGCTAAAGGATGACCCCTCTCATTTGTATATTGCTCAGACAGGCAGCAGTTCATTTTAAAACTAAAGAGACAAAAAGGTGGGAAAAGACTATAAAGGGTCTAGCCTCTGGGTATCTGATTGTGGGGGACTGGGGAGAATGCTGAAGGAGGGTAGGAAGAGGTGGGGCAGTTAATGGGAGGTACCTGTGGGGAAACAGGGTGGAAGGGGAGACTGAAGAGAAGAGGACCCCTTTTGCCAATGATACCGCTTGCAGGACCACATTACAAAAGATCAATCTTCTTGCTAGTCTTTTCTATTTTAGAGGGCCATGCCTATTCCTCTAGGAATAGGAGGTTCCTCCACTTATTTCCTACCATGGAACTTCCATTAATTGGCTTGCCAAGGACAGGGGTCACACTATCTCTGATGGCAATCAGATTTGCTTAGTGGCCAAGTAAGCTGCTTACTTCAGACAGATAAAACAGCCGTGGGAATTTGTACTCTATTTCATGGCAGTCATGTGAACGCTTTATTTTTCTTGGTCATTGAGCCTGTGTATGACTGCAGAGGTGACAAGAAAGTGTGAAAAGATGCTAAAGCCACTTGAGCAATCTGTTTTTTGCAGGTTTGGGAGCCCCGGATAAAAAGCTACGTCAGAATAGGTCAAATGGAAGACTGGTCAGTCATGGTTGCTATGGTAACCAACAAACATGTTTGGCTTTCAGAGGCCCTCACCCTGAGGAGGGTGATGGCTTTTATTATGAAATTTGTGAACTTCATCTGTTTCAAAACTATTTATTTTCAAAGTTGTTAATAGCAATGAATTACTCATTACCTACACACAAGTCATCTCTGCTCGGGTTTGCTGCTGACCCAGGCCCCCACCTCCCTTTCTCCTGTGGTCAGGGTCTGGTGTGCGGTTCTAACCTCTCTCGTAGCCTGCAGAGGCTTATAGGGACCATGGAAAAGCACACAGGAGTGTGGCAACAACTTGACCAGAGTTCTGTTGTGTGACTTTCACCACTGTGGCCCTTGTTGCCATTAAAAGGGGGGATAAAAATATCTTCCCTATACACCTTATGTGGTTTTGCAAAGTTATATGAAGACTTTAGATATAAAACTGATTTGAAAATGTTTATTTAGTGCATTATACTCACTGAAGAGAGAGCATAAAAATTTAACTCCTCAGTTTTCAGATAGAACGCTTACTACAGATCACTAATATGTTTCCTCTTAAGTACCAGTTCTAACTGAGTGATAGTTGCTGCCTCTGTGTTGAGAAGGATTCTGAGGCTGCCTCTAAGCTCAGCTGGCAATGGCAGCAATCACTTAGTGATGTCTGCCATGAACAGGGGCATCACAAGTGCTGGGTATATGCCACCTTAGTTCAGGATGTTCCTTCACTTCTCCTTGTGCAGCATTTGGAGATTGAGACTCACTGCTGCTCTGTAGCTTGTTTGGTCCTGGCCTGCCAGACCTGATTCATGGGAGATAAACTCCTAACATTCCAGGCTGGAACCTGTAATGATTTTGTGTTTTCAAAAAACGATTTGGATTTCTTTTTTTTTCTTTTTTTCTTTTTTCTTTTTTTTAAAAAAATATTTTATTTATTTGTTTGACAGAGAGATCACAATAAGGCAGAGAGGCAGGCAGAGAAAGGCGGCGGGGGGTGGGGGGGCGGGTAGCAGGCTCCCTGCTGAGCAGAGAGCCCAATGTGGGCCTCAATCCCAGGAGCCTGAGATCATGACCTGAGCTGAAGGCAGGAGATAAACCAATGAGCCACCCAGGCACCCAACCATTTGGATTTCTTGCTAGTAAATGTGAAATATGTTTATTGTTGGAAATCTGACATATAACAGAGAAACAGACAAGAAATAAAAACAGCTCATAATCTCATCATTCCTGGCTAACTTTAACATTTTGGTACGGATTTCATGCCTTTTGATCTGATTTACTTATTTAAAAAAATGATCACTGGTTGCTGTGTGGAGAACGGATTGTAGGCACATAGTGTGGATGCAGAGAGACCCACTGAGAGGCTGTTATAGAAGTCTAGGGGAAAAATGCTGGTGACCTGGGCTGAAGAGTGTGTGGCAGAGATAGTGAAAGGTTGTTGGATTTGGTGTATATTTTGAAAATAGAGAAAATGGAACTTGCCGATGGGTTAGATGTCTGGAAGGCAGGCATGAAAAGGATGATGTCCAATTCCATTTCCAGTGAAATGATGATCCATTTACAGAGATGGAGAACAATGAGAGTGAAGCAGGTGTGTGTGTGTGTGTGTAGGGGAGCTGCAGCAGTGGAAATCAAGAGTTTTAGATATGAGATGCCTGAGTGAAAATTTCATCCTAGTGAAGATTTCGAGTAGGCAGTTGGATATATGGTAGGAGCTTTGGGGAGAGGGTGGGACTGGGGATTCCAATCTGAAGATCATCTGCATCGAGAGGATGAAAAAGAGACGGGACCTCTCTAGGGAGTTAAAGAAAGATGAACAGGAAGTCTGAAAGCTGAGACCTGAGGCCTTCCAATATGTGCCCATTGGAAAGAGGAGGAGACTGAAGGAGTGGCCAATGATTAGGGAGAAAATTAGGAGAGTGCAGTGCTCAGTAGCCAAGGGTAGAGGCTAGTTCAAGAGAAAGGAATGCTCCCTCTCTCATGCATATTTTTACAAGGAATACATACATTTTTCATAGTATATATATTTTTTAACATAAATATAGGGTTTTCTTCATTTATTATGAACACTTTCTTATGCCCTTAAAAAACCCTTCTGCCGGGCGCCTGGGTGGCTCAGTGGGTTAAGCCTCTGCCTTCGGCTCAGTCATGATCCTAGGGTCCTGGGATCGAGTCCCGCATCGGGTTCTCTGCTCCGCAGGGAGCTTTCTTCCTCCTCTCTCTCTGCCTGCCTCTCTGCCTACTTGTGACCTCTGTCTGTCAGAAAAATAAATAAAATCTTTAAAAAAAAAAAACCCTTCTGCCTTCTAAAATATTAAAGTAGTCCATGCCTAGGATATAACCTGCCAAGGAATATTCTTGTATGTATATCTTGTGTTTCCTTAGATTAAATTTCTAAAATGGAATTACTGGTAGATATGAACACCTTTTAAGGCTTTTGATACATGTTGTCAAATTACCTTTCAGAAAGGTTGTACCAAGGCTGTGCACTCTAGCAGCAGTCACATAAAACCAAGTATTTGGCAACTACAGCTACCATTAAAAAATCTCTCCTTTTCTCTCCCTCTACCCCCACACATATACAAAATGCTATCTTGTATTTTTTCCCTATTAGCATGCCTTGATTAATGGAGCTTGAGCATGTTTCAGCATCAGGCTTTTTATGTGCCATCTGAGTGGTGACCAAGTTGATCCCTGCACCCAAACCTCCTTAAGTATGAAAACATGAGTACTAACATCACCCAAGTCAGCCCTTCAGGGCCAGAGGGCTGGGGGTTAGGGGAGAGGAATAAAGCTGGTTCTGAGCCTGTTTCTTGAGTGAGGGGTGGAGTAGATCTTGTCAGCAGTGTTTGGAGTTTGTGTGGTTCCCACAACTTGCGATGCCTCCTCCCCTCCAGGCCTGACTTCCTGTGGGCTCAGCCTGGGAAAAGGCGTTGTCACTGAGAGGCAGAAGTAACTCTCACAAGCGGGCAGTGAAAACCCACATGGGATAGTAGTGGAGTCTCCGCTGCCCGTGAGCAGTTACTCAGCTCAACCACAAATATGAGCCAGAGGGACACTGGCAGATTGGGGCACAAATATTGCCCCTTGCTGCCTATGTGGAACCCCTGCAGCTCTGACAGGCCTGGTCTCTGTGTGGAGACCTTAAGAATCCTCTGGATTCTTTCTGGGCATCTGTCCAGCGGAGGCGGAAAGACCCTGTGTGTTGTGAAACTGCGGCCGGGCATGGCATCTTTCTGTTAGGTCTGCAGCATTGCAAAGGACTATTGCACCATGCTGTTATCCTACAGATGTGGAAATTGTAGTTACTGGGCTGATAAAAATCTTAAGAAGATGTGGGACATACAGATAGGCAGAAAATGTGAATTGCGGCATTCTTGTATGTAATAGTTCTCATTTCATAACCACGCCAATTGGAAAAAGATACCTTAAAACAAAATGCAACCCAAAGGGGAAAAAAAAGGGCATCATAATTCTGTTTTCTGGATGGCACTGACACTTGTAATATTTTCTATAGTAGTCAAAAAGAATTCCTGAGAGAATTATAGTCATGAAAATTATCCCAGGCCCCAGATCCAAAGGAAATCATCCTGTGAGAAGTTAAAAATGAAAATGGAAAACTTTCAATAGAAATAAGACTGATAATGGGTTGCCTGGGTGGCTCAATTGGTTGAGTTACTGCCTTCGGCTTGGGTTGTGGTCCCAGGGTCCTGGGATCGAGCCCCATGTTGGCTCCCTGCTCAGTAGGGAGCCTGCTTCCCCTTCTGTCTCTGCTGCTCCCCCTGCTTGTGCTCTCTGGCTCTATCTCTCTGCCAAATAAATAAATAAATAAATAAAATCTTAAAAAAAAAAAAAAAGACTGATATCCAGTCTTTTCAGATATTTTTTAAATTATAAAATAATACATTTTTGTTAAAAATCATTTAACTAATGAGACAGGTATAAAGTAAAGCTAGTCTTCTCTTGCCCCCTCAGACCTTGTTCCCATTCTCCAAAGGTTTGGTATGTATTTCTCTGGAGCTTTGTTCATGCAATTGCAAACATTTATATAAGAATATATCACATGGCCTATGTATGGTATGTTTATCAAACAGCTAGCATACAGTCAGTGGCCAATAATATATTCCCAAACATATCAACAACAAAAGTAAGATTATACTATACAAATTCTACATCTTGTTTTAAATTTTATTTAAATGCAATTTCTCTTTGCCTCTTGGCAGGTAGTTTAGTTTGATCTGTGCTTTATTAAAAAGAAAAAAAAATTTGGGCTAAAGACTACCAAATTCAGTCCTTCAACTACTATTTGTTGCCTACCAACTAAGTATCAGACACTGTTCAAGGTGCTGGGAGTAAATGAAATGATAAAAATCCTTGCCTTTGTGGAATGGGCATTTTAGTGGAGGGAGGTAAACGATGAACAAATATAACATGTGGTATGTCAGATGTTGCTAGCAGGGCATGTGAGGGCTTTGCAAAGATAGGACAGTCCTCAATGAAAATGTGACATTTGTGTGGAGATCTGGAGGGAAGTGGGGGAAATGCCATGTGGATGTCCTAGGGAAGGGTATTCCAGGGAGAAGGAAGAGAATGTACAAGAGCCCTGAGGATGAAGGGGTTTGGCTTACTCAGAAACAGTAGAACAAGTATGCCTGGGGAATGGTGAGGGCAGGGAGAACAGAAGAGGGGGCTAGAAAGGATTGCATGGACCTTGGAAGCCATGTGGAGGCCTTGGGTTTTGACTCTGGAGGGTACAGGATGTCACCAGGGATTTTGAGCAGAGCACTCCCATGATGTGAGGTAGGCTGTAACATGATCTCTCCAGCTGCTATTGAAAGTAGACTCTGGGGGTAAGAGCCAAAATGGAGAACCAGTTAGGAGGCTATCCTGACAATGCATGAGAGTGAAGATGAGCTTTGGGCCAGGGTGTTGGCAGTACAGGTGGTGACATTGTGGACTCTGGATATATTTACAAGCTAGAGACAATAAGATTTGTTGATGGATCAGATGTGGGGTTAAGACAAACAGCAAAGTGAAGGATGACTTATTAGGACAAAGCAATGCACAAAATGTCCTAATGAGAGATTTTTTTAAAAAAGATTTTTATTTATTTATTTGACAGACAAAGATCACAAGTAGGCAGAGAAGCAGGCAGAGAGAAAGGAGGAAGCAGGCTCCCCGCTGAGCAGAGAGCTCGATATGGGGCTTGATCCCAGGACCCTGGGATCATGACCTGAGCCGAAGGCAGAGGCTTTAACCCACTGAGCCACCCAGGCGCCCCTAATGAGAGATTTTTTAACGAGTTAGTACAAGAAATAAAAACAACATGAGAGTATGGATGACATGGGAGACCAGAACATGGAGACTTGGCCCTCCTTTCCTTTCCCTTTGCTTCCACATATCATGTGCCATGCCCTGTATGTGTCTTGTCCATGCTAGTACTTCTCAAATTCTGAGAAATGTCCAAAGGCAGAGGACAGCAACCTATTATTACCAGCTGTCTGGGCCAGTGCCTAAAGCTCGTAATGGCTCCCACTACAAGCTAGGCATTGCATTAATGCCTTGTATTAAAAAAAAAAAAAATTAATGTCGGGGCATCTGGGTAGCTCAGTCAGTTAGGCATCTGCCTTTGGCTCGTGTCCTGATCCCAGAGTCCTGGGCTTGAGTCTCTGCTCTCGCCTGCTCTGCAGGGAACCTGCTTTTCCTACTGCTTCTTCCTCCCTTTCTCTCTGTCTCTCATGAATAAATAACTAAAACCTTTTTAAAAATTAATGTTAACTTTGGATCCTACTCCAAAATATCTATGTTTGTTTTAATATATTCATTACTTATAACCAAGTAATAGTGCTGGTCGTATATGGTGGGTACCTGACATACACACCAAGAATCTCTAAGGACACATATAAAGACATATAAGGTTTTTGTTTGTGTGTGTGCATGTGTGTGTGTGTTTAAGATTTATTTATTTATTGTAGAGAGAAAAAGAACAGGAGTAGGAGGGGCAGAGGGAGAGGGAGAGAGAATCCCAAGCAGACTCTGCTGAGTGCAGAGCCCGACACAGGGCTTGATCTCATGACCCTGAGATCATAACCTGAGCCAAAGCCAAGAGTTAGTTGCCAAACCAATTGTACCACCCAGGTACCCCAACATAAAAAGTTTTAAGACACTCCAGGCGTATGCCATTCCAGTGTATTCCCAGGGGTAACCCTCCCAAGAAAAGCCCACTAATTTATAAACTGGCTGATGTCTGAAGTACCTACATGTTCTCACAACCTGTATTGAAGAACAGATGACTGCTTGGGCTTTTCCATCTTCACACCACAGTGCAGGCCTTTCTTACAAATGGAAATACACTTCCTCCTACCTTACAATATTCCACCTATCTTTGGCTTTTTAACCCACTGAAAGCTTTCCTTAGTTTTCACACCCCATTCATGATATCTAATGTTATCACTTCAAGTGATCAGCCATTCCAATTAATTCCCAGGACATATATTTTCTTTGGGGAAGTATAATACACATAGGGAAGAACAAAGCTGTAGAGTCAGCAGAGCAGAGCCTTGGAGTCAAATTTACTGAAGTTTTAATGCAAGTGCTTCCATTACCTATCTATGTGATTTTAGGCAACTTTCTTCATCTCTAGATCTATAAAATGGAGTTAAAAGCAGGGCTGGCAGAATGATTAAGTGAAAAGCATATACAAAGCACCTAGTACAGTGTATAGGCATTTGATAAATGTTAGTTCTCGTTCCCCCTTCACCTCTTAATTTGTCACTTTTTAAATATTCTACCCTTTATGATTCTACTTTTTGAATTGTTATATGTTCTATCTCTTGCACTAGACTATAAACTCTTATAGACTGGAAACCACATTTTGTATTTCTTGACATCCCCCAAAGCATCTAATATGGTTCCTTGAACACAGAAGATGATTAATAATGTTTGCTGATAGACTGATTGATGGATTTCTTGCTAAGGTTAAAGCTGAAGGACATACTGCTCTCTGGAATCAAGCACAGCGCAACGGGCTTCAAAAAGGAAAATGAGCCTCAGCATTCATGGAGGAAAGTCACTGTTTAGTGCCTCTGGGAGATGTGCTACTGATAGATGAGGAGGATGCTGGACGGCTCTGCTATGTGTGTTATAAACCCTGCTGGCCAGCTACAGAACGATTACCCAGCTGGGTAGTGAGATCCTGATAACCCTGCCACAACCAAGTTTATTTAGTAAAGCATTTCAACAGGCTGTCACTGGTACACATGGATTGATAGATTGCACAGCTGTTATTGTGTGCTTACAAGGGAAATTAGGAGTAATTAATGGGCTGGGGATCAATAGCAGTCTATATCGCAGTGAACGATTTAATTTTCTGAGTTAAGAGGGATGTACAAAGATAATTAAAATAGATGGATCAGAATTGTAAACTATTAATTTCTTGGTTTATATAAAAGTTTAAAATTTTAGGGGCCCCTGGTGGCTTAGTCAGTTAAGCATTGGATTCTTGGTTTCAGCTCAGGGTGTGATCTCATGGGTCATGGTATCAAGCCCCATGCCAGGCTCTGCACTCATCAGAGAGCCTGCTTAAAGATTCTCTCCTTCTGCCCCTCTCCCTGCCTCCTACTCCTCCCTCCCCCCAGCTCGTGCTCTTTCTCTCTCACTCTCTCTCTAAAATAAATAAATCTTTTAAAAAAAAGTTTAATTTTGGGGCACCTGGGCGGCTCAGTGGGTTAAAGCCTCTGCCTTCAGCTCAGGTCATGATCCCAGGGGCCTGGGATCGAGCCCCTCATCGGGCTCTCTGCTCAGCAGGGAGCCTGCTTCCTCCTCTCTCTCTCTGCCTGCCTCTCTGCTTACTTGTGGTCTCTGTCTGTCAAATAAATAAATAAATAAAATCTTTAAAAAAAAAGTTTAATTTTTAGCTTCTCTCTACTTTTTGAAAAGATAATGAACATGTATGGTAACTCAGTACAAAATGGTATAAAATGGCTGCTCTCTGGAGGCGATCACTATTGTCTTGGGTGTTCTAGAGGTGATGACTCGTCTGCGTGTGTTTGTGTGGTGTGTGGGGAGAGCACTTAGCTAGAAACAATTTTTTGTTTTTGTTTTTAACTAAAAGTAGTTTAAAGAATCCAAAAACTTCCTACTAGTCTGGTATGTCTATTTGGTTCATCTCTAAATCTCTGGTGGCTAGAATAAGGGTCAAGTCAGCCCATTCAGTCCAAAATTCATGCTCAATAATTATTTGTTGATTGATTAGATTTATGTTAGTAGTTTTAAAAATGATCTGCAATAGCCTTGTACATCTTTCTTGTTAATTAACAAAAGACATACAATTGGGCATGTCTAGAAAATAGGGCCTCTTAATTCAAATGTATTGGCATAATCATTTAAAACCACTGATGCAGAAACTCCTGTTAAAATATTCTCCACTGACTGGAAGAGATCTTTGTATCACCTGAGTCTAAATAAGGATTGGCTCTGAGCAAAAAAGAATTAAAAAATATTTCAGATCACATATGCAAATCAGTGTGGTTGGTTATTAAAAGCTGCTACTTTGGGAGGTTGTGTACTTTTTAAATTGCCTCTTTGAGTTCATAAGCCACATATTACTGTGGTTGCCACCACTTCTATTACAGCTACTGCCTACCAATATGACTATTTATTTAGTAAACAGTATGTTCCAGTACCATGGAAATATTTTATTTGCATTATCTCATTTAATTGCATATTAACATGGTCAGGTAGGTAATATTATCATCTGCATTTTACAGATGAGGAAACTGAGGAACAAGATGATTTCAAACTTGCTTATATTCTCAGAGCTAATGAAATACTGGAATGGGTATTGTGGCCCAGCTTGAAACCAGAGCATACACTTCTAATCAGTATTTCAAAGTCATCTCATTTTTGACCAAAAATAGAACATTCTTATCGATCATCCTTTTTTTTTTTTTTTTTTTGCCAGGTTTAGCTTCAAATGACTTTTGGTTCTATCAACAAGTGAAATCTATCTTTAGAAAGAATGATTTTTTTTAGTACTGTGGCTTTTCAAAAGATATGTGTCAGTTGCTAAATCAATTTAAAAAGAGGGACTCCCCAAATGGTTTGCATCATTAAAATGAGTGATCAGCCTCCTAAGGTTCCAACTTTGAAAGGGATAGTACCCATTTGTGTGAATATGCATGGGAGTTTGTTTTAAAAAATTTGTTCTTATATTTATTGTCATATCTCATATAGTTAATTTACTTAAGTAACAGGGAATAGGGGCAGTTTCCTCTTAGAGTTATATAATCAGAAAATACCAAACTGCCTATATTTCTTCATATTTCATCACTAGGGCTTTATGATCCAGATAGTCCTAGGCAAATCTGCAAATTATGCAAAGTGTGTCTTGCCACATCCTTTTCTTTCAGCACTTCCCTTTAATTGTTTCCCCACTCTCTTCTCCTCCCTCAAAAATGCCAAGAGTTCAGTGAGCCTCAGTAGCCACGTGTAGAGTCCTCAAATTCAAGGTCCTACCCTGTCCCCTCCTCTCTGGGTGCTCTTTTCATGTGCTCCAAAATGGTCCCTCTCTTTAGCCACCTGAACAAAAGTCTCTTCTTACAGAATATCCAATAGCATGTAACTTAGGAGAAAAGACAGCAATGTGGAAATGCCTGATAGCTCTAGCTAAATATCGAGGTCTTGCTCGTAGCACTGCTATTCAGTAA
The DNA here is from genome assembly GCF_010015895.1 of Lontra canadensis. NCBI lineage: Eukaryota > Metazoa > Chordata > Mammalia > Carnivora > Mustelidae > Lontra > Lontra canadensis. The sequence continues at coordinate 12,765,188 of NW_022631003.1, forward strand.
GAGAAACTTATTAGGTTAAAAGGAACACATTCATTTTGGGCTGAATACCATTCTTGTTTTCCCTCAACAATAACAGATCCCACATTGGGACCTTTCTTGTCCTCCTTCATCTAATGCTAATTTGACATTATTATCATGTAGTTGGACATTATTCAATGATGATTCTTCCAAAGACCTATTTTTACTTTTGGAGGATTGTGGGGGCACCTGTTTATTTTGGTTGGCCAAGGATGGGGTTTTGGCTACAGACCAACAGATGGGGACTGGGAAGGGGAATGGGGGAGAAGATGGGGGAAGGGGAATCTTCCAAGGAGACTTTCAGGGATGTCCATGAGAAATAGACTGAATTTATTATCCTGGAGAGAAGTGTTGTGGAGGTGGTAATTTTTCTTATTTGTTTTTACCAGGGAGAAACTCAAAACCTTAAATGGTCTTCATCTTGTTGCCTCTAATGATGCTTTGGACTTAGAGGGTGTCTGGTTCAACTTTTCTGCCAGTTTCAAAGTGAAATAGTATTTGGGGCATGCCACCTAGTGGCAAGAGCTTTTGGTTTATTGCTCATTTACCCTAGTGAACCAAAGTCTCCTAGGCTTGAAAGCCATATTAGAGGCCATCTGGGTCATCGTTTAGGTTTTCTGTAAGCAGGCAAGGATATCACCCTTTCTATGGTCCTGAGAGAGAAAAGATAGGCAGTTCACAACCATCAGGGCTCAGAAGCCCATTGACTCCTAGTTATCTGGTAGAACTGGAATGCGGTGGCTTGCCCGGCTAGGACACAGCCCTGTATCCCCACAGGCTTTTTGGAGGTCCCAGAAACAAATTTTTGGAAGAAGACAAGGCTCTTTATGAGTCTTAGCCCTGACTTGACCCATGTCCTCTCTCTGACCTCTTTTCTTCCCTCCCCCTTCCCCCCAGCTCTTGGCTGCTTCTTCCTCTCTTCATGTTCCCTGCTGCTTTTACTGCTTTTCTTCCATGGTCATGCTTTATGTACCTAAGAATATAATACTTTTTAAAAGTTGCCATAGTTTTCTTTTTAAATTTTAGTTTTACTTTTTCTTCCTAAAAGGAAAAGGATTATTGCTTAATTCGGGACAATTAGAAAACAGGGAAACCACACCCATACCATTTTAGAGATAATGATCGTCAACAGTTTCTTAAAAATCCTTACAGCCCCTTTTTCTTTGTGTGTGTGTGGCTTTTTAAAAACAAAAACAAAAATTGATACAAATACTTCTTTTCACTTAGTAATATATTATAAGCATTGTCTCATGTCAATAAATATTCTTATACTACATGATTTTAGCAACTGTATTATAGGATATACCAGAATTGTTAAATTTGAGGAAAGTGAGAAGGTATGGAATATTTTAAATTCATAGCGACAACCAGTTCACACTTTATTGAGCATTTATTGTGTGCTATGCTCCTGCACAAGGCAATTCTCATATTCATAATCACATTTAACCTTCACAAGATCCCTATGACTCCCTATGAAGTATTGATGACATCTTGCGGAAGAAGAAAATGAAGGTCTGAGAAGTTAAATAGCTTGCCTGAGATCACACAAGTAGTAAGAGAGCACACAGGAAGAAAACTTTGGTCTCTGAATCTACAGTCCTTCAGCTACTTCCTGAGGTCCTAATAGGTACTGAGGGTGGACATTGTTTTTCTGAGCTTTCTTGGTCCTCATGACATTAATGGAGAGAACCATCTAGAAGGAGTTAAGTGTCAAGAGACTTTACAGCCAAGGTAAGAAATGTGGAATAGGATATGAGAAAGTGGAAGGAGACCCACCTAGGGAAAGACTCCTGGGTTTTCAAAGCCCCACCAATAATAATTGTTAAGTGCTCTCTATATATCTGTACACATCTATGTATTCAATTTCATTCTCACAACTCTGTGAAGTACATACTATTATCTTATTTTAAAGTTAGGAAAGTGGTTAGTCCAAGCTCACCCTGTTGGGAGGTGGCAGAAGCACAATTAGAACCCAGTGTTTCCAACTCCAAAGCCTTCTCCACTGCTATACAAACTTCTTTTCCATGTTAATTAGTTCTACTAAGAATTTTAGAGTGATATGGTTACAGGTCTCACCCTGGTTTTAAAAGTGTGTTGAAAGGGGTTATGGTTCAGATAAATGAAGGGGGAGAGAGAGGGGAAACAGAAGACTAAAGTGAAACAAAGCCCAGAAAAAAATATAAAAAGCCTGAAAGAGTGCCAGTTGCAATAAGGGGAAGATAGACTAGCAATCTTTGATGCAAAAAGTTTGGAAAGCAATGCTGAGCTGTTGAAATGGTTGAAATTTCTGCTTTTTCTTGTTTTGTAAGCAAAGAAGAAACATATGAATAGTTGTTAGACATGTTTTTTCTTTCATACAATGCTAGTACATTTTCCAAAAATAATTAGCTCAAAATACATTACTTATCATGAAACCAATGAAACAGCCTTTCACATAGAATATTTCTCAAGTTTATACTGTGTGGTGAAAGATTAGCAGCAATACTACTTTTCAGGATTGTGTCTATTTGAAGCACTCTGGTTTGGGTTTCTTAATGTCTGAAATAAAATGGATAATACTCTCTATGTCATAGGTATTGTAAAAATTAGTGAATAAATACTAAGAGCTTGAGGAATGATTTAAAAGGAATATGTTAGTATATGCTATTATTGGTTATTAGATCTTCATTGCTATTCTGAAATCATAATGCTCTGATGGTGACACTGTTAGTCATCACCATGGAAACCAATGACATATGCCATGTTTTTCTCTGTGGCCTCTCTCCATCCTTCAGGCAGTTGTAGAGGCTGCCACAAAAATAGGATTAACTCTCTCCTCTTACTATCTTCAAGTTCCTTACTGGTTTGCCAATATCTTCTGTACTAAACTTTCCCTGAATGCATCCCTATACCTCTACCTCCACCTTTCTTCTCTTCTATAATCCTCCACTCATTCTCATGGGTGTGAATCTGGGCAGCTTATTTTTTGATTCCTTTGTTCTCTTATACCTTGTTCTTCCTTCCCTCCTTTTAGGTGGGGATAATCTTTGTTGATTCCACAAGTTGTTCCTTATTGTTATTAATGTCTTCATGGAGAGGAGAAGCCAAACCCAACTTAAAGCTATCAGGTTTGTTACTGTTGCCAATTACTGAAGTTTCAATGTCTCTGTGTCTTTTGCTTCAGCTATTAAGTCACCATGAGTAGATAGCTCTAACTGTAATCCTTAAAGAGGAATGAAATCAAATAACACCAGTTACCCATCCATGGGGTATCAGATGGGTATCAGACAACAAGGCTGTCTCTATAAGTTAACATTTTTAAAGCAAGTTCAGTTAGATTTTAAAAAATTTGATATTCTTTGTTCTTTTGAGTGAGATTTGGCACATGAAGACAAGCTATCCTTATTACAACACTTAATCTATAGCAATGAAGCATATGTATTCCCTAGTGAGTATTTTAAATAAGTTTTTCCATGTTACCAAGTAGCTTTTAGTCACCAGACTAATAGGATGAGACCTGACCCTATAGTAGCAAAAAACAGTATCGCACTTTGAACAGAACATTCAGAACCGATGCCCTTGCAACTTTCTGCCAGTAGTCAGTCATTTTTTTAGTGATAACATGTCCCCGTTTTTCCTCCCCTCCTCTTGAGTCACTTAAGATGAAAAACAGGAAAAGAAAGTAAGCTGATTTAATAGTTTTCCCATCTTCTAAATACCCCTCCTTTATTTTTTTAATTTAACTTTATTATGTTAGGAAACCTAACCAAAGAGAGAAAGGATCTATACTCTAGAATCTATAGAACTCTTATAAAAGAAATTGAAGAAGACTCGAAAAGATGGAAAAACATTCATGGGTCAGAAGAATAAACATTGTCAAAATGTCTATGCTGCCCAGAGCAATCCATATTTTCAACGCCACCCCAATCAAAATACCAATGGTATTTTTTCAAAGTGCTGGAACAAAAAGTCCTATAATTTGAATGGAACCAGAAAAGACCCTGAATGGCCACAGAAATGTTGAAAAAGAAAAACAAAGCTGGGGGCATCACGTTGCCTGATTTCAAGTTATATTACAAGGCTGTGTTCACCAAGACAGCATGGTACTGACACAAATAACCCCCTTTAAACCATTCTCTTTGCCAGTAGGAGGCTTAGCTTCTAAGTTCTGACATCTTGCTCTGAGAAGCTCTGAGTAGTAGAAGCGCTACAGAAGTCTAGGAGTGGCTGGCTGTGCCTCTCTGGCCAGGAGGAAGAGCTGGAAGCCTGGTTGTGAAGTAGGTGCCTTGAGGAATGTAGCTCTGTCTTTAAAACCTCTGTACCTAGACCGGTTCTAATTCCAGTGAAGGTGGGCCTGGCTATCTCACAAAGTTCTCAGTGGCCTTCGGTTCAGGGCGTCCGTGGGGGCCGTCAGGCAGGACGTGAGGTACCACCCTTCACTTGGCTTGCCATTCTGGGGCTGGAAGTGAGAGCCCTGAGTTGACTTTTGTCTCCAGCCTACCTCCCTATGCTCCTACACACCACCTCTCTCCCCCTACTAAACAGATCATCTCACTGCCGGTTCTCATCCCAAATGCCAAGCTGAAGGCAGAACAAGTTGCTGCTTTGCTCTGCCCTACCCGAGCATTTGCAAGGGGCAGATGACCAGATGCCTGAAGCCTCATTTAGCTCTTGTCCTTTTGCAGGCACAAGGGAACTAGAATGGATTGAATTTAAAGTTAAACTAAGCCAGAGCACAGTAAGCCATTTGCTTGGTGGCCTCTACAGGAATCTGCACTTTTAGAGCAAGGGACAGGGGAGGGACACTGGCCCTTGCTCCTTCAGCATTTCTTACACTTCCTTTCCATTATCCTCATTGGAATGAACCCTGCAACAATCTGTTCCGGAAACTGTAATTAAGGTGGGATACAGTATTCTATTACAAGGTTTTTAAAGTCCCATCCATTCTTTCATTGCATATGGACAATAACACTATTATTGTGTCATTACTATTGCCTTTTTACAGATGATGAAAGGGAAATTTCATAATCATTTCTTAGCTCTGCTGCTGAACTTAGGGCTTGTCACCTATTGAAGCCTCAATATTGTTTGTTATTAAACTAGAATTTGACCAGTTTGAAGCAGTTAGTCTCCTCATGATAAGAACCCTAGACCGAGACCAAGGCAAGTACTTTCCTTAAAAGTATGGAGAGACTGACTCCTCAATAGTCTCCAGGAGTTCTTTGGGGGCTACTTTTCTGTGTTTGATCCCAAACAGGGTGGTAGAGGAGGAAAAAGTTTTCCTTAACTTTCTCAGAGTCCGTGGCTGAGTCTGAGAGTTAAACTAACAAAGATTAACAGGAAAGCAGCACACAGATGTACTGAATATAGATAGGTCTTATGTGATACGGAAGCCTTCATAAGGAAAGGAAGTCCTGAAGAAACAGATCTGTGTATCTTTCTGCTGGGTGTGAGGAAGAGTGGGAAGTTGTGGAGAAACATGATGGGTTCAAGAGTCTGAGGTGAGTGTACTAAACTGGGGCAAACTAGCAAGGCCTGCTCGTTAGGATTCATCTGGGCATCACTTTTCTTTGGAGACAAGGATGCTCCTTTCCTCTGGGTAGAGGGAGGATACTCTCACATAAGGATTTTATGACCTGTTTCAGGGGAAAAGAGTGATGACCTTCCTTGCTGCTGCCCTTTTCTCAAACTCCTCCAGGTTAAAATATTCAATACACCAAGGTGCCATATTTTGGGGCAGTATGTTGTGAACCCCATCAGGGTCAGTCTTCCTTCTCTTTGCTGGCGCTTGATTATAAAGGAGCTGCAAAACTCTCTTCCAATTACTTTGCAATGCTCAGATTAAAAAAAAAAAAATTTTAGCTATTTGACAGAGATATCCATAGGGAGAGAGTGAACACAAGCAGGGGGAGTGGGAGAGGGAGAAGCAGGCCTCCTGCTGACCAGGGAGCCTGACGTGGGGCCAGATCCCAGGACCCTGGGATCATGACCCTAGCCAAAGGTAGACCCCTAAAGACTGAGCCACCCAGGTGCCCCTGTAATGCTCAGATTTGTCAGATTCTATCTCAGCACACCCCAACAGGTTGATAGGTGTTAGCTTTGTAAAAAAGGCTGTGTGGTCCTTTTGGACCATGTTGGCTTAAATCAGGGAAGATGGTTTCTTTACTGTGGGCCTTCCTTCTACTTTTAATATGCTAAACATGCATCGGGGATGTCCTAAAGGACTACATAAATATTTCATCAATTCTAAGCTGTGCTTTCTTCCCAGTTTTATCACTCTGAAGCTGGGATAGCTCTTGGACAGCGGAATCTTAACACGGGCTGTTGGCAGGTGGCTGCTGAGACCTGCTCAGCTGAGGTCACTGCTGGGCATGTGTGAACTTGGTCACAGCTGTTCCTGCTGTCATCACATTAATTGAGTTAGGTACCTTCTTAGGATATATGTGATGTTTAATTGCTCTTCAGAATGTCTTCAAAAGATCACACCCTGATCTGGCTCTGAAATGAAATGTTACTGTATAAGCCAAAAGGTATAGAAACAGAGCAGTGGGGTGTAGGTATGATGTCAGAGTGGCAAAACTTCAGCACCGAGGGCTTAACAATTCCTTATTTTCTTGCAAAGCAGCAACCAAGTGCTTGATAGAACTTAAGAAAGGAAGATATCCCATAGTTGAGGGTGTATTTTGTTACTGAGGTGGGTACAAAAGGATTACCTAGCATGTGCCAAGAAAGCAATAAACCCAAAATCAGAACTGCCAAATCCCCAGGAGAGCTTTGTGTCCTGCTTTTTCTTTCTTAGTGGTACCTAACTAATAGCTTTATAGATCTCAAATATGTTAGTGTGAAGTATTTCCAATCTTATTTGACTATAGACCCTTGTTTCTCCAGGAACACCTCTTAGAACTAGTGTTCTGTGGAATATAGTCAAGATAATATGCAGCACTTATGATTAGCTAGTCACTATTAAATATTTCATCTATATTAACCAAATGACTTCTCATCACCATCTCATGATGGAGGTACTATTTATTATCTCTAGGCCACTATTAGCTTCATAGTAGAGTGAGGATTCAAACCTAGGGGGCTGCAAGCATGCATTCTTGACCACTAGGGCACCAAGTCTGAGAAACTCCATTCTAGCTACAGACAAGGAGGTGGACATGGTGCTGCAAATCTAGCCCATGGTTAAAAAATGAGTATCACAATCCCCACTGACTCTTAAAATATTTAGCAGGAATCTTCAAGGAAAAAAAAATTTCCTGTTTTTTGTTTATATTATGAATGCATTATAACTTTTTGTATAAGCCTAAATGATTTGCACTCCTTCCAGGTTATGAAGAATAGGAAAAAAAGTCACTTTCAGTGGAAGACAGATACACTGCAAGTTTAACCTAAATAAAATACCAGAATCCAGTGGAACAACTAACAGCCCCCATGTAGGCCATATCTGAATGCCCTGAAAAGATCCACTACTTTACAGGTTGCTCCTCCAGTGAAAGGAAAGCTGGTGCTTTTCCCAACAAAGTTGTGTGTGTGTGTGTGTGTGTGTGTGTGTGTAAGGGGGAGGGGATTTATAAAAATTAGACCACTTTGTGCCACTTTCTCATCTTTTGACCAGCTACTATTTGTGAGATAAGTTTCAGTGAACCAGATGGACTTGCTGATGGATGTAACAATCTCTTATTTGCTCAGCCCCTGGGGAAGAGGCAGGTGACAGAATGATTTCAGCAATAAAATGAACCTGAGCACAAAAGGTGGTGTTATTGCTTGGCGCTGCAGTGCTGTTCAGGTCCCATCAGCTCAGATTTCCCAGACAGGTGCTTGTGAGGATGATTCTGCCTGTTCCATCTCCTTAAGAGGATTTCAACTCTGTAATAGGCTTTTCCCACGTGTGGGTTGCTTCCCGAGATCAGTTAGGTCTTCCTGAGATATGTGTGGCCTTATAAAAGCTGCAAGTGAATACAACAGCTAGTATCTTATGTTAATTTAAGGAAATTTTACTCTTCAGGAGATAAAATGCTGTTCAGTTGCTATTTATCTGTGCCAGCTGGGTAAGAAAGGGAGATGATTCATAGCCCGGTCCAGTGGGACCAGTGAAAGGCTTGATTACACCTTGGTTCCAGGCTGTCTTGTGGGGCAAGTGCCTTGGCATACATGGGTTCCAGGAAGACTGTAATAAGTACTCGTAGTTTGGGATTTAACTTGGGTACCGGATCTTATGAGAACACACAGGTGTTGGATCAGTTGTAGACAGGATCTTTTCTGTTCATTACCCAAGGGGGATAAAAGATATGGATTCCACTTTAATATGTGAATTTTAACTCCAAAGAAATCAGATGGAGATGGCTATCTTATGGCAGCTGGCTAAATGGCAGCTATCTAAACACAAAGGAGACAATACAATTCCCAGGGCTAAGAGAAAGTTAACAAAGGGAAAGTTCTAGTGCATTAAAATAAGTCATCCTTATACAATAGCCACTCCATGTATATATTATGGTACAAACCAATCGGTAGTAAAATTTTGACAGGGTTCATTACGCTAAGTTTATAAATCAAGCTTCTGGGCTTAAGCAGCAGAGGCATTCTTTGTTGCGGGAGGCTGCAAACTAGAAGGTACTTGATAAGAAAGTGCTAGAAAGAGTCCAGCTGTTAGCTATTATGTTTCTTTCGAACCTACTATTTAAGACATGTATAGTTACAAAGAGAGTATATGAGGAGATTAAAAACCATGGTTACGTTAACGTACACCTATCTCAGGGGAACTGCACTCCCTTTTCTTTCATTGTATGCTTCTTGCAGCTTCTCTGCTTCATCTGGCAGGCTGCCTCTGGAATCCGTACTGCCTTAAGTCACTTTCAACAGTGTTGGAGGATAGAAGTCATTAAGACAGCATAGATGCTAGGGGCAAGACAGCTAATAAGCCACTTGAATGCCAGTCAAGAATATGTGCGGCAGGTGAAACATAAATATTTTGCTGGAGGTAGAATGACATATAGATAACTACTGTTTCAGAGGGATGTTAATTATCTTTAATAAAATTAAATCTGAAGTCTTCCACCCATATGGAAATAATCTGAGCTAAAAAAAAATATTTGAATATGAGGTGGTATAGACTATTGTATTATAAGGTTTCTTAATTCCCATTTCATTTTTCCAACCACTACTGTAAGCAAAGGTAACTATTTCAAGACTTTTAAGCCAGGTTTGCAAAACTCTGTGTGGCAACCCGGGAAGATCCTCTTAAGGGCCAGCCCCTCTCATTGGGCAGAATTTCCCGAGATAACAAGTCACACTTCTCCCTCCTTCTCTAACAAAAAGCCAAGAGGTACAAATTCCTACTTACGCAACAGGAAAATGACTGATTAGTCCAACTCTTCATCTCAGCACATTAGTATTGCGCTGTAGTCAAGCTACAGTCTTTCCTTCACCCATGGGAGGTGCTGAATGCTGGTAGGACAGTCCAGCTTTTGGGGATTCGCTTTCCGTGTTAGAGTGCAGCCTGCTGGGCCAGCCCTGGAGGAATGGCTCCAGCCTCCTCACGCTCTCTTCTAAAGAGTCAACCCCTAGAGTTCAGGTAGGTGCTGACGAGCTGCTATTTGTGGGGAATACTTGACCGATTTTCAAACAGTCACAAATTAGTTCATACAGCACTTCCTTATTTGTGCATATCCAAAAGGGTTCCTTGTGATAGGTAAAGAAGAGAAGCACATGACTTTCAGAGAATACCATGTAACATGTGTCTCCTAGGGCAGAGCAGTAGCTAATTCACATGGATGCTTATTTCATGAGGTACTGATGGTTATAGTTGGGTGGCCTTATTTATACATGGGAAGGGAGGGAGTGGGGGTGGGACTGGATGTTTTTTCCAGTCTCTTCTCTGATTCATTTAGAATCAGAGAAAGAGATAATAAATTGTACCTTTTAAAAAAATGTGATCCCTATTTATTCTCTTCCCTTTACTACCCAGAAATGCAGTTACTTTGTATCACTGAAGTGAGGGTAAGTCTTAAGATTTCTTTTCTTTGGGTCTTCAACAGAGTTTTTACAATATAGTCTTCCTAAATTATATTTTGTATTCTCTCACATATTTGCACATGTGAAGATTACTCTGGGTCAGTAATCAATCATGGTCAACTTACTTAACCTCTCTGTGCCTCAGTTTCCTCAGCTATAAAATAGAGATAATAGTTCTACTTTATAGAATTATTGTGAAGATTAAACAAATTAATATATGTACAAAGCTCCTGAGATGAGTACTTGGTATATAGCACAGTATATATAATTATTATCATTATTTTTATATTTTCATCAAGACTTCCTGGGTCTTTACCACTTACTTTCCTAGGCATGGGGTAGGGAAGGGGTAAAGCAGAAACACTGAGGTTTAGAAAACATTATAACCTTTTAGGATCTTGTAATCTAATACGCAAAAAAATGACATATTTGGCACTTCATGGAGCAATATGTTATGATATGTAAATAGAATCAAATGCTGACTTCAGGTACTGGAGTAATGGAATGAATGAAATTTCATGTCATACACCTCAGGGAGAAGGCTGAAATGGAGCTGGGCTGGAGAGCAGGTAGGACTGAGATAGCTGGAGAAAAGTGGCGGGGTGGGGGCGGGGGGGATTCCAGGTGAGAACAATGTGCATGAAAGCAGAGAGGCCAGAAAGAGCTTGAGATGGTCTTGGGGTAGTAGAGAGACAGAGCTGGCAAGGCAGGTGAGTGGAAGAAAATAAGACTGTATAGAATGGAGCTGTATTATGGAAGTTCTAGAAAGTTCTATCCACTTAGACGATTCTTCACCTTATAGGAATGCAAACAGCAGAACTCAAAGTTTTCTGAGTGAAGGAGAGACCACATGAGGACTTAGATAATATTTCCATGGTTTGTGTTTGGAAGCTGAGTCCACAGAGACCAATGAGGAGCTTGTTGCTCTGGTTGTGTTAGTGTGAGAAGATGGGGACTAAACCAGGGGCATAGAAGAGGGATAAGGAAAAAAGAAAATGACTGAAGAAAAAGTTAGTAGGAAAGTTAGCAAGACCTATTTGTCAACTGACTGAATTTTTAAAAATGAAGTAATGGGTAAATCAAAGATTACTACAAATGTTAAATCTGTGGGTCTGAAAACTAGTGATAGTACAGAAAAACTTGAGAACTGATAGGGAGAGAAGCAAAGGAAGAATTTGGGGTTGCATACATTAAATTTGCAGTGATAGTGTGATCTCCAAAAATAATAGCTAACATTTATTATTTACTATGTGCCAGGGACTATGTGTTTCACATATAAAACTCATGTAATCTTCATGGAAACTGAGGTAGGTACCATTATTCCCATTTCATAAAGGATGAGAAGCTAAATATAACCCCATGTTTATATAGTTAAACTTAAACCTGAGCCATCTGATTCCAGCCCTTATGCCTGATCACCACTTTGCTTGGATACTCTTAGGAAGTCCAACTCTGATAAGAAGTAAAGACTGAAATTAGCAGGTGGGAGTTATCCACACGGGGGTGTTCATTGCAGTTATAGGAATGATAAGGGAGAAAGCATGCAGATAGGAGAGCAGATGGCCAAAAATGAATCCTGGAGGAGGCCCCTGTGAGAAGTCAACCACAGGGAATGGTGCAGAACTCCAGCAAAGTTGCATAGATCAGAGAATAGGCTGTAGGCTTGGACTTAAGAGGATTGGGTTAAGGATAGGAGTGGAGAGGGATATCAGGGTTAAGAAGAGAAAGCTTCATCAGAGACCTGATGGGGAAGCAACTGAGTTTTGTCAGGTAAATGAGGAAGAAAGTGAGGATGGTCAAATGAAGGGTTTGTATTTCTTTGCTTCCTTTTCCAAAATAAGAGAGACCTATTTTTCAGGAAGCTAGGGGAAAGAAGGAGAATGTGATGTGGAAAATGCAAGGAATACATGTGGGGAAGGAAAGATCCTATAGGCATCATAAAAGGGGAGAATCAATAGCTTTTATTTTAGCTGTGAGGAGAGGACTATTGGATTGTCAGGTCTCAGGTTTGGAAATGGGCTTTAAACTCTGGTCACTAGTCTGGCTCTTGAGATAGATGTGTTGTATTGAGGAGGACAAAGTTGAATATGCATTTTTCCCTTAAATTTATTTGTTTAGGAAAGAGATACATGTGACATCTCCACTTGTATGTCTTGGTAGGCATCTCAAAATTATTAAGTCCCAAATAGCCCCTCATTTCTCACCCTTGTGTCTGGTCCTCACATCCCACCTTGCACCTAACAGTTTCCCCTTCCATCCTTCTAACTGTTGTGGCTAAAAGCCTTGGCTTCATCCTTAACTTCTGTTTCTCTCATATATGACATCTAATTCATCAGCAAGTCTTGTGTAACCTGTCTTCGAGATTTGTCAATAATCTGATAATTTCTCACTATCTCTGCGAATACTACCCTATCTAAGCCACTCATAACGTTTCCCCGGACTAGTGTGGTGCCCCTGCTCCCAGCCTCACCTCCTTTCAGTCTACCTTCTCTTAGAAGCCAGGGTCGTTCTTTAACAATAGCAATTGTATCATGACACTTTGATGTCCAGAACCCTGCAATGGGTTTTCATCTGTCTCGGAATAAAATCCAAAGTCCTTGCCATGGTCTATAAGGTCATCATCTACTATTTCTCCCCAAGCTTCCATTGCTCAACCTACGCTGGCATTCTTGAACAAGCCAAGGATGATTTTGTATCATGGCCTTTGCATATGCTTTTCCCTATGCTTTGATTCATTCATTCATCAAGTGTTTCTGGAGTGTCTACTACAAGCCAGGCACTATTCTAGACAGTTGGGACACATTAGTAAACATGGTGGATAAAGATCCAGTATGTCTGCAACTCTTGCTCCCTCTATTCAACTGTCATATGATCAGAGAGGCCTTCCCTGACCACCTGGCCTAAAATAGCAATCATTTCCCACCATCTCATTATTCCATATTCCTTTATCCTGGTTAATTTTCCTTAATGACTCCTATCACCATCTGACAAAAGTCATTATTTCTTTGTCAACTACTCGTCTCTCTCAGGAGGAGGCAAACTCCTTGGCAGGGACTTACATCCTTGGCTTTAGTCTTTGTTATAGTTTTAGAATAGGGCCTAGAACAAAAATGGTATTTTCAGATATTTGCTGAATAATTAATGCATATGATTGATGAGAGGTTTATTTTAGAAACTCATCTTTTCAATTCTGGGAAGATTTCTTGAAAAATAATTTTAAAATTTCTTTTTCCACACCCCCCCCCCATTTTCCCTTTTACAAATTCCTATTATAATGTCAGATTTTGGACCTCCTCAATGATGTTTTATTGTATTTTATTTCTTTTTATGGATTTTTAAAATATATTTTTAAAAGATTTTTATTTCTTTATTTGACAAACAGAAATCACAAGTAGGTAGAGAGGCAGGCACAGAGAGAGGGAGAGGAAGGCTCCCTGCCGAGCAGATAGCCCAAGATGCGGGGCTCAATCCCAGGACCCTGGGATCATGACCTGAGCCAAAGACAGGGGCTGTAACCTCCTGAGCCACTCAGGCACGCTTTTTTATGGGTTTTTAAAATCTAACTTGCAGGAGGTGGCTTCAACTTTATTTTCTAATGTCTATATGACATTTTAAGATGCTGCTATAATATTGGTAGTTGCTAGGAGTTTTTTTCATTTTGTCCCATTACTCCTATTATGTTGGTATAGACAGTTTACTTACAAACTGGACTAAATAGGGTCATGCAGAAATCAACTTCATTCTTTCCCATCCAGACCCCTTCCTGGATGCAATGTTGGTACCCAAACCTTTTCAGTTACTCATAGATAGGGAAAAAATTTTTTTCCTTGCTTACTTTTAGTCACAAGAACAGCCTCCAGTTGGTAGTTTTTAAAGTTTTCATGTAGTCTAAAACTCAGATCCAGTTCTTTTTTCCTTTCCTTTTGCTCCCCCACCCCTGCCGCCCCGCAACTGTGCCCAGTTGGAGAGAGACACATACTTGACTTCTCCACTTGCTTGTTTTGCCTTGTCCATCTACTTTTCCCTGCTTCGTAGGTGCTACTTCTGACCTTTCCAGGGCCAGGCTCAGAAGGAGAGAGGATTAATGAAAAAGACCTTTTGTGGCTTGTGTAGCCTGTTACCTAATGATTTCCTCTGAGGTGGCAGGTGCACAATTGCTGGCTTTCCCCCTTGAGGGATGTTTTGGAGGTGTGCCCACCAAGGACCTCTGACTGCAGCTCCCCTGGTGTGGGAGGGGCTGTACATCAATAGCCACCATGATCCCACCCTCAGCACCTGGTGTTCTGACAATCCACCTGCGGGTCACATTTCCCCTCAAGGCAATACTCTGAGGTAGAAGCAAACATGACCCCAGGTTGGCTGGCTCCCATCTGTCCAACTTGGCCCACAAGGAAACTCCAATGTTTTTGCCCTACTGTGGGCAAAAGTGTAGTTTGTTCCTAATGCACCCACCTCTTGTCATTCTGCCATTAAACCAGCAATTCTAGCTGTAATCTTTCACCATTGTGCATCCCTAGGCAGGAATTAGATAATACCCTTTCTGTTTCACAAAGTCCAAGGAGCATTTGACAAGCTCTCCAAATGTTCCCTGGAAGCTCTTTTCACTCGGCTAGAGGTAATGGAAAGTACATTCTTTCCTTTCTCCCAAAACGCAGGTTTGAGGTATTATTGTGTAGGTCACAGCATGTAGAAAGGATGGAAGAATTAAGGGGGGGGTAGACATTAATTTTTCTGTAGCCAGAGGAAGAAATGAGACTTCTTGATGGTGTAGCTCTGTAAGCTGCCAAACCCTGGGTTCCTTGGGCAGCAGAAATGTCCCAGCTCGGCCCCAAAGAAGACTTGCATCCCTGACAGATCACTTTAGCCCTGAGATCTGTATCTCTTAACCACAGGGTTCTAGAATAGTTGAAACATATGCCTCTGCCCCTCACAGAGACAGGAAATAATATTAAATACTGATATAATGACCGATAATCAGTATTTGTAGATTTTGAAGGGCCATTAAATAAGAGTTGTTACAAGTATGATATGGGTCTCAAACAGACCTGGGTTTGAGTTTTAGCTCTGCCACCTATTAGCATATGACCTCAGGCAAATCATTAAACATCTCAGCATTTTAACTGCCAAAAAATGTTAACAATAACACTTGTTTCCTAGATATTAGAGTTGTCTGTGTGCTGCACTGCCTGATGGTAACTCAGCAACACCAATATTTTTCCTCTCTAAGGCTGGAAACTATCAGAACATCTGGAACTTCCCAGAATCTCCTTTCCTTTGTGTTTCCAAACTGGAGTTTGTGAGACTTTGAGTTTGTGACTTGTGCAAGACTTGGTAGGCAAAAATGAAGGGCAACCATTGTTTCTGGGATAATAGTTGCTTAGGCTCATTAGGACTTTACTGGACACAGAGGCTCATAGTCCTCTCTGTGAGCTCTCATTCTGTAGCTACTGCAGGATTCTCAGACATGCCCCAAGAGCTGAGTCTCTCCATCCACAATCTAGGACTTTAGACTGAACACATCAGTGACTCTCCATTCCTCTGGCTGCCACCTTCTAGACCTTTACTCCTCCAGCTCCTCTCACATATACGTAAGTCCTCATTTCCATATAAAGTCCCTTATTCCTGATTTACCATTTACAGTGGCCCTGTCTCCCTAATGAAACCATTCTGATACAGCATACACAGTCATAAGACATGTAATGAGCACTCAATAAGTATTAGATAATAATAATCATCATCACAAAAGGTACTATTCACAATAAATTGGAGACTAATGAGTAACGTTAAACTGCATGAGTTCCACTGTGTAGGAAGAGCAAAGATGAGGAATGGTACAAATGGTACAAAAGGAGACCATTCTTAATACCTAATACCAGGAACTGCTCACATTTCTGTAATGTTTTCCAATTTACAGAGTGTTTGCACACATTTCACTGCATTTCGCTGAGATGAAGCATGTTTTGGAAACGGACCCTTTCTTCCTTCCTTTCTTTTTTTTTTTTTTTAAAGATCGTTTATTCATTTGATGGAGAGAGAGAGATCACAAGTAAGCAGAGAGCTAGGCAGAGAGAGAGAGAAGGGAAGCAGGCTCCCTGCTGAGCAGAGAGCCCGATGCGGGCTCGATCCTAGGACCCCGAGATCATGACCTGAGCCAAAGGCAGAGGCTTAATCCAGTGAGTCACCCAGGTGCCCCTGGACCCTTGCTTTCTTAACAATAAAAGCCCATGATCAAGAGAACATCACAATTCAAAGAAGAAAGTGGCTTGAATTGTAAAGAGAACATTTACTTGGAACATGATTTTTTCCACAGTGTTCTTTCATCAGAAGAGAATGGAGTTGCCCTCTGGCTCGTGTGCCCTCCAGGGTTATGGAGTGAGCCTTGGATTACAAGGAAGAAGCAGCAAACCCTAACAGCTGTCTATATAGCGGAAAGTTTAACTTTCTAATCAATTTACTGATCATACACTTTATGGCATGTATGCTTGTGATTGTGCTATATGGTAATTAGGCATAAATGATAGAAATCAGTTGATAAATGGCTGTAATTGGAATTAATTTTCGGGAGTCAATATTTTTTTCTCTCTTGGTTCACTAGTATTGACAATTTTTTTTTTGAAAATGTGAGTTTGATTTACCTATACGTAAAAAGGCAAGTCCTAGGCCAGTTCTTCAGGTCCAGTTTCTTTTTCTTTTGCTTCTCTCTCAGATGCTCCTCTCCAGCTCCTCTGTGCTCCTGTCCAGCTCCAATTCCCACCCTTTGCCTGTGAAACTCATAAAGAGAGTGTCCTGCTGGCTCCTGCATCTGGCTCTGGTCTGCCTGGCCCCAACACAGGCAGAATCTCCAGAATCACAAGGTTATGGGTGGCCTGATAGGGGAGCAAAGCGGACCATGCCATGGTAAGGTAGAGGAGACAGGCTAGGGAAAGGAAAGGGCACCATGAGATCCAGGTCCAGTGTTTTGTCTCTGGGAGTTCTGAACCAGAACCAAGGGCATCAGGGCTGACAGATACCATCCTTCCCTCTTGAAGTTTTTGGGACTCACACTCTAATAGCTACGTTGAGGCTGGCTCCCCATGGGAACAGAGATATTTTCACCTATGGCTTCAAATGCATGTTTTTTTTTTGTTAATTTTTGTTTATTTAGTAAACATGCTTACAGTGATGCACTTGTCGGTGTCCCACTTCAGGGAAGGACAGTTGCTGCTGTTACTATCAGTGCCCTGTGATGTTACCTCCACTGCAGGGAACCACATTCCCCAAGGCTGGTCCCTGCCTAAGGCCCAGCACAGGATAAGGCTGGCAGGCCCTTTCAGTTCCAGACTCTGCATGGGGTTAGCTGAAGTTGTTGTCAGGCCTGCCTTGAAGCCTGACTTTTTCTACCCAGTCCTGCTCCATTGCCCTCCCTCCCATAGGTTTTGGTCCTACGGGACCTCACTAATAAACATTCAGCACATTCAACTTCAGCTCGGGGTCTGTTTCCCACAGAGCCCAGCCTGAAACAGACCTTGTTCTCCATATCACCAATTTTTGTCAACATCTCTATTTTGCAGTTATCTCCCTTGCCATTCTCTCCGACCTTGCCAATTTATACCGGTTTTATTCAGCTACTGTCATTTTATAGCATTTTTAGAGGGAATGGAGATACATGCATATGTATAACCCACAATTGTATTGGTCAGAGTTAAATTGCAGAGAACATAATTTATTCAGCTATTAAAAGCAGAGAGGGTATTTTTAGGTATTCAGTGTTGAGACAGATTTATTGTAATAATAGCCCCACATTTTCTTTCCTCCTTTACAATTTGTCTTTGTAACTCCTCCCCTCAAGGGATTGAGTCTGTTTCCCTACCTCCTGAATCTGGGCTCGCCTTTTGGCTTGCTTTGGCCAATGGAATGTGGCAGAAGTGATGGTGTGCTGTTTCTAAACCTAAACTTCAAAAGACTTTGCACACTTTGCTCTCCCTCTTGGTAGCTTCCTCTCCCATGAGAATAATCCAGGCTGGCCTGTTGGAAGGTGAGGGAGCAGTGAGAGTTGTCCTAGCTGAGGTCATCTGAGACCAGCTGACCACAAGTACTTGAGCAAGCTCAGCGAGGTCAGCCAAACTCAACTTAGACTATTAGCACTGGCCGGCTGACCCACAGACTCATGAGCAGTAATAAATGGTTACTTTTAAGCTGCTGCCATTTGGAAGGTGTTTGTTATACAGCATTATTGTGGCAATAGATGAATAGATGACTGACACAGAGTGGCTTACAAAATCCTTGGGAAGGCAGAAGTAAATTCTAGGGCCACATCATAGCATAGACTCACTAATGCCAGTTGTTGAACCAGGAGATTCTTGGCTAAGTTAATAAACCACTGCTGTAAACCCTGGCTCCGGAACTCCGTCACTGCTGTGGTGATCAGGGAGGGACTGCTGGAGCTGGTCTCTCAGAACCATGCTCCTCTTGCTCCTGCATGACTTAACGCCATCAAAACAGGGGCCCGTGCCTTGCTTTTCTCTCATTTAATTTAGTTTATGCAAGTGCTTCTCATCAGCAAAGTAAGTTATACCTGACCTTCAGCTGTGAAGGGGCCTAGTGTCAAAGGGACTTTCAGCTTTCTAATTTCTGTAACACATGAGAAGGAGGCTGGAGTGGATTTGCAGTGTCAGCCTCAGTATCTGCCACAGCTATGAGGGTCTTAAACAAGCAGGATTCCTAAACCCTATTGTAAGTTGTGCTCAATGATATTGAAACAATTTCTTTAAATTCATATATGCAGTATTTTACAATTGGGCAAATCACTCTCTGTAGGGTCAAACATTATTAATTCCATTACTGGAAGTTGAGAGACTGATGGATGAACATAGTACTAAGATTTTATGAACTCATTGTTCCACCCAAACCCACATGAATGAGTTTTGAAGGGAACCAACAATTATAAGTCACTAAAGAGAGGAAAACTGATTGATGTTTTGAAAAATTCTTAGTCCTGTATTGATATTTGATAGAGCATTACTAATATAACAGTGATTTCAGAAGGAATAATAACAGCCATTTGGTATTGACCTGAAGTTCTTAAAGTGCCATACACTATGTGATAAAAGAATATTTAATATTTTTTTTTTGGTGTAGAGATTTAGAAGGTTCTTAGGAAGACCGTGTCTTCGTATCTGACCTTAAGATAAGATGTCTGGTTTTAAGCGGTAAGAGAATTAATGCTTCCCAATCTGCCGAGTTAGCAATTCCAGAAAAACCTGTGTCCCTGTGGATACTTTCATAAGGATGGTGATTTAAGACAATAATCACTGAAGAAAAGGGAAGGCAATTTTTAGATAACAGAATTATCAACAGTGAAGGTATTAAAATGAAAAGAATTTTGTGCCTTCATATTTTGTTCCCTGTGTCTTGTTCAGCAGAGGTACATGTTATTATGGTATGTGAGGCCTGCAGTGGCTTATGCCTTACTAAGAATTGCTTTCTTTATTCAGTCATGTCCTTGTAAGGCTAGGAGTCCCTGGAGATCACCAAAAAAAAAAAAAAAAAAAAAATAGTACTTGTTGTCAGGAGAACCTGCAGTCCCTCCAAAGGTGCCCCATTGATTCAAAAGCCAGATACTACTTTGTCAACAAAGGCATCCCATGGTGAAAAGTCTGGAGGATAAATTGCCCTTGGCTCATTGGTGAGTCTTAATCACACACCCTGTTTATTTGATTTTTACTGACACTAATGTGAAGTATCAGCAATTTTGCTTCTGAGACAGAATCCATTGATTTAATTTTGTCATTTTTCTTTTCAGTTGTGCAATCAGAAATTCATTCATGTGAGGAAAAAGCAGTTAAAACTGATGGAAAAACGCCAAAGAAAGCGGCTGTCAGACTGATTGCTTTTTGGCAGAGGCTGAGATCAAGATTTACCAAGGAAAGCCCACCTAAATATGACCCAAGAGGAAGTGACAGAGCTCAGGAGCATTACTAAGCCTGGATACTGGAATTTCAGTTACCTTGCAAGGTATTTGAGAAAAAAATTACATATATGCAAACACAAGGAGGATACTGTGTTGCTACAAAGGTGGTTACTAAAACAGTTTTACTCTGATTTTTGAAGCAACAAGAGAAAAAAAGACAACAGAGAGCAAGTTAACTTCCCTTTTTGAGACCCAGTGTGGAGCAAATGTTAGTTCTGGCCTGGATTCAGCTACCTAGGGCAGAACAAAAGGGAAAGTGAAAGGTTCTCTAGATCAGGTGTTTCCCAGGATGGAACTTAAAAGCAGCTGTCTTATCCTGTCTGCTCTTTAGTCCCCAGTCTTGGATCAAACTTCCTGGCACAGGATTTAAAAGCATCTCCAGAATACCTGAGTGTTCATTTTTAGCCCCTTCCTTGAATCCTTCTTTCTATCATTTATTTCCTGGGCTCTTTATATATGTGTCTGTTCCCTCATTCGACTGCAAACAGATTTGAAGGCAGGGGCTGTGTCTTACTCATCTCTGTATTTCCTTTCTTCAATCCTTTTGTCTAACAGTGTTCTGCTTATACGTAATAATTTTTGTTTGTAAAATAAAAATATGGTTAGAGGCACATACAGATTTAACACAAACACAAATTCGAATACAATCACAAATTCTCCAGTGTTTCAGTTGCTGTCAAGAAAATGATGGGAAATTGCTAGATTTGTGAAGTGACTGACATCCTATTTTTAATAGAATAAGTAGCATGTTCATATTTTAAGTGCAAGTAAAAGTTGTTTTTAAAGGATTTTGATATGTTTTTGTTTCTAAAAGAAGCAACAGACTTATTGCAATATATGTAAATCAAAGTGAATCTAGAAAGGGTCAATGGAGTTATTTTACGTAAAGAGAATAGCCACAGTAACTGCCAGTACCTTAGAATTTCCATGTATTTGTAAGTTGAATGAAATGTTCTTCGTCTTCATAGCTGCGGCTAATAGAGTTAGACACATGAGTGAGGGAACAAGTGCCTGTGAATGATGCTATTATATAACATCATTTTTTCTTTCTTTCCTTTGCCTTTCTTTTATCCCAACTGATGGTATGCTATACACATGTCTATAACTTTTTTTTTTTTAAACTAATTCCATGTTAGCTCATTAAAAAATGCTTCCTTCTTTTAAAGGGTTGGGTGGGTGAAAGTTAACAAGTTACAGACTCTTACTTCTGGGCTCTGCAGAGCCCTTGGGCCCTGCTAACTAACTCCGTGTTAGGTCTGCTAAGAGAGGACACTAGAGACTGGAATGCTTGCTTTGGTTCACTGTTTGCTCTCAGCAGCACCTTAATGATGACCTTTTGCTCCATGGTAGCAGATGGTTGCAGTCACCAACTTCTCCTTTTCTTTCTTTTCTTTTCTTTTTTTCTTCTCTTTTCTCTTCTCTTCCTTTCTCTTTTCTTTCTTTCTTATTTTTCTTTTCTTTCTCCTTCCTTCCTTCTTTCCTTCCTGTCATTCCCAGAGGCAACCTCACTTTGTTCCCTAAGAGACACCAGTACCAGCTGGGCAGTGACCCTTTTCAGAGGTCTGGCCAACTCCCTGAGGCTTCTAGGGAAAAACTCTATGTTCCAGTAACATCAACATTTTCCTCTGCTCTTCTAACCTCAGGGATATGAGCTGATTTCTGGAATTACTATTCTCTGTTTCTCCTTTTACCTTTTCTAAGTTCTTCAATAACTCATAAACCAACAGTTTATATTAAGCTTTCTTTCTTGAAATGCCTCTAGTAGTTTCTGTTTTCCCATCCAGACCCTGATGGATATAATATTTGACACCTGAAGCGGGTCTGACCCAGCTGGATCTGCTGGGTTGGGAGTCCCAAGGAGCAGAGCAGCCTGCACTGCCACCTGAACCTGCTGCATAGCCCGTTCTTGCTCTGGGCCCTGGAAGAACCATAATATATTTAACTAGGATGGACATTTAAATTGCTTCCAATTTTTGTTACTCTAAACAATGCAGTAAACAACCTTAAATATATATTTTTCACATATGGGGAAGTATATTTGTAAGATAAAGTTATAAAAGTAGAATTGCTGGGTCAAAAGGATTGCCAAATTGTCTTTCGTAGTGGTGGTACCAATTTAATCTCTCACAGGTAATAAAGAGAAATCTATATGCATGAGAAATTGAGAAATCAACAAAGGGAAGAGGGAGCCAGGTATGACACCCTTGTTCTACTAAGAGGGCCTTGGTCTGTGGAAGAGAGAAGCACGTCTAGAATAGAATGTCATAGATTGACACAGAATAAAACTTATCACTTGAGGATTACTTTCTGGCTCAGGCTCTATGGAATTCCCTTTGGAGAGAAGGAAGGCTAAAATACAAATGGAAAAGCCCTCTAAGACATTTGATACTCACTTAATAGAGGGTAACACAAAAATGGGAGAGAGGTGCCTTGTCATAGATCACCAGCAGGGCTGGGCCATCTGAGGAGGCTTCATGCCTCCCAGTGGAGACTCAGTACTCAGCAAATGTGGCTGTGGTGGCCAGCAGCACGATGACCCATACAGATGTGCGGCTATTGGAATGCGAGGCAGTGTTGCCCAGCATACCATATGTGCTAGCTGTAAGCACGTGTGAGATACCTCCTTAGGACTCCCCAAAACACTTGGGTGGAACATTGTAGGTACTGGGTCTGCTTCCTGCAGTAGGAGAGAGTGTAAATCTGGTAAAACACAAGCTACAAACTCTCATTTACTAAGGTTGTCCCTTTTTTTCATTTGCACATCTTTGCCTCATTAACTTGAGTGGGATTTCCTTTAAAAATAACAAAATAAAGTACTCTTCTTCTTTGAATCCTTATAACCCATCTCAGCAAACCCAGGTTGTGACTCAGTCATTTTTACCATCTGCTGTTCCTGTCATTTATTCCCTGCTCAGCAGAGCTCTACTGCAGTTACCATGGCCCTTGTTTAGCAGACAGGCTACATTCTACATGCTTGCTTTTACTGATTTCACCTCCGCATTATGTGGTAACAAAATTGTGTATACAGCCAGAGCTGTGTTTTTCCTACTCTAAGATCTGGGCTGTTTTCCTGCAGAGGACCTCTGTTTTATGTTCCACCATGTCTTGTTTGAGCCATACTTAATTTACACGACAGAGATGCTGTCATCACCAATTAACATTTATCAAGGGCCCCCTGGATGCATGGCCACATAGAGGCTAATTTAATATTCTTTTTGTTTCAGATATCAGGTGCCTCCTTCAAATGAATTTTTAAGTATCTCCCTGATGATGAGGAAGAACAGAGACATCAATTAGGATTCAGGAAGACACGTCTTTGCAGAAAATGCTTAGAGCATCAAGGACTGCTATTAATATTTGGAAGTTTAAGAGAGAGTATATTTTCCTCAGTCAACAAATGACAAAAGTAAAGGCATGGTTTTCATTGTTTCTGGAAGAAGCCTGGCAGCATTCCATTCAGACATCTGCCCTTTGATCGTTCTATTTTCCTCTTTACTTATTTCAGTCCTTCTAATCTTCAAGGCTGAGTCTGAATATTTCTTCCTGAGGCTTCTTCTAATCATCTCTGCCTTTAAGGACAACTCCCTCCTATAGTCCTTACTATTATACCTGTCATTTGAAAATTTAGTACCTATCCATTATACTAAGATTGAATAAATAAATGTTCATCTTCTGCAAGTATATTAGACAACTGTCTGGACAATTTATTTCTTTTCCATGTTCTGTCAGTGGTAGAATCTGGAGGAATATTTATTGATGATGGCAGCAATCTATTATAATCAGATGGAATTTTATTTTTAAAATGAGTGAGAGGAGAGACAATGCTGAAGCTTTGGAAGTTGAGACTCACAAGCATCATTCATGTTTCTAACATAAGAGCTCTATGTGCCTTTTTTTTTTTTTTTTTTTTTTTTTTTTTGGTGGGGCAGAGTAGTAGGAGGCAAGACCATCACTGGAAGTGAGCAGTTTCTCTTTCAAGAGTCACTAAAAATTTTTTTGGTCTGCCTAAGCAATATTTATTTTTTGCTGACCCCCCTTTTTTTTTCCCCAAGGGAATTCCTATTCATTTTGTACCCACTAAATAACAAATGCTGTAGTAGGGTTGTTGCACAAACTCTAGGGTAAGTATTATTATGCCACTGTTTTTTCCACATTATTTTAAAATATAACATAATACAGGACATTGCATAATAAAACATATATGCAAAGTTTAACAAAAGTTATAAAGAAATATTCAAATCATCAATAACCAGGTCAAAATAACTGAATATTACCAGTACCCCAAGAGAATCCCATGTACTTCTTTCCAACTACATCCACTTCTACTTCCCAGAATCTTCCCAGAAGATTACAGGGTGACTCTTGTAATGTCAATTTTACTACTTTTTGTTATTTGCCGACCTCTTTTGATGTGACAGGAAGTAGTGTAACATGGCTGTCAGTTGGAGGAACGGGTATTCAGAATAGACCTGAACATTTTCATATCAGAAAAAGAAACATTTCTGTTTCGTCACAGATTTGGAATTAAGAACACACCTTCATGTTTTATGACGTCACGAACCCGGCCCAGCGAGCCTGCGACACACGAATCCCACTAGTCGGTAGACCCATTGTCACACAGGACCCGCAAGGCCAGGAGCCGCAAAGCTCTCTCCAGGACGAAGCTCCCGCGAGGCCCCACCCACCCCGGTTCCGGGAACCTCATTGGCCAGTCTTCCGCCCGCCATTTCTGTTAGTCCCCGGGATTTGTCACGGGAGGCGGGCGTCTTCTTTTCGGGCACTGATTGGTCAAATCTTAACGACGGCAAGAAGTCCTCCGAGCCTCTATTGGTTCTTAGGCCGCAGAATGGGAGGGGAAAGGCAGAGCGACAGGGCTCAAGGAGGAAAGCGCAGAGTGCGCCGGCGCGTAGTCGGGGACGCCAGGCCTGGGATTTTGCTAGGGAACCGACTGTTGTCGCCCCGCCCCTACGGGGCTTTTTGTCCCGTTAACTGTCGGAGTGGCGGGGGCCTCAGCACCGGGCGACATGCCGGTGCGCTTCAAGGTGAGGCCGTGGTCTCCGGATCTGAAGGCTGCTGGGGGGAGTCGTGGCGGGGCGGGTGCGGGGCGCGGGGGCCTCGCTGGCTTTCTGCGCGGCGCTCCTGGGCCCCGCAGAGCCTGCCAGTTTCCGAGCCTGCCAGTCACGATCCTGGAGGATGATTGTCTCCTCCACCTAGCTCCCTCTCCGCTCGCACACACTTCCAAGTTAGTGCAGTGTGGAAGCGGTAGTTGGTGTTAAGAGAGACTGATTTTGGAGGACACGGGAGTAGATGGAAGGAGGGCACTTTGTAATGAGATCTAAGGTGGCTTCAGATTGGGACACCTGTGGCCCAGTTTCACAGCTTATGCTTTTAACCCCTGCCCCCTACCTACCCTTTAAAACTTTAAATTGCCTATGTCTTTTAAAGGAGTGAGAAGTGGGACCTTGACAATGTAAGGATAGGGTGTAAGAAATACACATTGTTCATAGTTGTGCATAAGTTTTAGGTAGGTGGTGGCTGTCAGACACCCATCAGTGTGACACCTGGCCACAGCATTTCACAAACCCTGTTTTATTCTTTTATCTTAAGGGCTTATATCCAGAATGGGAGGGAAATTTGTCTTTCTTTGGTAGACTTTTCAAAATTTCGGAAGGTACAAGGCATTATACATGATATTGTGTACACACTGATAACTTAATTAGTTAGGATAATTATAATGACGAGGATTTGGATTGTCACCTGTTATCAGACAAGAGCCCAGGCTTTGGAATCAGACACCCAGCAAACAGGTAACCACTCAGAAGCTCAGATTCCTGCTGGTATCTGCCTCAGATGGTTGTGAGGATTAAAGGATAGAATATGTGTGAACTGCTTAACATGGGGCTAGATAAGCAGTAGCTGCTATCAAGGAGTTCTTGTGTGTTTATCAACTTCTTTCAACTTTTAACTCTGTAGTGGTTCAGAAATTATTTTTGCTCATGTCTTCTTTAAAACATCCATTAATTGCATTGTACTCAAATTGTCTTTTGTATTACAGGGTCTGAGTGAGTACCAGAGAAACTTTCTGTGGAAAAAGTCCTATTTGTCAGAGTCTTATAATCCGTCAGTGGGGAGAAGGTACCCATGGGCTGGACTTAGATCAGATCAATTAGGTAAGTTGAACAAACTAATAGTCATTATAGCTTAAATAAACCTTGGGGTTAAGTTTGCAAAATGTTTAAAAATTGTGAAGCATCGTTCAGCCATTTTTTTTTTTAGCAAATATTTATTGAGGGCTTCCTATAGACCTGGACTAATCCTAACTTCTAGGGAGATAGCCTTGAACCAGACAAAGACTCTAACTCTAGGGAAAAACAGTAAAAAAGTAACTCAATAAGTAAACCAGGGGATTTCAGGTTGTTATAGGCTAGCATATACGTAACTGGTGGGAGGGCTGGATTGATGGCAAGGAAAGGCCTTTTTGAGGAGGTAATATTTGAGCTGATACATGAAAGCTGAGAGCAGACAAACCTGGGAGGTGTACTCCCAAGGTCTTCAGGAAGGGAAACTTAGATTAAGTAGCTTTCCCAGAGTTCATAGTAAGTGGCAAAACCATGATTTGAAATCCACACCCGGCCTGGATTTGAAAACATGGCTCTATTAAGGGCCAGGCGCATCTATACAGATGAGTGCTTGGGGCCCCACATCTGAGAGTACTTGAATATGTCCCCCCAAATATTAGATATTTGAAGCCAGGAGAAAAAAAGACAGGAAATAAGTATAATTTTTGCAAGCCTGGGAAGTTAGTAAAATGAGAAGAGTGTTTCTAGAATTAGGTTTGGAGAACAAAAGGAAGAGTGGACTCGAGTGAGTGGCTCTGGGTTCCTCTGAAGCATCAGGATACTTTGCGCAGAGCCTGACTTCAGCCAGTGGATGTCCCTGCTTCTTGGGCAAGGTGGTGCTCAGAATCCTCCAAATGACTCAAAATTCTACAAATCTGAGGCCCATTAGATTAATCCAAAGTAAATCTTAAAGTGTAGATATTCCACTGAGGGCCTGTTACGACACCGGAGTTAACCAGATTGTTGCCTTGAAGACATTTGCGCTTAGATCAACTACATTTGAGGGTGTGTTGAAACAAGACTGGGAGCAAGGCCACTTTGGAGTATGGTACATTATGAAGGCAGTACCGGTCTAGGGGAGGTATATTAATGGAAATATTAAGTAAAGGGGAAGAGCAGAGCGAGAACTCCAGGAAGTTCAGAAAGGAGTAGCAGCAGTTTTACTTAGGGTTGGCTGGATGTTCTGTTAACATAATGTATTTTTTCCCCTTCCTGTGTTTTTGCTGATGCTGGAAGAGAAGGACAGACCACTTGAGAACTTTCCCCTTTTATTTTGCTATTCTACCAGAAGCCTCTCTGTGTTAAAGCAAAGGGAAGTCTAGGGCAATGGTCTTCAAACTTTTTTGCTTTCAGATCCCTTAAGAGAGTTTAGAAAGTCTTTGTATCCTTCCACATTTTTAAGTTGATATTTAATGTTTTTAATTGTAAGTGTAACAAATAGTTTCAAAGGATATGATTTCCAGCATATTGAGTATTGTGCATATATTTCATATATGTTTTGTTAAAACTTTTGAGCTGCCAGTGTAGCTCATTCAATTTTTGGTAAATATTCATTATATAATTGGTAAAGTCAGTCCTCATTGGCAAACTAATAAGGCAAAATAGAATATTTTCTTTGAGAAAAAAATCTAACTTTGTTTTTCAATTCCTATAAATGTGTTCATTTCACAACAATTTCACATGCCATCACTCTTACTCCTGAATTTTAATTCTAAGTTAGATAGGTGGGAAAGGCGTGGACCTGAATGAAATAAGGCACTCTTTGTTATTTGTAATCTCTGCTTTCTTTGCTTTGCTTTCAGATATTCTCAGTAGTGAATTCTTTCTTGAATTGTCCCTTTGTTTATCCTCCACACCTAGGAGAATTTTTTGTTCCTTGGGGCTAGCTGAGAGGTGTGTCTCCCTTTTGAGAAGTGGGAAAGCCCGGGTGGGAATGATGACTACAGATGGCAGGTGCGTCTTTCAAGCAGACAAATGTTGGGAAATAGTGCATATAGAGTTAGGATATGCAAAATGATGCCCTTAAGCGGCCTGTTTCTGCTTATCCCGCACAATGTCTCCGTTTGCCTCCAGACACATATGCACCCAGTTTGAAGGCCACTAGTCTAGGGAAGCATTGTAAGGGGGGCGACCCTGGTTTCAATGGCCAAAACATCTGTCACAGAGGCTAAAGAACTGTGTGGGTTTATGTCATGCCAGATTTTCAGGCCACCTTCCCTCTCCTTCCCTCTAGTCTTACTCTTTCTTCCTTACCCTGCACAGCCTTCTATTTAAAGAATGGCCCCAAACTAGGACAGTATCTCAGTTACTGTCATTCCACAGAGCTCCTCTTACTTGGGTAGAAGGTTAAGTTTTTTGGACATTTGCTTGCCAGGCAGAAATATAGAGAAATAGTATCTTAGCGCCTGTTAAAAGGGTTCATTCTCTTTAATTCTCAGGAAATCAAGGCAAGTGTAGAACCAAGATCCAGCATAATGACATCTCATCCCTTCTCTACTTGGTCAACTGTGCATAAGAGCAGCTTTGTGAAAAGTTCCAAATTTTGACAGTACCAGGGCCCATTGTTCTGTTAAGTAGCACAGGAAAGAAATTAGAAACGGAGGCAACATGTCCTGCCTGGCTTGCTAGGCCTGTCACGTTGCAATTCTAGTGACTTATGTTAGGCTAACTCGAACACTGTGACCCCAATTTTTAATTTTTTTTCTTGTCAAACTTTCAGTACTTTTTTAAAAGCAAAGTTAAAGATTTTATGTCGACAAACTATACCTATCTTTTTTGTATGCCACTTGAAGGACACTGTATCTCACCTGAATTTTCAATTCCATTTCTTCTCTCATAAGTGTTATGAAAAATTATCTTTATAACTTTATACTTTAGTAGCTGCAGTTTTTTTACACTATATTTTGTAGGAATCACAAGAGAGCCAAGTTTTATTTCAAAAAGAAGAGTCCCTTATCATGACGCACAGATTTCAAAGTCTCTTGAGTGGAATGGAGCAATCTCAGAGAGTGATGTGGCTACATCCCCAAAACCTGAAGCCGCAGAAATAACAGAATCACAGAAGGGAGAACAAAAAGAAGATGTTAACCAAGAAAGAGTTCTTGCACTAGAAGCCTCCAGGGTTCCCAAAAGAACCAGATCTCACTCTACAGACTCCAGAGCTGAAGGGGCTTCAGATATTGTGGAAAATGATGCAGATGTAATAGCAAACCATATACCAGTTAATGAAAATGAGGGCCTGCATTCAGAAAAAGTAGATAACAGGGTAGGTATATTCACTGTATTTCTTTTTGAAAGCATAGAATTCTTTGTAAATTTCATCATTTCAGTAAGACTACATTTTGTGCTTAAAAATTTTCCATTGTTTTCTTATCTAATGTCTTCTAGAATAGTTAAGAGACTGTTGGCTTTAGTTTTTGGAAATTCTACTCTTAAGAGTTGCCATTTTGTACCTGTTATACTAAGATATCTCTTCATTGAATGGATAGTCTGCTTCTGGATTTTATTCATCCTGTATCAGCACTACAGTCCTAAGGGAGAGATCAGATTGAGACAAAAGGGAGTAGTAAGCCATTACCTCTGGCAGGGGTGGTAAGCTGACTTCTACCTAGGCCCTTTTCAATTTCTTATTGTGTAAACAAACAGAATCGCTATTGACAAAATGCAAAAGGAAGGGCAGTTCTGGCTGCATCTCCAAGATCTTGGAGTTCTGCTCTCTTATGTCACACCTGGCCTGGAGAAGGTCCCTGCAA
This sequence comes from Lontra canadensis, assembly GCF_010015895.1. NCBI lineage: Eukaryota > Metazoa > Chordata > Mammalia > Carnivora > Mustelidae > Lontra > Lontra canadensis. Next base: position 12,795,019 of record NW_022631003.1, read on the forward strand.
GCACATAAGCATAGGCTGCAGAGACCTGAGCAGACATCTCACTGCCTCCCACGTTTTTTGCCAGTCCACTGCTGCTTCCCCATTTCATGTCCACTGGAGCCACGGAGAGGCAATCAGAAGTGAAGAATCCGTGTCTTGTTGTGAAAGCCAAGGGGGCACGGTAGAATCAAGGAAGGTGATGTGTAAGCGGTGGGCCGGGGAAGGGTGTCCAGAAGCAACGTGTGGATGAGGCGAGGTGCTGCTGTTTCTTAGTAATAGGTCTAATTATGAATAATTCGTAGGAAGGGGCTGAAAGATGCTATCTTTTTCTGGAATGTACAGAAATTAAGAAATAAAATTCCTTGAGAGTAGTAAGAAAGGAATTTTAAATAGTTTGTTTAAAAGAGAGATTATTTATCAATTGAACAAAGTCTGCTATACAACAGTGTGCATGTATTTAACAATACTGTATACTTAGAAATTTGTTAAGAGGGTGGATTTCATGTTATATGGTTTTTTTTGTTGTTTTTGTTTTTGTTTTACCATAGCACAAGAGAAAGTTTGAATAGAACCTTTTAATGACTCTGGGTGGGATTTTTCTTTCCCTAACAGTTGGATAGAGTTCTTCGGAAGAAAGCAGGATTGACCGTTGTTCCTTCACGCGATGTCTTGAGGAATTCTGAATATCAAAGGCAGTTTGTTTGGAAGACCCCTAAAGAGACTGCTCCAGTTTTTGCAGCCAATCAGGTAGTTTAATGGATGTAATACATTTTTAAGTATCATCATCTGATGAGAGTGATGCAGATTTACACAGAACTAAGAGCTAAAAGAAATTAGATACTTAAGTAGGCCTGGAGGTAGATTCTAGAAAAGTGAAAATGAGATTCTTGCTAAAACCATTCTATTACTTCTGATTTATAGTAGTAATATGATACTGTCCTAGGCTACTGATGATCATTGTTGCCAGACCCATCACACACACTAAATATGAGACAGGGTAATGAAACTTGATGCCTGGTAAGTTTCTGCATGCTGTGACACTTTTTTTATTCAATAAAAAAATTATTAAAATTGTTTTTAATCTAAAATACTGTGCTTGTTGACTAATATGTTGCATGTTTTCTGTCTTGCAAGAAAAGCATAACTGCTTTGGATATTTTAATAAATACAAAATATGTTAAAAGTAAGATAAGATACATAATCTGGCTTTTGTATCAATTGAGCAGTAATAGGAACTGTCATTTTAACTATATTTATGAAATTCAAAAGCTATGATGATAACTAAATGTGATATTAGATTTCATTGCACCTGTACACAGTTTTTGGTTCTGGACAACCATTGCTAATAAATACTCTGTTGTTTTACTACCATCTCATTTATGTTCTTAACCATACTTCTAGGCCCTGGTAAGGAAATATCTCATTTAGAATATCTGCATAGGCCTGTGATAGCTTAGAATTTTCTTCCTCATGATCTTGGCATTTTTCTTTATAAACAATCACACCCCTTCATATACCCTCATTTTCTCTTCTATCTCAACATTCACTTGTAATCTATATACCCCTGAGGACTGAGAGGGTAGATTCACCAAGGCGATAATATTAAGATAATAATACCTGGGAGCCAATAAATTGTGTTGGCTTTGGGCTTGCTTACTTGTTATTCAGTTTTCTAAAAAAACTGAAATTTGTATAACATTTTTGGGAACATATAAAATAGCATGAGGTGATGTTTGAACCTTTTGTGAATCTAGTCAATAGGAACAGTACTTTTTTTGCGGGCTCCCAAGTGTTCTTGAATATTAAGTGTACCTACAAAATTACTTACTGCCTGAAAATTGTAATTGTTCAGTTTTTGTAGAGCATTTCACCTTTATGCTGAAGCTGATTCAAATCAAAGCTCCACTGACAGCTGTTACGTATTTCAGTGGAAACATTGTGTAGAAATTCTCTTTTTATAGGCTTCAAAGTATAGTATAAAATAAACCGCTGGCGATACCTTCACTTGTAGCTTCATTGCTTTCATCAGTGAAGGTTTCAAATAATTTCGGGGGGAAGCAAATGCTCTTTGTTAATTCAAAGCGTATCAGTTTCAGGGTCTGGATTGAAGAGCCATGTGATGGAAATTTACAATGCTTGTTGATAGGGAACCTCTAAAGCTATTCAGTTCTATTTTATCAAACACCTGTTTTCTGAAAGGATGTCTTGTATTAATATGTAAAGGAGTCTGAACAATTTTTGGCAGAAAAGTCCTTGAGGTGTTATACTCAGGAAAAAGATACTGTGGATTTGATCTGTGCGAAGATGCACTAGTCAGCATTGTAAAGCGGTAATACAGCTTATTTGTGCTCCGTATCTTTTCCTTTTTCTTTCTTTGTGGACAGTGGTAATATACTATAAAATCGACACCATATTATAAAATATTAAAGATAAAAAGAAATATCTAAAAATAAAAACATAGGGATGCCTGGGTAGCTTAGCCGGTTGGGCATCTGCCTTCAGCTCAGGTCATGATCCTGGAGTCCTGGGGTGAGTTCCCCATCAGACTCCTTGCTCAGCAGGGAGCTTGCTTCTCCTTTTGCTTGCTGTTCTCCCTGCTTGTACGCACTCTCTCTCTCTGACAAGTAAATAAGTAAAATCTTTAAAAAAATAAAAATACAAACAATAATTACCTAATTTTTTCCCCTTACATTAAGCTAAAGATAAGCAAAGGAGAGAAACAGAACAAATGAACACATCAGACATTTAAAAATGTTAAGAATCTTCTCTTTTTGGAGGACAAAAAAAAAATTCATATCAAGAAGGGAAAAAACCTGTAGAGCTAACAACAGAATTGCCTTATATAGTGAATGTCTATGTTCATATCATTAAAATATGCCTATTTTACTTATTACCATACTGATGGGAGGGAGAGGTGGGAAACTTTGGGGAGAAAAGATATGGTTCTGGGTTTTTTTTTTTTTTTTTTTTTGCTTAAACATTTTTTTTTTTAAATTTTTAAAATTTCTTTTCAGTGTACAAGAATTCATTGTTATTTTTATTATAGGAACTATTATTCAGTAATGAGTGTAAAAAGTTGATCTTTGGATTTTTTCCCAGCTTTACTGAGGTATAATTGACAACCTGTGATACATATACATTTATAGTATACATGTAATGTTTTGATATGCATATACATTGTAAAATACCTCAATCATGCTAATTAACACATTTAATAAATAGGTATTGCTAATAATAATAATAATACCTTTTTGTGTGTGTGTGAGTGTGTGTGTGTGTGTGTGTGTGTCTTAAGCTCTACTCTCTTAGCAAATTTCAAGTATATAATATAGTAGTATTAACTTTAGTCCCTGTGTCGTACCTTAGATCTCCAGAGCTTACTTAATCTGCATACTGGAGCTTTGTACTCTTCGACATGCATCTTCCCATTTCTCCCACCCCCTAGACCATGGTAACCACTACTGTACTCTCTGTGTCTGAGTTCCATTTACTTAGATTCCAATATAAGTGAGATCTGCTCCATTTGTCTTTCTGTGCCTGGCTTATTTTACTTAGCATATGTTCTCCAGGTTCATCCATTTTGTTGCAAATGACAGTATTTCCTTCTTTTTTAAGGCTGAATGGTATTCCTCTAATTGTGTATATGTATCGTTTTCTTTATTCACTCATCTATTGGTGGACACTTAGGTTGATTCTCCATCTTGACTATTGTGAATAATGCTGCAATGAATGTGGGAATGCAGATATCTCTTTGAGATACTGATTTCATTTCCTTCAGAAATGTACCCAGAAGTAGAATTGTTGGGTAGTTCTATTTTTAATTTTTTGAGGAACGTCCATATTGTTTTTCATAATGACTGTACTAATTTACATTCCTACCAACAGTGTAAGAGGTTTCCCTTTTATCCACATCCTTGCCAATGCTTGTTATCTTTTGTATTTTTGATAATAGCTATTTGAACAGGTGTGAGGTGATACTTCATTGTGGTTTTGATTTACATTTCCCTGATGATTATTGATGTTGAGTACCTTTTTTTTTTTTTTTAAGATTTTATTTATTTATTTGACAAAGAGAGAGAGAGACAGTGAGACAGGGAATACAAGCAGGGGGATTGGGAGAGGGAGAAGCAGACTTCCCGCCAAGCAGGGAGCCCTATGTGGGACTCAATCCCAGGACGCTGGGATCATGACCTGAGCCGAAGGCAGACGCTTACTGACTGAGCCACCCAGGCACCCTGATGTTGAGTAACTTTTCATATACCTGTTGGCCATCTATATGTCTTCTTTGGAGAAATGTTTGTTCACTTCCTCTGCCCATTTCTTAATCAGCTTTTTGCTTTTCTACTGAGTTGTAAGAGTTCTTTATGATTCTGGATATTAACCCCTTACCAGATTTATGATTTGCAAATATCTTCTCCCATTCCATTATTGCCTTTTCACTTTGTTGGGGCTTGCTTTTGCTGTACAAAAGCTTTTTAGTTTGATGCAGCCCCACTTGTTTATTTTTGCTTTTATTGCCTTTGCTTTTGGTGTCATAACCAAAAAATCATTGTCAACACCAATGTCAGGGAGTTTACTACCTATGTTTTCTTCTAGGAGTTTTATAGTTTCAGTCCTTATGTTCACATCTTTGACCCATTTTGGGTTGACAGGGTCCAGTTTTCTTCTTTTGCATGTGACTGTCCAGTTTTCCTAACACCATTTATTGAGTGATTATACTTTCCCTATTGAATATTTTTGGCTCCTTTGTTGTAAATTAATTGAGTATTTATTCATTCATAAGGTTATTTTTGGGCTTTCTATTCTGTTCATTGAGGTCTATGTCTGTTTTTATGTCCTTTGTCCATTTTTATTTTTTAAAAAATTTTTCAAAGATTTTTTTCATTTCAGAGAAGAGAGCAAATGGGGGAGGAGGAGGACAGAGGGAGAGAGAGAGAGAGGATCCTTGAGCAGACTCTTGTGCTCAGTCTCAGGACCCTGAGATCATGACCTGAGCTGAAATCAAGACTCAGATGCTTAACTGACTGAGCCACTCAGGTGCCCCTCCCTTGCCTATTTTTAATATCAGGTGGTTTTCTTGCTATCAGATTGCTTGAGTTCCTTGTATATTTTGAATATTAACCTATTAGAGGTAGTGTTTGCAGTTATTTTCTCCCATTCCACAGGTTGCCTCTTTGTTGTTGTTGTTGGTTTGTTTATTTGTTTTTTACTGTAAGGAAGTTTTTTAGTTTGATGCTGTCCATTTTGTCTATTTTTGCTTTTGTTGTCCCTTGGATGTTAATTAGCTATATTAAATGGAATTATAAACAGTTATATAATTTTCTTGGTATCGTATAATTCAACTTTATATGTGAAATTCTTAAAGCATTTGAAAAACTAAGTTTTCTATACTTAATCAGCAAAAAAACTAAACTAAAGTAATTTTTGTTTTAAGGTTTTCCACAATAAAAGCAAATTTGTTCCACAATTCAAAGGTAACTCAATCATCCATGAAACTGAGTACAGAAGAAATTTCAAGGGTCTATCTCCAGTGAAAGAACCAAAATTAAGAAATGATTTGAAAGAGAATGAAAATTTTGAAGCAGTATCTCCTGAAGAGAAGGTATTCATCAATTCTTAACTTTAAATATTTATTTTTTATTTGGCAGAAGATCAAGAAAGCGAGAGGAGGAACACAAGCAGGGGGATTGCAAGCAGGAAAGCAGGCTTCCTGCTGAGCAGGGAGCCCGATGTAGGGCTTGATCCCAGGACCCTGGGATCATGACCTGAGCTGAAGGCGGACGCTTAACGACTGAGCCACCCAGGTGCCCCCTCTTAACTTTAAACAAAATAAAAAACTTGGAATTTTAGACTCTACATGTTTTCTTTTACCAAACACTACCTGAGATTTTTGGTTTTAGCTAGTTTAGTAATTCATTTGTTAGTTCATTAAGTGTCACATCTTCATTAAGCACTTAATGGGAGCCAGGCACTAGGTAGGTACTGAAAATACAGCGATAACCACACTAAGCCCGACACAGCTTTTGGGCTAAGGGGGAAACAGAGATATAACTAAATAAATATAATACTGTGTCAAGTGCTTGGCAATACGGTAGTTAAGTCTGTGATATCTAATAGCAAATGATTGGTCTTACAGTAATGTGAGCTATAGGGGTAACAGTAAAGATAGAAATATATACTTTAAATAATGGAGATCAAACACAAACACACATACATACATGTATTTTTTTTTTTTATTTTTGTTTATTTGTCTTTTTGTTTTTGGGTGTGGAGCCCAACTCAGGGCGTGAACTTAGGACCCTGAGATCAAGACCTGAGCTGAGATCAAGTTTGATGCTTAATGGACTGAGCCACCCAGGTGCCCCCTTTTTTATGTTATGTTATGTTATGTTTTATGTTATTTCTTTATTTAGTTAAAGTACGTATACATGCATTTTTAAACCAAAGCTTCAGCGTGGCAAATTACAGCTAGTCTAAATTATGTGATTTACCTCAGCATGTACAAATGCCTGCCTCTGAAACTACATCTCATTTAAGTTACAGTGTCAGGTTAAAATTATTGTAAATTATAGGTAAATGGGGTATAAGTCCTATTTTCAAATCTTCTGGCATGTTATAGTTAATAAATACTTTATGGGTTCTAAAAATAGAAAATACTATGACTAAAAGTAAATTGGCATCTATATTTCTGTAGATACACATATATACATATTTTTGGATTTGTGATATCAGGCAGAAAAAAATGGTTAAGTTATTCAGTAAAGCAATGTGGTTGCTAACTTACTCAGTGGGACCTTATATGTAATTACTGTAACACTAGGGGCACATAGCTGGCTCAATCTGTTAAGCATCTGACTCTTGATCACATCTCAGGTCTTGAGCTCAGGGTCACAAGTTCAAGCCCGCATTGGGCTCCACACTGGGTGTGGATCCTACTTAATTACTGTAACACAATTAAATATAAATTTAGAATATCAAAGGCAAATGTAAAAGCACTGTTTAATAGGTAGTAACATTGAGGTTTTTTTTTTTTTAGATGTTTATTTGTTAATTAAAAGGTTTTTTTTTCCTAGCTAAGGATATAAAAGTCTTTGTTATAAAGTGAACCAAATCCTCAGCTATACTTCAAAAAACCAACCAGATATACTAGTTTCAAAACTTCCCTGTTGATTGCTTGCGACTTTTAGGTTATCTTTACTTCCACAAACAGAATTATAATACGATTGTCTGATCATATTTTATGACATTTATGTTTTCACTTTAATGTATAATCTATTTTAAACATAAAATGTTTAAATTATTTCCATTTTAGTGTAATAAAACAGATGATCCTTTAAAATTAGAAGCAGAGATGGAATCAAAAGAGTCAAACCAGCCTAAAAAGAAGCTTACTCCTTGGAGACATCAAAGACTTGGGTGTGTATTTTAGAAGAAAAATATCATGTATTTAGATGATCAACATGGTGAAATATTTACTCTCATTTTCGTTTCTGTTAGGAAGGTGAATTCTGAATATAGGGCAAAATTTCTGAGCCCAGCCCAGTATTTGTATAAAGCCGGGGCTTGGACCCGTGTGAAGGAAAACATACCAGATCAGGTGAGTATACGTGAGCTCAGTAAGGCCACATTTTCTTTGAGCTCGGATCCTCGTTTGATTTCACACTGAGTTTCATTTAGTAATAGAGACTACAGTTTAAAGTTGTGTGATATAATAGTAGCACTTCTCAGGAACTTAAAGTTATATGTTAGGATATAATTTATCAGTGTGTTTACCCTTTTTTTTATATCAAATCGCTCCTTTCTCAACTAGAGATTTTTATTATTACAGTCTTTTAAGTTAAAAGGGTGTTTTATAATCCAGTATTTCATTGTATTAATACAATTCAGTTTATAGAATTGTAGCACTGTAGCTTTCTTAATAACCTCCAGACCTCCGGTCTCTCAACTGAAGATTGATTTTCAAGATTAGTTAGTCTGATAGTGGCCTCCACTGGCTGTGTGTACTATGACAGCCTGTAAGCATAAGGGAGGTGTGGCCTGTGCTGATAGAGGTTTGAGTTCCAGTGTTGGGATACCCTGACATATGGGAGAAATTCTGAGGATCCTAAAGAAAGGTTTGAGGGAAAGGGTAATCCTAGAAGTGGGAAGCTTCTTACAGTCAGAAACAGTGCAGTTTCTGCTTGTCGTGCAGTTACCATCCTTTAAACCACATTTTGATGGTTTCCTGTGTTTTCTGTGTGAATAAGCAAAAGCAAAACAATGTAGACTTTAGTAAACACCTCCTGCCCCATCATTGTGAAGAGAGAGGTAATTTGGATCGGGAATGAATCTTTCATTTAGCTCTGTACTTTCAGCCATGGCTAACAGTTAATGTCATGAGCCTCCAGAGGAAGACATTGGCACCTTGAGCGGCTGGCTCTTGGCCTCAGCAGCTGCCAGACCAATGTCCTGGTGAGAGTCCTGTATTCCACATGTTGTTTCAGGAGGTTACTCGATTCCTTCCACCGTGGCTGCGCCGGGTGCTCTCTACGGCCCTGCTTGAGCATGGATCAGCAGCAATACCGGCAGAGTAAAAGGCCAAGTCTTGAAGCTGTTTCAATTATTGTTGGAGGCAAAATTCATGCATTCACTGTGGTGAAATGAAGTTAAAAATAAGAGCCTCGGGAGCAAGCCTGAGGAAAAAAAGGAATTGCATCAGCAAAACTCCTGAGCAGTTTATGGCCATGCCAGACCTTGGCAAGGAGCTCTGAGCAGTCTCAAGGGGAATGAGGAAAAGCTAGAGGCAGAGGCAGGGTGCAGGGCGTGGCCATAGAGGGCTAGTGTGGCCAATTACTAGGTGTTAGCCACTGGCCTGTTACATTTAGGGCCTTCACTAGGTTGAGCTCATGAGAGGCTTCTTGTTTTGGAAAGATTATCTCTCCGTCTCAGACTTAGGACTCAAATCTAAAAATTTAATGGACCAGAGGATTGTTTTGTCTGGAGTCGTGATAAGGTGATAGTCCTAATCCTGCCTGGATGTAAGAAAATATTTCTGTTGATATTAAAGACCTGTCTTTCCAAGGTTTCCTATTAAAACATCTTGGTAACATGACTTTTTTAGTCTTCTCAAAAAAATTCATTCCCAATGGTAGTTGTTAATGTTTAAATTAATGTGATTGTTTGCCTTAACCTCTGTGGGCAAAATAATTCAAAAAGTGAATTGGAACTTGAAAAGAATAAGAAGTTTTAGCTAAATTTTATCACTGAATGGTGATAGCTGTTTCAGTTGACCAGGTCATAGATATTTAATATGGGCCATATTTTACTTGAATCTTAGATTTTATCTTTAACTTGAAGACATTTACTTATGGTGCTGCTTATGAGATATCTAAATATAAGGTACTCCCTCATTTTCTCTCCTAACGTTTCATGAATGAATAGCATTTATACTCGTCAAATGTACTTGGACATCAGTGACTTTATTATCATTAGAATATTAGCTTTTTGAGTCCTATTATAGTTTTCTGGTCCATATGTCATACTCATTTCCTTTTGTGTTGTTTGAAATATGAAACTTTTTGAATCTATAGTGTAGTGCCTGGGTATTTTACCCTAAGACCCAAGTACCTATTGCTATAACATTAGAGTGGTTGGTTTTATTTGTCCAGGGGCTGTATATGTGTTATGTCTATTATACAGCCACTGGCACTATTACTTTTTTAAAGAGTTGTTTTTAATAATAACTGGCAATTGTGATTGTTTGGTCTCATCCTTAGAATAACTGAACTGGTGTTAAATTTCTTTTTTCTTGATTGTTAGGTGATCTTCTAATCATCCAAACTACATTAGTTGAGATACGTTTTCCTAAAGTATCTCCCACAAATAGGACTTTATTTGAAGATAAAGTTCCACATTTGAGAGATATGCTGTAATTTGACAGACATTGTAAGGATGGCTAGACATAAGATGACTCATTTTGAGGGGGATGACTTTTGGGGAAAAAATTTTTATTGATCTTTCAGTTTTTTTTTTTAAGATTTTATTCATTTATTTGAGAGAAAGACAGAGATAGTGAGAGAGCAAAAGCAGGGAGGAGAGGGAGAAGCAGGCTACCTACTGGACGAGGAGCCCAATGCGGGGCTTGATCCCAGCACTCTGGGATCATGACCTGAGCTAAAGGCAGATGCCCAATCAACTGAGCCACCCAGGTGCCCCAGTCTTTCATTTTTTTAAAATTTGAATTTTCTGTATATAAATTTTAAACAATTTAGTCAAATTCTTATTTTGGGAAAAGAAATTCAGAAATGAAAACATTCTAGAATCTGCTAGCATTTATATCCTATAATCTGATGACATTACTTGACTTGGAAAGGATGTGTGTATTGTTTTAATTGAGTGTAATTGAGTTCATATCCTTTTTGTGGCTCTGTTTGTTGGTTGTAGGGATTGTTCTTGATACTGCGTTCATACCATTAGGTTTTTTTCTTTTTCTAGTAGAACAACTTGCTTAAGGAAATATCAGCTTTCCATTTTTTCATCCTAGTTTAGGATCACAGAAATCTAAAATTAGGTATTTGTAAACCACTATAACATTAGCACTAAGATTACTAATAAAGATTGCTGATAAATTTAAAACATTGAGTTTTGAATGTTAGTAACAAATAGAACTGAATAAAGTTTTACAGAATTTCCATCGTATCTCCTTTTTAAAAAAAATACTGTCGACAAATAAACCAGATCACTGGTACATAGAGGGAATATTTACCTATCCTCTCATTCATCAGATGGTAGGTCCTCCCATCTGGATGGAATACAACCTTTTCTGCTGCTCCTTCCCCCACCCCCACCCTACCTTACATACAGTGCAGGGCTGATGAACCCCCTTTTGAACCACTCCTTCAGTTTATATCTCCTTTGTTTGTTATGGCATAGGACATGCAGTATTATGATGATAATTTATCATAGAGGAGGCAGTCTGCCTTCTCTATCAGAATCTGCGCACATTGAGTGCTGCGGGGACTTTCTTATTTATCTCTGGCTCCCACCCACCCAGCTCAGGCCTAACACTTAGTCCACACTCAAGACACTCAGGATGTACTGCATTTTCCCTCACATTGTGGAGTTTAGAGGTTAATGGTGGAGAAAGACAAGAATAAGTAATCCAGTAGAATGAAATAAGTACTAATGGGGACATGCATGAAGGGCTTTGAGAAAGGAGGAGGAAGCTGTGCTGAAGCTTGAAGATTTGACCATGTAAGTGATGGAGCAGCTGTAAAACATTTGAAACATGAGGGGACTTGATAGAAATAAAATTTGGATTATATCAAGGCCCTTTATAACAAGGCCTCTGTGTATTCACGACACCCTGGTGAGGGGGCACCTGGCTGGCTCTGCTGGTAGAGCATGCAGCTTTTGATCTTAAAGTCCTGGGTTCAAGCCCCACATTGCTTGTGGAGCCTACTTAAAAACAGCAAAACACCCTGGTTAGTAGTTCAGTAGATTCAAACCCTATGTGTCAATTCCACCTGTTAAATGCAAAAACCACTTCCAGGAATTTAAAGTGTAGGAATTAACACAAATGTCAGATGAATATGGCTGGATTTTTCTTGGCAGTGAAGAAAATATGTTGGATTACCCTTCCGTAATGTTTCAGGTTTGGCTCATTAGAACAGTAGGACCCTGCTGGGATTATATGGTTTCTAATGCCACCATGACAGGTGCTGCCCTTTGCTTTGGCTACTTCCCCGCGGATGTTATACTTTCATCCCTTTGCATTCAGGAGTGTCTCCTTAAGAAAATGAGGAATGTGTTTCTCTAGTTGCTTTTGCAATGCCAAGTTTCATTATTTGATTTTGGCCTGTTAGTGAAAGAAAATTTTAGCAGACAGTGTCCTTTTAATGTTATTATTGCATCTTTATGATAGGAAAATTGAGTTTTTGAAGAATAATAATAAATTAATAAATTAAATTAAAAATAAAGCTGATTTTAAACACTTGTAAGCAACTTAATTTTTTTATCTGGTGGGAGTTGAATTTAGGGAAGCCAGCAGGTGGCAGCATGCTGTATAAAGTGAAAGGGTTTCAAAGCTTATAAAAGTCTCCTTTCCAAATGAAAAGATGTTATTTGCATTTTAGGGAATTCAGATTATCTTATAATTCATCAGAACATTATTTTGTATTGTCACTTTGCTGAATATATTACAATTATTATTTAATACATTTTTCAAAAGTTGAGGTTTTGCAGATGCCAGGGGAACATTGAGGAATTTGGAGAAGGAAACCTCATGATTCTCACTGGGGGCTTCTATGGTAGTAACAGCTGTGTGGAAGCCAGGAAATAAAGCCAGAATTGGAGTTTCTGGCATGTCTTACTCTCAGTACTCTTCCAGAGGTGGGGAAGTAGGAATAATAATTAGGTTACCTGTTGTTGATAGCCTTCCAGCCATGCAAGAATGTGGCTGGTGTTCAAGGTAATATTAAGATATCTTGCTCAGTGAATTAAATATTACTAAAAATAATTTAAAAATATTGATTGATAACTTTGTTATATATTTAGAAGGGAGAATAATAAGGTATTTCATTGATTCCCATTAATAACTATGACATTAACTGTCATTAAGTGTGTTTCTGTATTCCTCTCCTAGGCTTCTCTAAATGCCATGTGGTATGCGGAGGTTGGTTGCTTTTGAGTTTTTAAAAACTGTAATAATGCATAGAGTACTTGTGTAATTTCAGTCAAAATACAAAGTAGGTGTCAATATTTTTCTTAGCTGCTACAAATTCTTCTTCCTGCCTGCTGGCCTGAAATAAAATAACTGCATTGCGCTTTAGCTTGACTGTTTTAATTTCTGCTTAAGAATGCACATAGTCTGATGATGTCTGTGTCTCTTTTTGCCTTCCTTTCTCCTTGTTCTCTGGCTGCATTTGTGCATCATCATTGGTAAGCTATGTGGTGATATTTGCAAGGGAGCTCTTACAGTAATACACGATGTCTCAACTCTCCTGCATAGGTTAAAGAACTCCGAGAGAAGGCTGAGTTTTATAGGAAACGAGTTCAAGGAACACATTTTTCTCGGGACCATCTGAATCAGATTCTGTCTGACAACAACTGCTGTTGGGATGTCTCCTCCACCACGAGCTCAGAAGGAACCATTAGTAGCAACATCAGAGCTCTAGATCTTGCTGGGTGAGCTCTGTTCTGTGTGGATGGCACAAAACTATGTTGTAGCTTAGGTAGATCATGGAATCATACAGGAAATTGACATTACCACTCAAAATTTGTCTTCTGGTTGAATGGAGATATGCCAGCCACTTATTTCATTTCATTATTCTTAGTGTATTCTGTGTGAAAATAAAGCTGTGTGTAAATAATACATAGTGTAAATCTGGAAGACTGGACTTCATACTATATATATGTAATTTTTATAATATCTTTTAAGGGTAGACTAGGAATGATTATGCAGTAGATGGAAAGAATGTTAAAAAGTAAGAAGAAGATAAGGTAGCAACAACAATGACAACTTAGAGAATATAAGCTATTCTTATAGAGAATATAGGCTAACATTCATTAACAGATTTCAGTGGCTAATATGACATGTAGGCCTTGATTCTGTGGGACAATTCTCTGCTCTTTTGGGTTTTAAAATGAACATTATTCAACTATTTATAAGAGAAATAGTTGATTTGTAGCAAATAAAAGTCTTTAGTTGTTATAGCATATTAATAAAGTCATATAAGCCAAATTAAACCAGAAGTTCTAATTATGACATCTGATTTTAAAAATTCATCACAAAATCCATTATTTAGGAATGTCTGGAAAAGATTAATCAATCTAAAGTATAAAGTATAAAATTTGAATCCGTTTGTTTGATCCACAAGTGCACTTGTTTGTGCATAAACCCTAATTGAGTAAGTTAGACCATATGGAGTCCTAATTTATGTGTGTAAATGTCAGTCTAGGGGGACACTCATGAGTGTTGTCAGCAGTGGTACGGGCATGCATGTGTGAAGGTAGGAGTAAGAGGAGATACATACATTTCATTTTGGAGTACTGTGATAGAAAATCCAAATTGTAGCTTTACTTTATTATACTGTCAAATGAACTCTTAATTAGATTTCTTTCTTTAGTATCAGGACAAGATAATATCTGTGGGAAACGTTGTGAACACTGGAAGGCAATGATAGACTTGTTAAATTTAGTATAAACTAGAAACCTCAAACTGAAGTCTGAAACTATTTTTGTTATGCAGAGATCCTACAAGCCCTAAGACTTTGCAGAAATGTCCTCCTGCAACACTGGAAGAAAAAAGGCCTGTCTTGGAAGAGCAGCCCCAGAAAAATACCACAGAGAAATTGGGCGTGTCAGATGCTCCCACCGTACCTGTTAGAAGGCGCCTGGCGTGGGATGCAGAGAACCCTGATGAAGGCACACAGAAACAGCCGAGAGAGGAGGAGGAGGAAGACGAGGAGGAGAAAACAGACAAGGACAAGCAGGTTCATATGGGAGAGCTGGAGAAGTTGGAAGTACATGAAGAATCTAAGGCAGACAAGATAAAAGAAGGGTGAGAGTTTAAAATTAATTGGTATATGGAAGCATGCATATGGTTAATATTTTCTGTTTTGTCACTAAGTACATGGCTTACATTCTTAGTTTTATGACTAACAGAGAACAGATGTTAATGTCACAAAGCGGACATTTTTATATGATTTATAATTTGATTGACCCAGGTATTTGAGTCACCAGTAATTGATGGTTGAACAGTTGAACATTGAGCTACTGGGGAAGAAGTAGGATTATTTTCATGTATGTCCTGCTAATTATGATTTGCCACATTTGAAAATGTGTCTGGGAAAATGGCTTTCTTTTCTATTTTTTTAAATTAACATATAATGTATTATTTGTTTCAGGGGTACAGGTCTGTGATTCATCAGTCTTACACAATTCACAGCACTCACCGTAGCACATACCCTCCCCAATGTCCATCACCCAGCCGCCCCATCCCTCCCACCCCCTTTACTCCAGCAACCCTCAGTTTGTTTCCTGAGATTAAGAGTCTCTTATGGTTTGTCTCCTCTGGTTTCATCTTATTTCATTTTTCCTACTTCCCCTATGATCCAATGTCTTATTTCTCAAATTCCTCATATCAGTGAGATCATATAATTGTCTTTCTCTGACTGACTTATTTTGCTTAGCATAATACCTTCTAGTTCCAGGGCACCTGGGTGGCTCAGTGGGTTAAAGCCTCTGCCTTTGGCTCAGGTCATGATCCCGGGGTCCTGGGTTTGAGCTCCGCATCGGGCTCCCTGCTCCTCTGGAAGCCTGCTTCTCCCACTCCCCCTGCTTTTGTTCCCTCTCTCACTGTGTCTCTCTCTGTCAAATAAATAAAAATAAAATCCTAAAAAAAAAAATAAGTGATTTCTGCAAATAGTTAATTGCCATTGGTTTGTATGTTAATTGCTTTGGGGAGTGATTCTCTACCACTGATAATGGTGCTTTTTGTTCCTAATCCAAATCCCTTATCATTCCATCATGAGTTTTGTGCCTAATAGCAAAGGTAGGCCCCGACCTAATGGAAGAATTCTCTGCTCTGTTGTTGCTGGCTTGCAGTGATCTTCCCTCTTCCAATATTCAGTCGCTCTTAACCACATGGGGATTTGTTATTTTTTCAGAAACAAAATGGCCTTATCTTATAAATTGTCTATTTTGTTATTGTACAGTAATCACAGAATATTTTCAATCCAATTTTCTGGAGGAAATGGTTCATAGTAGTTTGTTTCCACCTGTAGGTCAGAGTCTTCTTCTGTATCTTCTGGAAAAGGAGGCCGTCTTCCTACTCCAAAGCTGAGAGAACTTGGTGGAATCCAAAGGACTCATCACGATCTCACCACTCCAGCTGTTGGTAATGGGCAGACACGATGGTTCTTAATTTACCTGCTTTTTCTGCGTTAGAATTTAGTTTGAGACTTGTCTTCTGCATTCTTTCAGGTGGTGCTGTTTTAGTGTCTCCGTCTAAAGTGAGGCTTCCAGTCCCAGAGCAGAGGAAAAGAATGTCTTCTCAGGATGGCTTAGAAACTGCGAAGAATGATTTTAGGAAGGTAAATATTTATATTCTGGAGGAAAAACAACTTTTTAGGAAGTGATTATTTTAGTCATGTGTAACGAATGAATAATAGGTTTAGATTTTAGGAAATTCTGTGTTTGTATGTGGAGATGATGCTATTAACCTGCTTTCAGTAAGGCAAAGGCATTTAATTATTTTTTCTGCCAGTAATATTATATTTCTGCTGATATACTTTTTTTTTTAAGGTTTTATTTATTTATTTGAGAGAAAGAGCATGGGCAGGGGGAGCAGAAGGAGAGGGACAAGTAGACCCCTCACTGAGCAGGGAGCTCGGCAATGTGGGGCTCCATCCTAGGACCCAGAGATCATGACCTGAGCTGAAGGCAGACACTTAACTGATTAAGCCACCCAGGTGCCCCTCTGCTAATATTAAATCTTATCAATAGTGACTGAACAGAAAGAGAAGGAAAAGAGTATTTTTATTGAGTATCTGCTGTGTGGCAGTTGTATTCCAAGTATGCTTCAGGCACTGTTTCAGCACTGGAGATAGAGCAGTGAAAGAAGCAGGCAAAAATCCTGGTGCTTATTGAACTTCCATTCTAGCGGAGAAGAGAGTCAATAAACAGGGTAACGAGATGCAATATGCAGTATTTTAGATAGTGATAAGTACTAAGGAGGAAAGTAAAGCAGGGGAGGTAAATAGGAAGTAGCCAGGGAAGTTCTCAGTGAGAGGGTGGCATTTGAGCAGAATCTGAACTGGGTGAGAGATTGACCCATAGGCCTATGTAGGAAGGCATTCTGGGCAAAAAGAACAGCAAGTGCAAAGTCCCTGAGGTGATCTGGTACCTGTTTCTTGGAAACCAGCCAGAAAGCAAGAGAGGGAGAGTGTGGGCAATGAATTTAGAAGCACAGTGGAAAACTACACTGTATAGGGCCCTATAGGTCATAGCAAAGACTTTGAATTTTATTCTGAATGAAATGGGAAGCCTTTGGAGGGGCAGAAGAGTGATACGATTTGACTTAAGTTTTCCTATGGTTACTCTGGCTACTGTGTTGGGAACAGAGAATAGGGATGCAAGAGCAGGGGCATGAAACTAGATAGGAGTCAATTACACTATCCAGGCAAGGGTACTCGCAGAGGTTCATTTTAAAGGTAGGAGGTGGTGGTCAGAAATTGGAAGTCTGGAGAGGTTGCAATTAGCAGTAATGGCGAGGCTTAACATATTATCGTGGGAGTAAGTGGCTGAAGTCAGAGAGAACAGTGAGGGAGGAGGTTGAATTTCTCTAGGGAATTTTGCTGGTGGCTATTTATGAATTTCAGAGGGCACAGGGGAGAGCTTTTAGGTGGTGGGGAGAGGTAGAAGATAGGATCAGAGCCCAGTTGTTCCCAAAGCCCAGTACTGAAGTCACCTCCTAGCAGGTACCCATTAAATAGGTGTTGACTGAGTATTATTGGAGTGACAGAATCTAAATTATTTTTTATCGCTTGTGTATACATTGGCTTATGACAACAGGAATGTAGTCAGTGGATGATCAGAATCAGATATTAGGAATCTCTTGCCCTCGTGGACTATTTTGTCCCCCACCAGCTCCCCATCCCCCTCACCCCCTGGGGCCCAGGTTGCTATCTGGAAGGTATAAGCTTCTGGGCAGCTTTACCCACAGAGTTGACTACCCTCAGCTAAAATGAGTAGCTTTAATCCATATTAGTAGCTGGATTTATATATATTATTTTCACTCATTATGGAATTTATTGAATATTAGTTAAATTAACAAAAATAAAGTAATATTGCTCTTTAATGCCAATCTGCCTCATTGTGCCCACAGTGCAGTTTCTAATAAATTATTCCTATTATTCAGTTGCCCTCAATTAATATTATCCTATGTCTTTTTTTATCATAGGAATCAGAGAGAATATGTTCTAATATCCAGAAATTATTTGAATGTTAACTTTTAATGACATTCACTTGTAGGAGTGTTATGGGCAGCAGCAATTTGGGTAACTTACATGGGGCCCACCATAATAGCTAGCATTTACTGAGCACTTAACTATGTCCTAGCCCCTGTGCTAAGTACTGTATGTGAACTTGTTGAGTCTTCACAGTGGCTCCAGGAGGCTGGTCTTGTTATTCTCATTTAGATGTTAAAACCGAGGTAACATAGCTGCCAAATCATGGAGCAGAATTTGGTCCCAGGCAGTGTGTTCTCAGAGTCCACATTTTTAACTCCTAAACAAGACTGTCTCATAAAATTTAGAGTAGAATTCTCATGGTATTGGTGTGTCAAGGACCATTTTCACATTTTATAGATGATATTAAAAACCTAAGTGTGTGTTGGCTCACTTCAGTCTTTCAGCAGATGTTCCTTATCTGTTTACCCATGTACAGTAAGGATAGCGAACGAAAATAGACCTGGTTCATGATCTTATGGAACCTACAGTCTGGTGAGAGAGATACACAGTAGTTAAAGAATCATACCCCCCTCAAAAAAAGCAAAGTTAAAACCAACAAGAGTCTCAGAGCAGTATATACTGATATTCTGAAAGAAATTGACCTAGTCCTAGAAGTCTGGAAGCTTCTTGGAAGTCAAGGATGCTTCTTAGAAGAAGTTCTAATTGGGTTGAGATACTGAGGATGAGGCAGAGTTGATGAGGTGAAAAGGGTGGAGAGGAGAAGCATAGCATGTGTCAGTATCCTGTGGTGAGAAAGAACATAGGGTTCTTTTTTTTAAATTAATTTATTTCAGAGACAGAGAGTATGCAAATGATCATGGGGAAGGGCAGAGGAGAGGGAGAGAGAATCTTAAGCAGACTCCACACTGAGCGATGGAGCTTGATTTGAGTCTTGATCTCGTGACCCTGAGATCAGGACCTGACCTAAAACCAAGAGTCAGATACTTAAAAAACTGTACCACCCAGGGGCCCCCATAGGATTCTAAGAAATAAAGGCAAGTATAGTGTGTGGCAGGGAGTAGGTCGAGTGTGGAAAAGATAGCAATATGGAAAATTTTTATCATTATCTTGACAGCAATGGGAAACATTGAAATATTTTAAAGACCTTTCTGGTTGCCATGAAGGCAAGAGTAAACTGTGGTTACCCTTAGAAGGTCATTGGGGTAGTCGAAGTAGACATGGTGATAGCTTGGACTAAGGAGGGTGGACATCACAGAAGTGGATGAAACTGAAGACTTGTATAAGGGGAACATGAAAGCTCAGTGCTGGGTTGCATCATGGAGAGGGGTAAGAGACTATGAATGACTTCTACGTTTCTGCCTTGCCTAACAGGATTGATGGGGGATGCCATGTACCAAGTAAGAGAGCTCTGGAAAGAAATCACCTTTGGAGGGGGACATCAGTAATTTCACTTTCATTCACCCAATTCACTATGTAATGTGCTCTTGCTGTGTGTCAGGCACCGTTCTAGGACCTGGGGATTCATTGGTAATCAAGACAAAATCCCGGTCCTCATGGAGCTTACATTTTCATTTTGAGAAATAGGTAATTTTTTAAAAAGAAAACTTCAGCACAAATAAAATCACAAAGGGCCTCCAAGGTGTGGGTGAGGTTGCTTTACACTGGGCCATCAGGACAGGCACCTCTGAGGAGGTGATATTTTAGCTAAGACCTGACTCAATGAGGGATGGGTCCAGGCAGAGATGAGCGGAGACTTTTTCCAGTTTGAAAGAGCAGTAAGTACAAGTGTGCAGCAGTGAGAGTTTTAAAGAGTGAGAAGACCAATGTGACTGGGGTGAGGAGAAGGGTAGGAAATGAGCTTTGGAAGGGAGGTTGGGTAAGGAAGGGGGGAATGTAACTCTGAGGCTTCTGGGAAGCCCCGAGAGGGTTGAAAGCTACACAGCAAACATGATCTGATTTACGTGATAAAATCACATGGGCTCTTGAGTGGAAAATGGGCTGTATGGGGGGGTATGGGGGTAGAATGGTGAGGCCAAGGAGAAGGCTTTAGGCTCAAAAACAGATTACCAAAGCCATGACATTAAACTTGGGAACCCCATAGGTTACAAATACTCTAGAGATTTCATTCAGGCCTTTTTAGCAATAGTGAAACCAATAAGACAGATCTTAAATTCTGTGTATATATGTAGAAAAAGAAAAAATAATAGTTTTCCCAAGTGATACCTATAATTATAAAAAGGGAAGCAAGAGGAAGATTTGTGGTTTATTTTAGATCTTGATTTAAAAAGAAATGTTTGTTGGATAAGACCCCAGGCCTTCTCCACTTTAAAAGCAGTACATTCTCTAATTGCAGAAAATGATACCTAAGGTCAGAAAGCAGTGCTTTGAATATTGTGTTGATAAACCCTAAGTCACAGAGTAAAAGCCACATTTACGAGGAATTTAAGGATTTTAATTTAAGGAATTTAAGGATTAAGAAAGTTTGGAACTATGTTTAATTTTACTGGTTTGAATTCTCCTAATAAGTAAAATTATACAAGGACTTTGAGGATAGTGATACATTATCATTGTGGAAGATAGAAAATACTGACCAACTAAACAAAGTAAATGCTGTCCTCCCTACTGTTCAGGGCCGGCCACTATTGAATGTTTGAATTCTTCAGGTATATAGTGTATTTGTCTATTGTGCTTTAGATAAGGTTTCATAATCTGTTTTTACTTACTTGGCAATGAATTGTGAACATATTTACATATCTTTAAATGTCACTTACAATTAAGTTTTAAAGGCAACATGATATGCAACCTATAGTTATACTGGCTGTTTATTATTGAAAGCAGTTTTTTAAAACTAGATGCCTATTGTTATTTCTTAATATTTTAATTTTTTTGTTTTGAAAAAGTGCTGTAACGAAATTGTCCTTTAGCTACTTTTTTGTTCATATTATCTATTTTTGTGTAAATACTCCCCAAGTGTTATTATTTGATAAAAGAAGACAAAGTTTAAAAGCTTTCGGTGTTTCACCAGCTCCTGGAAAGATTGTGCTCCCAGCGACACTCTAGGAGAGTGCCAATTTTTCCATATCCTTGTCAGCACTGAGCATTATAGTGTGGCTTTTAAAAAAATTTTTAATCTTTAAATTTGGTAAATGAAAAGTTAGTATCTTGATCCTTTTATTTTGAAATTATTTGATTACTAGTGAGGTAGGATATTTCTCCTATTTTAATTTATGTCTATATAAATTTTGCTTACATATATATTTTTACATTTTTAATTAGTTTATCCTTCACTACTTTAAAAGGAATATTTATGTGGCAATGATAATTCATTGTCAATATATAAGTTATATATTTTCTTTTCTCTCCTATTTGTAATTTATGTCTATATAAATTTTACTTATATATTTTTTTTACATTTTTAATTAGTTTATCCTTCACTACTTTAAAAGAAATATTTATGTGGCAATGATAATTCATTGTCAATATATAAGTTACATATTTTCTTCAAATTTGTGATTTAAAATTTTTTTAATGTTTATATATTTTTATATAGCTAAGTGTGTTTACCAATATTGGTTGTTAGGTTTATGATATCCTCCCCACACTGAGGTTACTGAGGTTAGATTTTCCTGTAATTCTATTGATTTTATCGTTTTATTTTTTGTGTGTTTAAAGGTTTGATTTTTTTATATATATACAGATATATATATGTATCTTATTTTTTTGTCACTTAGAAAGAAAGTCGTGCCATGTCCCTCCTGACTTCTCCAGCTGCTGGTATAAAAACAGTGGATCCCCTGCCTTTGAGGGAAGATTCTGAAACCAATATCCCCAAATTTGCTGAGGTAACTCTTCCAGTTTCAAAAATTCCAGAATATCCAACAAACACACCTGGGCAGTCTCCTTCTCCACCCTGTGCTCCATCCTACTGGCATCCCTCTCGTCGAATTCAGGGCTCTTTGAGAGATCCAGAATTTCAGCATAATGGTAATTACTTTGGTTTTAACTTTTTGTCTTTTTAAATGAAAGTTACACTGATGGGTACATTAAGTATGTTAATCAGTTATGTTACCTAGTATTTTAGTTAATGTAACAGATTTCTTTAAATGGGAAAAGTCTCTTCTCTGAAACAATCAGCT
The DNA here is from genome assembly GCF_010015895.1 of Lontra canadensis. Taxonomy (NCBI): domain Eukaryota; kingdom Metazoa; phylum Chordata; class Mammalia; order Carnivora; family Mustelidae; genus Lontra; species Lontra canadensis. Next base: position 12,817,085 of record NW_022631003.1, read on the forward strand.
GGGTTATAACCCCAGTTCACTTTTGTGTGAGGGTGAGCTTTTCTTTTCTTTTCTCTTTTTTTTTTCTTTTCATTTCTTTCTTTTCAATTCTATTTATTCATTTGAGAGAGAGCATGAGCAGGGGAGGGGCAGAGATAGAGGAAGAAGCACGCTTCCCGCTGAGCAAGGAGCCAGATGTGGGACTTGATTCCAGGGCCCTAGGATCATGACCTGAGCCAAAGGCAGACACTGCACGGACTGAGCCCCCCCAGGGGGCCTCAAGTGTGAGGCTTCTTTCAAGTGTTTTCTATACACATATAGGCAACCCACTAGATGCCAGCAGCGTCCTTCTCAGGTGTGACATCTAAAAATGTCTTCAGATACTGCTAAACGCTGCCTAGATGGGGAATTCAAGGTTGTAAGTTATTTTCATTTGGTTTCATTAGGCATTGTTCTGCTCTCTTCTAGCTTCCACTTTTACTGTTGTGAAGTCTTGTGTTCTCATTTTTGATCATTATGTGTGGCTTCTTTTCCCCTGGCATCTTTGGGGACCTTCTCTTCACACTCAGTCCTCTGAGCTTTTACCGCAGGTCTCTGTTTTGCTAGTACTCAGTGGACTTTTTCAGCTGGGGAACTTGGTTCCTCACTTTCTCAAATTATTTAGTCAGTAATTCCTTCCCCTCCATTGTTTGTTTCCTCCTCTTCTGGCACTCCTTGTTATTCCGATGTTGGACATGATCTTATTTTCTTACCTTACCTTTCCTATTTTCCATTTCTGTCTTTTTATTTTAATTTGAAAGGGTCACTCATTTTGTTTTCTACCCCTTCTTCTGAGTTTTAAAGATTTTTCAGTATTTTTAATTTCTAAGAATTTTTTTAGCCCTGTATACTCCCTTTATATAGCATCCTGTTCTTATTTTATGGATGTCTTATTTTATCCCTTTGAAGAGATAAATGATATATAGAATTCCCCTGTTTTGAATATGGTACCTTTGCCCTTAGTTGAACCTGTGTCCTTCAGTCAGAGTCACTCTGATAAAGCTTTGGAGAGGAAACCTCCATTCCTCTTTTGGGAGGAAGAACAGTTAGCCAACTGTGCAAATTTAAAGAAGGCTTTGGCAGACTGTTCTATAAGACAGTTTCCTGGTTCAGTCTTACCTTCACTCCAACTTTCAAGGGTACTTAGTACTCATACGCCTGAGCCAGGAGCGGAGAACAAATTGGTTGCCTCTTCGTTTCCTTCCTCTGCTGGCTTAGGATTCAGCTTAGGTATGACAATAACACACTCTCAGTTTTTCTCTTTGCTTTCCATTTTCCAAAATTTTGTTGCTGTTTCATTGTCTTTCATTTTCTCTGTCCTATGGGTTTATGTCATTCTTGTAAATGTGTGTAGTCCATCTACCATCTTTAAACAGAAGCCTACAGCATTTCTTGATGCCCCTGGGTGACATAGTCAGTTAAACATTCCACTCTTGCCCTCAGCTCAGGTTGTGATCTCAGGGTCATGGCACTGAGTCCCACATCAGGCTGTGTCCAAAGCACGGAGTCTGCTGAAGACTCTCTCTCCCTCTTCCTCTCCACCCACAATAAGTAAATAAATCTGTAAAAATAGAAGCCTGCTGCATTTCTTTAAAGTTAGAATAGGGACACCTCAGTGGCTCAGTCGGTTGAGTGGCTGCCTTCGGCTCAGGTCGTGATCCCAGGGTCCTGGGCTTGAGTCCCACGTTGGGCTCCTTCCTCAGCAGGGAGCCTGCTTCTCCCTCTGCCTGTCCCCACACCACCCTGGCTTGTGCTCTGTCTCTGACAAATAAATAAATAAAATCTTAAAAAATAAACCACAGAATAGATCAATATTGTCACTGTAAAGAATTCTAGAAATTTTCTCTTGTTTATTTACATATTTGTTAAGCACATTGTAAATTAGTGAGTGGCTGTTAATAATAATTTCTATTAAAAATATAAGATTAATAAAATTTTTGATAGTTTACTTTCGCTAAGGTTTTCCTGTAAATATACTATACTGTTAGGTGGCTTTGAAGGCTAATTTTTTTGCCCTTTTTTTTTTTAAGTGGGAAAAGCAAAGATGAACAATTTCCAGTTGCCTCAGCATGAAGTCTTTAATGATGAAGGTATTTCAGTAATGAAATAACATATGATCAAAGAATGAGGTTTTATTATATGGTATTTTATAATAGTATTATGATCTCAACATTGGATTAGTACTTTATAGTTTACAAAGCACTTCTACAGATATTATTTTATTAGACCTGTGAAACCCCATGATGGGGGTTAAATTATCCCCATTTACAAATGAGTAAACTGGGACCTAAAATCAACTTGAAGAATTTTTTTTAGGGCAAACAGATAAGAGAGATTATGCCTAGCATCACACGTGAGGTTAATACTCTTTCCGTTTCCATCCTGGCTAGCTGGGGGTTCAGGAATTTGGTCTAGCAAAACTGTTATTTTTTTCAAATGTTCATATATTGTCAATTTTCATTTCTCAAAAAAATATGATTAGGGAAAACGGACTTTTTTCTTGTGTAGCAGTCATTCTGACAAATTCGTTTGCTTCTAATAGTGGCAGGAAGAATTTTGAATTCCTGGTGTGAACAATCAAAATTACTATTTTAATTCATTCTAAAATGTATGAAATTACTGAGTTTATAAATTTTGGATGTGAAAGTAAATTTGAATTAATACTTTATGTATTATAAGTTCATATACATTGAAGATTTTCTGTCCTCATAAATTTGGGACTTTTTTCAGAATTCAGTGAACTAGAAATCAAGTTATTGGGTTTTGAAATGCAAACACCTGGATACTTTGAATCCAGATGTGTTTTCTTCTTAATGGAAGAACAGTGTTTACAAATAACCTTATAACAGATTTGCTTACTGAGAATGAGGAATTTCTGTAATGATGAAGGATAGCATGTTAAAGTCAAACATTATTTTTACATTAAGTGAAATTATTTTGGAAATGTGATGTTAGCACTATGTTAAGGTATAGCATTTTGCTTTTAAAATGCTTATAAAAGCTTTTTGCTTGGAACATCTGTGCTTTTTAAAGTAGGACAAGACAGTATGATGATGAATTGTTTCCAAGTAATACTGAAATCACAGGCCATGTGTTTCAGGTAACGACGTTGTGGGATTTCAGGCAGGAAACAGAATGCTCATTTAACATTAAAATATTTGATTTCTAAATATGGTAAACTTGGGATTTTACAGTGAACTATCCTGAAAATGTTAATATCTTATATTTTAATAATTTTTTCTGACAGATTCAATATTGACATTATAGAGTTTGGTGCCTTTAATTTTCTGTTACTGTTATAAAATATATTTATTAGAGGTATTTTCTACAATGATTATACTTTTTTCATTGCAGATGAGGACAGATTATCTGAGATCTCTGCTCGGTCTGCAGCTTCTAGTCTCCGGGCTTTTCAGACTCTGGCACGGGCTCAGAAAAGGAAGGAGAATTTCTGGGGCAAAACATAATTAAATGTGTATCTAGCTCAGTTGCTTAACAATCTAGGAAACCTTTGGCATAATCTTTTTTTTATTGCTTTACTATGTTGAGACTTTTCAAGTGTTTGGATTTTTTCCCATTTCCTACTTAAAAAGAATTGGTTGACTTTTTAATAGCCAATTCAGTTTACTTGGAAAATTTTAACACAGGTTCATACAAATTCAACTTAATTCTTTTGACACCTATCCCAAAGTACAAAGACGTAGATTTCTTCACGTGCTATAAGTTTTGTATCAAGGATAGCTGGTAGAACTGTGAATTTTACCTATCTACAGAATATTCTAAAAAATGAACAAAGTGGAATAAAAATTAAGATCCAAGTGTGAAGTATGTATTCCTTGAAGATTGGTTATGTATATCTTTATGATTTGTAGATGTCATATGATGAATTTGTTGTTCCTGTATCTTTTACTGTAGTATTTCTTTTAATTTTAATACCTTCTATATGTGGTTGCAGTGTTAAGACAATTGTTCTTTAAATTGAAAATACGAGCTGTATATATTTTTCTTATTTATGTAACAAAATTTACTGAGAGAATATGTATATTTTTGATCTTTCTGTGTATTCTATTTGTATAAAGACTTTGGCTTACATTTGAATAATGTCTCAATTTTGAAAAATTATTTGTATAATGGAGAGTTAAAACTTTGTAGACATTTTGAAATAAAAATTGATCAAGTATTTCAATTCTGTTTTTTGAAGTGTTTCAAGTTATTAGCTTCAAGTTACTACATGGAATAAATAATTATCTTTTAGAAACATTTTACTCCTAACAGGTTAACTAAATGTTCTGCTTCTTGTGCAGCTGTCCAGATGCAACAAAACTTGAATCCACAATAATTTTGTATGAATATAGAAAAAATACAGCATTTCCAAGGCAGACTTATTTTAAAAAATTTAACACATACTTTTTGACTATTCTTTATTCATAGGACATGTTATCTTACTCTTTATTTCATCTTGCAAATCATAAATCGAATTTCCTGAAAAAATGAATTTCATAAATATTACATGTGATGTTTACAAGAAGGCACAGAAGGTACTGATGATAAAATATATAAAATATTCATGCCTGTTGGTTAGAAAACAAATGAAAAGTCTATTTGGAAGTGCTTAATTTGGTCAAAAGTGCTTTTGCAAATCACTGATTCACAGTAAGTTTGTTAAAGATCTTATATTATGAGGTTATAAATAATGACATACAAATATTTGCTTACATCTCATGGACTTAAAAATAGGATGGATTATTTACCTTTGTTGTAGTTGTTGACACCCAAAAAATAGTTATCCTGACATCTGGAATTTTGCCGAAGGAACAAATAATCTAAAATGGAAACTGATCCTAGAATCATTTACATTTGGTTTTGGAATATGTTTTTGGTACTTTTAGGTGAGGTGATATTAGTCATGTTAGCGTGCTCAGGGCCCAGTTTTTGTCAAACTGCCATCATCACTCACTTTCCCAAGATGAGTCAGCTGTGCAAAGGCTATTCCAGGCAAAGGAACAGTGTCTGTCATCGGACTAGTTAGGGTTGTGTCCCGCCAGCCTGCCCGTTACTCGTGGATAAAAAGCAGGCTGGGAGTATCTTGCTAATGTTGAACTTGCACTCTGATTTGACCGTTTGGGTCTTTCTCCAGGGGTGAGTAGAGGTATAGAAAGATCAGCCAATTTTCTTCCTCTCAGGTTGAGAGGCAAGCTTCCTATAACACTACTTCATATTTCATTCCCCCCTCCCACCTCCCGGAGGACAGCAGCCTCCCGCAAGCAGAGGGCAGCTCTCCCATAGCACTACTGCTATATGGCAAGTGAGAGGGACAGTAGTCATCCCCAAGACCGTCTTTACTTCTCTTCCCTGAAATGAGCCATCCACTAGCCCCATCCATGGCTTCATTTTGCTCCAGACCCAGTGTGTCCTTGGAAATTGAGTGAAAAATGAGAACTTGCCTTTGGTTGTTAAACCCTCAGTCGTTTGAAATTGGCCATGGTGGGAGGATTTGTACCATAGAAATCAGCTTTCTCCCCACTTACCCACCAGAGGCGGATTCAAGCCCAGCAATGTGACCACTACACCAGTCTCTGATATTCTTTTTATATGATTTGTGGTAGAAAACAGTCCACTTCAGAAAGGAGAAGAGGCAGCCCAAGAGAAGCTGCTCTAAACCATTCGCATCTTCCCTAGTTTACAAAGACAAATAGCACATGATTTCACTCATATGTGGAATTCAAGAAACAAATGAACAAACAGGGAAAAAAGATAACAACAAAAAACCCAGACTCTTAAATACAGAGAACAAACAGGTGGTTGCCTGAGGGGAGGTGGTGGGGGGGGGGCAGGGGAGGCCGATCTGGTGAAGGGTGCAAGAGATAAACGGAATTAAGAGCACACTTATCAGGATGAGCACTGAGAAATGTACAGAATTGTTAAACCATTATGTTGTACACCTGAAGCTAATATGACACTGTATGTTGATTACACTTGAATAAAAAAAATACATTGGTTTAGTTTTCTTTCTTGGCTGAAGTTCACCTTAAGAATAAAAGTAAGCTACAAATAGCAGATAATAGATTGCAGAGGGAGACTTTCCATGATCCACCCATGGTACTGCCCAGAAATGGGGCCCGGGTGTCTGTGTGTGTAATCTTCCAAATGATTCTGATATTCAGGTAGTTGAGGAGCTACTGGCTTTGGGGCTATAGTAACCTATGGTCAAATTTCAACTCTACCTCGAGCAAGCTGGTTAAACTTCTTTGACTCTGTGTTCCTCATCTGCAAGATTTAAGATTCCATGGCTTAAGGTCTCTAAAGGTGTTTCATATACCCTATTCAGTTGCTCAAAATGTTCTATTGTGTTAAAGGCAAATTTTCATTAAAATAATGGGGGGGTGTGGAGATCATGTTTTAGAGAGGCTAAGTTTAAATCTAGAAAGCAGGAGGCAGTGTATCTTAAAATTGTGGCAAATGACCTTGGGTCATTTGGGTAACTCAGTTGGGTAAGTGTTTGCTTTCGGCTCAGGTCATGATCCCAGGGTCCTTCAGGTCATGATCCCAAAGCCCGGCATTGGCTCACTGCTCTGCGAGGAGCCTGCTTCTCCTTCTCCCTCTACTGCTCCCCCTGCTTGTTCTCGTTCTCTCTCTCTCTCTGTCAAATGAATAAATAATTAAAAAAAAATTGTGGCATCTGGCATCAAAGCCCTATCTGTGATGACCTACATTGAGCTCACACGGAGGCAGCAAGGGGCAGGGGTGGTGAGATGATTTGTCTGTTTCCGTTATGTGGTAAAGCAAAAAAGACTGACTACAGTTTTGTGACTCAGCAACTCTAGAAGGTGGAATCAATTACCTGAGATAGGCAAACTGTATTGATGTAACCATGAATTGGAGATGTTATCAGGAACAAGTCAGGCAATGTGGAGGTAAAGGACCCACCATACTTACTGATGAGAGGAAAGATAGGTGAGGTTGCTCTCTAAATGAATATACCCAACAATACCAAATATTTCCTATGTTTGCTACAAGTTATTTTTTATTTTAGAGATTGATGATATAAAACTCAAAGTTTTGTATTTCAAGAAGAAAGTATAAATTAACCTAAATGGCACACATTCTGGGAATATGTAGAAGTTTTACACTTACAAATTCAATTACAGTCAGAGTTTGGACATGTCACTCAGGAAGACTTTGCCCATAATGAGTACCTTAGCATTTGATGTTTCTGTTAAAAAATTAGGTCAAAATAGTTAAGGTTCTGGACAAATCAAAGAAAATTGAAAGTAGGTTTGTATGACAACACTAACTCTTTTGTTCTGTAAAGAACCATTAACATTATTAGGCATGACTTGTAATTTTGTGAAGATGAAACCAGATAAAGAAGATGTGGTTCATAAATATAACGGAATATTCCTCAGCCATCAGAAAGGATGACTATTTACCAGTTACATCGACTTGGATGGAAATGGAGGGGATTATGCTAAGTGAAATAAGTCAATAAGAGAAACAATTATCATATGGTTTCACTCATATGTGGAACATAAGGAATAGTGCAGAGGACAAGAGGGGAAGGGAGAGAAAATGGAATGGGAAGAAATCAGAGAGGGAGACAAACCATGTGATCATGACTCTTGACTCAGGGAAACAAACTTGAGGGTTGAGGAAAGGGAGGTGGGTGGGGGGATGGGGTAACTGGGTGACGAATTAAAGAGGACACATGTGATGAACACTGAGTGTTATAGTCAACTAATGAATCATTGTGTCGCGGCCGGCACGACAAATCGACCAGGGTCGAGAGGGTAAGAGGATGCTGAAAAGAAATTAAGAGACAAAGAGATGGGGGCAGGAGGAGCACCAAGGAGGATGTCCAATAGTGCCAATTTTATTCAAGGCAGCAAGGCATTATATAGCTAACAGAAACAATCATAAGAAAGTATCTATTTTTAGCTGATTACTAAAGAGCTTGCAACATGCACAGAAAACCCTTCAAGCTTTCCCATTATCTATTTCCCAAGCACCAGTAGCAGACCCTCTAGTGCCAGATGTACGGACTTCAAGGCCACTCAAGACATAGTTTATGCAAGCACAGCACAGTCTTACAGTGGTGTAGTCTATAGCCCGTGCAAGGACAGCAAGGACCAGCCAAGAATTTCTGACCCCGGCCAAATCGTCTCTGACTAGCAAATGTGTGGGAAGTCACGTAGGCGAGCACACAACACACAGCACAGACCCTTTCTCAGTGCTACTAGACTTTATCGACCTAAGACTTTTGTTTGGCTATTCAGCCTTTAAAGGAGGCACAAGTCAGGGCCTGGTTTGGTTCTTGTCTCAAGCCTTACCGTGGCCTCCCACATCATTGAACATTATATCAAAGACTAACGATGTACTATATCATGGCTAATTAAATTTAAATTAAAAATTTTAAAAAGGAAACCCAAAATGCCTTGCAAATTAGCATAGCAGATCATAAGTAGGCAGAGAGGCAGGCAGAGAGAGAGAGGGAAGCAGGCTCCCTGCTGAGCAGAGAGCCTGACGTGGGGCTTGATTCCAGGACCCTGAGATCACGACCCGAGCCAAAGGCAGAGGCTTTAACCCACTGAGCCACCCAGGTGCCCCCAGTGTTCATTTTAAACAGAGCTTTCACTCTTGGATCTGACAAAAGATGCTTGAATCTTGGTTCTACCTCTTGCTAGTTGTGTGATACTGGGTCAGTTACCTAATTTCCCTGAGTTCTAGTTGATAGTATGCTAAATACGGATCATAAACAGGGGTAATAATAATAATAGGGATAATAATACGTGGTCTCTAATGATTCTTGTGGAAATTAAATTTCATGCATGGGGAGCAACTTAATGCAGGCGCCTAGTTAAGAGTTCAAGAATTGTAACTGTGATAGTCATTTTCTATATTATTGCCTAAAATTGCTCTATTTTAAAGGAGATGAGAGACACTGGGAAGGATAAATAGAATTTTAACTTAGTAGCTGAAGAAATTGTAGTTAGCTCGTGAGACAGAAGTTGGGGCAGCTAGGCAGGCAAACCCTGACAGGTGTGCCACCCCGCACAGGTGACTTTCTGTCTGGACCTAACGCCTGCTCTCTCCTGATGGCATTTTACCACCCACCTGAATGGGACTTAGAAGTTAGAAAAAAGAGAGGGTGTTTTTCATATCGAAAACTGTAACCACAGCAATGCCCCTACCCTGGAGATTAAACACAGAGGCACATCCAGTGAAGGGGCTGTATTATACATCAGCTACCACGCTGAGTACCTGGAGCTTAGCACAGCTGGGAGAACTCTGTGGGCTTGTAGCTCAGCACGGAGGGTGGCAGGAACTCCCCTCAGTCCCCGTGGGAAGGGTGCTGAGATGCAGAGGGAAGTGAGGAACGTAAGTGGCATTGACACCAGGCAGGTCATGGAAGCAACAGTAAAGTCCTCAGGCCAAGGGGAACAGGTGCTTCCACTGGAAATCAGCAAGAGGGGCCCTGGAGGTTGGGGCTGGGTGGGGTGGGGGGACGCTCACTCAGTGCCCGCCGCAGGACTGTGCTCACTTGTCCTCTGTCATCTCTGATTCCTTGCAGTCAAGTGCTCAATGTCCAAGCGCTGCTCCACGAATACCGGTCTTGTAAAAATGTGCAAGTTGTTTTCTAGGTAATCGTATTAGTTGGCTGGGGCCGCAGTAAAATGGCACCACAGACCCGGTGGCTTCAAGAACAGAACTGATTTCCTCACACACCTGGAGGCTGGAAGTCTGAGATGAAGGTATTGGCATCGCTGATTTCTTCTGAGGCCTCTCTCCTTGGCTTGTAGGGACTTTCTTCCCGAGTCTTCACGTGCGTGATCTTCCCCCTGTGCCCTGATCTCCAACCCTACCGAGTTAGGGCCCACCCAGATGATTTCATCCTACCTTACTTACCTCTTTAAAGACCCTATCTCCAAAAATAGCCATGTTCTGAGGTCCTGAGAGGTAAAAACTTAAACATATGAAATTGGGGGCAAGAGGCAGACACAATTCAGCCTATAATAGACATATATAAAAAATATGAAATTGTGGGGTTACAGAGTCCATGTACTTTAAGTGTTAATAAATTGGCAAGATTGGCATCCTAAAAATGTTCATTTTCCTTATAGAGGAAAATAAATGAGGTTGTGTTTCTTGTGCACCCGAGTTTGTATCCTGGGCAACCGCTGAAACCCATGGCACGTCTTCATGACTGAAGAATAATCCTTGGCCCCGCAGAGCCGGTAGGGGTTTGGGAGGTGAGGGGGAGTGAATTCTTTATAACGGAGTAAGTGATTATTTCTACACAGTAAACAGAGATTGTTCTTACCCCCCATTCCCCAATCTGTCTTTTTCTGCTAGACTGTTATTCTCTTCCAGTTCAGCACTAAGAACGCAAGTTGTTATCACCTGTAAAAGGTTGTCACTGAACAGTGAAATACAAAGTCAAGCTTTAGGGTTTCGTTTTCAAAGGAGAAACATTGGATGACTTTGTAGTCAGGCAAAGCCAGTGCTTCCAGCCTCCAGGAGACCCAGAGTGGCCAGACTAGGGCTGGAAATGGGAAGGAGACAAACAGATGTTGGTGGACTGTTGAGGAGAGGTCCTGGACGGAGCCCTGAGCTGACTGAATGAGTGAGGATAGTAGGCATTTCCGTTCAGGTGAGGCGATGTGTGCTGAAGCCACTGCACCTGCTTGTGGGAGCCAGTCCTGGCATCTCTGCCCAATTCTACCTCCAGGGTTCTCACACTGGGAGCTTGAACCGGCCATGGTGAGAATCGTTACGCCGCAGATCTCGGCAACTGAGACAAATCAAGACTTTTCCCCTTGAAGAACTGGTGGTAGACGTTTACCAGCACATCACTGGTTTGGGAAATATTGAGGATAAAGGTGACCTCTGCCTCACTCCCCGGATAAAGTGGTGAACCTTTGGAAACCCATCACACATCTAACCTATATCTGGCAAAAGGTACAAATGACTTTTGCTGTGTTGTCTGTGACTTATCTTAGCAGAAAGGTTGTAGGATAGTATCCCACAATTTTCCATGACCACAGATGGGCACGGAAGAGCACTGAACTTTGTCCTGACTTTTTTTTTGTTTTGTTTTGTTTTAGAGAGAGAGAGAGAGTGAGAGAGCAAGAGTGAGTGCATTTGGGAGCAGGGGGAAGGGCAGATGGAGATTTTTAAATCTTTAAATTTTTAAAGATTTAAAAAATCTTTTTAAAAAGATTTTATTTTTTTCACAAGATAGAATGAGAGAGAGAGAGAGAGAAAGCCTGAGCAAGGGGAGGCTCAGAGGGAGAGGGAGAACCATACTCCCTGCTGAGCAGGGAGCCTCACGTGGGGCATGATCCCAGGACCCTGAAATCATGACCTGAGTCAAAATCAGACACTAAACCACCTGAGCTACCCACGTTCCCCAAGACAGAGAATCTTAGCAGGTTCCACGCGCAGCATGGAACTCAATGCGGGGCTTGATCTCACAACCTGAGATCATGACCCGAGCTGAAATCAGGATTTAGACACTTAACCAACTAAGCCACCCAGGCGCCCCTGTCCTATACTTTTGAGAGGGGCTCAGAAGTCACTGAAAAGGGGCCCTATCTGTGGGTGTGATGATCAACAATCAGGCAGGAAGATGTCTATCTCAGGATATAAGAGGTAGACAGGTAACAGTGGAGGACTACTTTCCTTTCTGCCCCCATTGGTGAGCAAGAATATGGAGATATTCAAGATATAATGGAGAAGCAAGAGGGATTCTTGACTGCAATTATCTGGACACCTGAATAGGACTTGAAGAAAGTTAAGTCTCATTATAGAGGAAAATAAAGGCAACTATTTTTTGCACACCTGATTTTGGAGCCTGAACTGTATTCTCACCTCTTGAACTTTTAAGAAAGTTGTAATACCACCTGGGATATGCCTGCATGCACTAGCCGAGAACCACTTCTACAAAGTTTTTCATTGTAAAAGTTGTAAACATTTTTTTAAAGATTTATTTATTTGAGAGAGAGAGTGAGTAAGAGAGTGAGAGAGCATGAGTGGGGCAGAGGGAGAGGGAAAAGCAGACTTCCACTGAGCAGGGAGCTTGATGTGAGGCTTCATCCTGAGCTGAAGTTAGACGCTTAGCTGACTGAGCCACCCAGGAGCCCCTGAAAGTTGTAAATATTTGATAGTAAAAGCAAAATGGTATTAACCAACTTATGATATATTTTGGAAAAAAAATCTCCGAGTGGTACAGTGGTTAAGCATATACACTATGTAGTTAGAATTTCTGGGTTCAGATTTAGCTTTGACATGCTGATGTCTCTTAGACAAGTTACTGAATTTCTCTAAGCCTGTGTTTGGTTCCTCCATGGATGAAACGAGTGGGTCCATTCAGTATTCTTACCTCAATACCTGCACACAGCCAATGCTCCGTAAGCTCTAGCTATTGTTAGAAGGCAAATGACAGTGATTGATGTATTTTATGTGACTTGTCCTTTGGCTACATTATTTAATTCATGTTTCTAAACCATTTTATAGCATTGTCTCCCTTTTGCTGGCATGACAACTGAGGCTAAAATGAGTTGAAATCTAAATACAGATCTTCTAACTCCCAAACCAGGTATAATCCTGTCCACTACCATCGAGCAAGGACAAGGAGCACCCACAGCCTTCTCTCAGTGACAGATCAGTGACAATTTGGTAGTCAAATGAACTGCAGGAGATTCTGACTTTAAGATCATAAGAAGTTGGAGCATCTGGGTGGCTCAGTCAGTTAAACATCTGCCTTTGGTTCAGGTCATGATCCTAGGCTCCTGGGATCGAGCCCCACATCAGGCTCCCTGCTCAGTGGAGAGCCTGCTTCTCCCTCTCCCTGCTGGTGCTTGTTCTCTTGTTCTCTCTCTCCCTCTCAAATAAAGAAATTAAAAAAATTTAAAATCATGAGAAGCTACACAAAACCTTTTTGACTTCTGAAATATCAGTCAAAAATGAAAAGATTTTCCTTAGAGAAGAAAAAAAGGTTTATTCTAAATAGGCAAAGAGAACAGTTCAGCCCCTTTAGTCTAAGAAAGGGGTTACAGTGGACCCATGTATTTGTTTTTATTTAAAACAAATATCTTAATATCTTACTCTACATTGCTATTACTTTGTTTTCACTAATTAACCAGAGCTGGATAAGAAGAATTATACTAGGTGTTTAAGATAGTTATACTTTAGCCACGCGAGGAAAGTCCATCTGGTTGTCCCGCAAAGCCTGGGCAGCTACATAAATGTCAAAGTGGTGACCTGGAAGGAAACACCCTGTCTAAGGAACTTGTCCTTAAAAGTTCAATCCATAACATCACATGGGAGATTGGGTTGCAGTGGGGAAAGTGCCACTTGCTTCTCTGAGTCAGCAAGGTTTAAATCAAAAAAGACTTTAATTAAATGATTAGGTTGAACCCTAAGAAATTGCCCTGTGTGCAGGTCCCCAGTCATCAACTATTAACAATTCACATGGTTCAAACTATGGGTTAAATTAAATCTTTAACTCCATGAGGCACCTGGGTAGCTCAGTCGGTTAAGCAGCCAACTCTTGATTTTGGCTCCAGTCATGATCTCAGTGTCGTGAGATCGAGTCCCACATCAGGCTGTGCACTCAGTGTAGATAGAGTCTGCTTGGAATTCTCTCTCTCCCACTTCCTGCAACCCCCACCTCATTCATGTGCTCTCTTGTTCTTTCTCTCAAATAAATAAATAAAACCTTTAAAAATAAATAAACTAATTTAGTCTTTGATTCCTGATTAACTTTTTTCTTCCCCCAAGCCAGATTAGATGATAGTCCTAGCAATAGGAAGAGGTTTTGTTGTCTTAAGCATTTATACTCATTAAACGCTTATGATGCCCCTCTTCTATTCTTAGTGTTTTACATATATTAATTCATTTTGTACCACAATAACCATGTGGAGTAAGAATTATTATTATTTCCATTTGAAAGATTTATCAAATTGTGAATGGCAGCTGTAAGCATTGTGTTAAATGTTCTTCATGAATAATCTCACTCCCTAAATGCGATTCCCAGATAAGCACCAGCCCCTTAGAGCTTGCGATGTCTCAGAAGGTAACAGATAAATGCCCTTGCACTGATGTGGCAGTGAAATGATTTCTCTGGGTAGTGCCTCAGTATTACTGGATCTCCTCATAGGCATACATATTTCTGTTACCAGGCAAAGGTAAACAACAGCTAAAGCTAAGTTGCTCATATCTGTCAGAATGGCTGTTACTAAAAGATAAGAGATGACATGTGTGGGTGAGGATGTGGAGAAAAGGGAACCCTCGCACACTGTTTCTAGGAATGTAAACTGGTGCAACCACTACGGAAAGCAGTACGGCATTTCCTCAGAAAAATTAAAATAGAATTGCCGTATAACCCAGCAATCCCACCTCTGGGCATAAAATCCAGGATGAAAACATTCTCTCAAAGAGGTTCTGTGACCCCATGTTTATTACAGCTTTATTGACAAAAGCCAAAACATGGAAACAATCTAAGTGTCCATCAACAGATGAACGGATAAAGAAAATATAGTACATGTATTTTATAGTGGAATACTATTTAGCCATAAAAATAATGAAATCCAGTTACTTGCAATGACATGGATGGACCCTGAGGGCATTATGCAAAGTGAAGTAAGTCAGATGGAGAAGGACAAATACCCAAACTGATCTCAGTTTTGTATGGAATCCAAAAAGGCCAAACTCATAGAAGAAGAATGGTGGCCAGGGGCTGGGGGCGGGGGAGATGGGGAGATGTCGGTCAAAGGGTTCAAACTTCCAGCTGCAAGATGAATGAGTTCTGGGAATTGAACATAAAGCATGAGGAGTACAGTTGTCAATACTATATTATATATTTGAAAGTTGCTAAGAGAGTAGATCCTGTTATCACTACAAGAAAAAGATAATTATGTGAGGGGATGGAGGTGTTGACTAACCTCACTGTCCAACTATGTCATCGTATACACAGATATCAAGCTGTCACATTGTACACCTTAAACTTACATATGTTACATATCAGTAACATCTCAAGAAAGCTCAGGAAAAAAACCAAACTGCTATTTGCACTCTGTATGCGAAAGGTTTTCTGAAGACAAATGATTTAACTGCTTTTAAAGGATTTGCTTCATTCGATCCAAGATCCAGCCACAGTTGAGATTTTCTCCCCCATGTGGTTAAGTCGCTAGAAGTGGGTTGTTTCCTGCTGTAAGGGGGTAGCCCTCTACACCCAGAGCATAAAGAGTGGGTTCATTTGGAAGACTTGCCACACTCACGCCCATAGCTTTACACACTTGGCTCCTGTAGGAACTGTATAAATGAGGGCCTTACTCTCTTTAATTTAAACAAGTTGAAATGAAAAATAAAATGACAGAGAGATAGTGAAAGTATCTGGTATCCCTCCTTCCAAACTTCAATGACTCTGCATTATATTTTGCCCAATGAGATACAGAATAACAGGCCCCCTTTAACACAGGCCAAATAATAAGACTAATGGTTACCATTTACTAAGCCCTTACTATGTGTCAGGCACAGTGCTAAGTGCCCATATGTGGACAATCTTCCCCGTTATCACCTGCATTTTGTAGATAAGAAAGCAGATTTACAGAAATGAACTAACTTGGCCAAGTTCACATCCTGTATAAATGGCATACTTGGGGCTCAATCCAAATCAACTGATTTTGGAGCTCTTAGTTTTTAGCACCATAGTACATTGATTTTCAGAAAATGCAACCAGTAAGCTCTGGACTGAATCTACAAGCTGCATCCTTTGACTGTGGAGTCCTGGTTTGTTCAGCTTTCCTGCCTGCACAAGACAGCCTCCAGTCCCTCTTTTGGGTGAGTGACTTTCGTAGCTGTTTTGTCCTCCTCGGGTTACATAATTGGCTATAATGGTTCCCAGAACCCAGGGAAACACTTTGCTTATTGTTATGGTTTATTATAAAGAAGAGAAATGAACATTCCAATAAAGGGGGATGTAGGGCATGATCTGGAAGAGTCCAGAGTCCAGAAGCTTCTGTCCCCATGGAGTTTGGGGCAGGTAACCCTCCCAGCACACAGACACATTCATCAACCCAGAAGTTCTCCATACCCCTTTGTTTAGAGTTTTATGGAGGCTCTATTATGTAAGCTGATTAAGTTTTTGGCTGTTGGTGGTTTTCACAATCTCTAGCCACTCTCTCCCCACTGAAGGTCTCGGGGAGGAGGTTGAACAGTTCAATCATCTAATCCTCCCTTGATCTGGCTTACGTGTAAGCAGCACCCATCCTGAAGCTACCAGACCCACCAGGAGTCTACTCCTTAGCATTCAAAGAGGCACTTCAGTTTGGAGATTCTAAGGGGCTTAGAAGCTCTTGTGTCAAGAATCAAGAACAAAAAACAAATATAAAAAAGATGGTCCTATCACCCTTATCACTCAGGAAATCAGTCACAAGGGTGTTATGAAGTCTATGCCAGGGATAAGGGACCAAAAATATATATATTTTTAATTTTTTAATTTCTTATTATGTTATATTAGTCACCATACAGTATGGCATTAGTTTTTGATGTAGTGTAATATATTTCTTATTATATCACAATATTACATCTGGTAATGTTCCTATGTTAACATGGGGAAAAGATCTACTTCCTACTCTTTTTTTTATTATATGTTTTTATTTTTCACTGAAATATATTTGACATAACATTGTGTAAATTTAAGAGGTAGAATATGTTGATTTGATACATCTCTATAATATGGTTGCCATTGTAGCAATAAATGCATCTTTATCTTGCCACATAACGTCATTTCTTTTTAATGGTTGAATTAGTTAAGATCTAGTCTCGTAGCAAGTTGATAATTATAATACAGCTTTCTCATCTTTATTCACTATATTGTGAATTAAATCTCTAGGACTTATTTAATACTCACTGCAAGTTTCACTTTTTACTCTTTACATTTACATAGTATGGCATTATGTGGCTATGCTCTATTTTATCTAATTAGTCCCCATTAATGGGCATTAAGGGCATTATGATAATCATAATGAATATTAAAATTTTTGGAATTTTATAATTACAAACAACATTACAATGAATAAGCCTGTATAAATGACATTTTTTGAAAAATCCATGCACCGGGATGCCTGGGTGGCTCAGTGGGTTAAAGCCTCTGCCTTAGGCTCAGGTCATGATCTTAGGGTACTGGGATCGAACCCCGCATTGGGCTCTCTGCTCAGCAGGGAGCCTGCTTCCCTCTCTCTCTCTCTGCCTACTTGTGATCTTTGTCAAATGAATAAATAAAATCTTTTAAATAAATAAATAAATAAATAAAATTTAAAAAAATCCATGCACCTGTATCTACAGGATAAATTCCCAGAAGAGGGACTGGTAGGTTAAAGGGTAAATGCATTTTTGATGGTTATTGTCAAATCGTCTGTTATGGGACTCTCCCACCAGAGTCATATAAAATCCTCTTTCCACCACACTGTCGATAGAGTGTGTTATCACATTCTTGGATTTTTGCCAATCTGATAGGTGAGAAATGGTTTCCTAATGAAGTTCTGATTTATAGTTGTTTTTTTATGACTGAAGTTGAGATCTTTTCATATGTTTAAGGGCACTTATGTTTCCTTTCTGTGAAAAATATGGAGTGGAGTGGGGAGATTACGTTGCTTGAGATATAAGTGACAAGTATCTTTCCCAGTTTGTCACTTATCTTTTGACATTGCCCTTGGTGTATTGTTATTGTCATCATTGTTATTACTATCATTTTGCCATTTAGAGGGCTTTTGTTTGTTATAGAGTTGAGTGCGTCATTATTCTCTCCCATAACTCCTGGATTTGGAACCAAGTTAGCCTTTCTTACTCTGACGCTACAAAGGGATTCCTCTGTTTTTCTTAAGGTATTTTATAGTTTCTTCTGTTTTCCAAGCATGTTTAAATTTTTATTTGGTAATATTCTGATGAGTGTTATGTTAGTAATGAATCTAACTTTGTCTTTTTGAGTGTGACTACTCAATTGCCCCAGCACATTTTAATAAATAGTCCATTTTTACTCAAGATGCTACCATTGTCATATACTAAATCCCTGTAGGCATTTGGTTCTAATTCTGACTTTCTTTTCTTTTCCAGTGGTCCATTTATCTGTTTGGCTAGTAGTATCACGCTGTTTTAATTATTGATGCTTTATAGCACATTTTAATGATTTATAATATTTCGTTTAAGGAAGAGAGGACGTCCTTCTCCTAGTGTTGCTCCTGCCAATTATATTGTGTGTATAAGTCTTGCCTTTTTACACATCAGTATAAACTAGCACCAGCCTGCTTCCCTCACTAACCTCCTTGCAAGGGCAGCAGCAGTGGGCAGTTACCGGCCTGGAGTGGATGATGAGTGATGCTCTTTTACACCTCCTCTTTATGCAGATGGGGGTGGAGGGCATGAGGAGTATGTGGAGTTGGGGTTGAGCGGGGAGTTGGTCTCCTGTTCTACTTGGATGTTTGAAACAATTCCTGAAAAGGAACCTCCTTGGAAGAGCACCGAGAAGCCAGCTCAGGGACTAATTCCTACCAAGTGGTATCTAAGTGTAAAGTCTTAGGCTTGATGCCTATCTCTTGGAGCTTTAAGCTTTCTGCCCACTGACTTTTCAAAAGATCCTATTGCTTTACAGCCCAGAAAAGAAAAGAGAATGCCTCCGTGAACTTTGACGAACAAGCCCCCTAAATCATCTCTTGTCCACCACGTTCTCAAAAAGCAGAATCGCCTTTTCAGAGACTTTCCAGCACCATCTTCAGTCAGGATACATGTGCAGCCAGCACTTCCCACTTCCCAGCGATGCTATCCAACGGTGTTTAATTAAGAGAGAGTGTATGTGCACATAAAATAAATCTGTGCATTTCCCTAAGGTGTAGGCATTACGAGGATTGCCTTTTTATTCAGCCACCACGATAATAGCTCATTACGAGTCCGCAGCTGTGCTTTACTTTCTGCACGCATCACTTCATGGGCTCCTGGAGCAGCCTCGATGAAGTTAGCTCGGCGTGTGTGGTCATTTACAAGCTGTGCAGACAGCGGGAGGGTGGCCCAGCTGTCTGTGCGTGCTTGTGTGAAGGTGAGCGAGCAAGATGTAGGAGTGGGCAGGAAACCCTCTCGGCTTCATACTGCAAACCTCTGAGTCATTCTCTTCTCAGTAGGTGCCCATGTTATTAATTCCTAGACTACCTGTGGTTTGTTTTTAACATGCCTTGGCCCCCTTGCCATAGTGGGAACTCCTCCCTATGTCTTCACTGCCTTCTCTTTCTCCCACTTTGCGTAGTCATTCCAGTTTCTCCCATTCTCCTTCTAGATCCCTCTAGTGTTTGGAGAGAGCTCTGGCAGCTATGACAGACATCCTCACAAAACTTGATTTCTCTTTTGGTCAAAGATCCACCAACCTCTTAGTTAGTTGTACGGTTCTGACAGCGACTTTTCTCATAGGCATTAAAAGCATTTCTTTTATTTTCCCTTAACAAAAGGCATGTATACCCTTAGATAAAATCCAAACACTGCAGAAATATGTATGGTTAAAATTGAAGGTCCCTTGGAATCCCTGCAGAGAAAACCAGTTTAACAGTTTAGTACTCCCCATTTTTAAAAAAGGGGTATGCTGGCTACATTGTTCTTATTTTACAAAAATGAAGTTTTACAAAATGCTATCTACACTGTTTTGCAGTTTGCTTTCTTCAACCTCTCCATATGCTGAAATCCCTGTTGTAATAATGAAGCCAAATGCTTTTTTTTTTTTTTTTCCAAGAGAGAGAGCACAAGCAGGGGGAGTGGCAGGCAGAGGGAGAATCAGCCTCCCCGCTGAGCAAGGAGCCTGATGAGGGACTCGATCCCAGGACCCTAAGATCGTGATCTTAGACAAAGGCAGATGCCTAACCAATTGAGCCATCCAGGTACCCAAGGCCAAGTATTTTTGCTCCCTCTCATTTCCATTCTCCTATTTTTGGCTCCTATTTTTGGTATAGCAAATATTCTCCTGTTTTTGGTATAGAAAAAACAAACTGAAATAAGATGAAGGAGTCTTGGGATTTCTAGCCATAATTCTGCTCCCAGCTAGCCTCGGGACTATAGGTAAGTTGTTCAGTCTTTTTGGCCTCAGTTTTCTTCTTTGTAAAATCGGGGGTGGGGCACATGGTCCTGAAGGTGCCTCCAGCTCTGTCAGACCAGGCCTGTTGGGAACAGATTTGTATTGAGCATATACGTGTCAGGTGCTCCTCGATGCTCTCCTAGATGCTGAGGAAGCAGCAATGAACACAAGAGAAGAAAATTCCTTCCCTCGCAGAACTTGCATTTCAACAGTGAATGACTGTTCTCCCCTCTGGTGAGCACAGCCAAGTTTCCTAAAACAGTTCAGTCTCCCTTCTCTCCATTCCTTCACCACCCCAAATTATTTCCCAACTCATAGCAACCAAATCCTTGCCTCGGTTGCTCCCACAAAAGTGCTCTAACAGATGCCAGCAACTACCTTATATTCACAACATCTAACGGACTCATACGGAGTCTTCATTTTACTCGAGTGCCATGTGGAACGTGACACTATTATTTGTTTTCTCCTTTAACTGATAGTCTTCCACAGCAGTAATTTCTTTCAAGAATGACCATTCCTTCTTCTGAATATATGTGCAGGCAATCATTGTTTGCAGCTTCAATATCTGTGAATTTCACTGACTCGAACTGTTTTTGTAACCTCGAAAAACAATGTGGTTATGTTGTAAAAGTCTTTGACTTTTTTTTATAAGTCAGTCAAAAATAATTGGCCAGAAAGCTAAAAAGTCAATTAGTTATAGCAAGAAATTTCCAAATGATGAGACTACTTCAACAGTCAGCGGAACTCTGGGTGTGGGCCCAGCTCCAGCAGTGAAGCTGAAGGGGACTGGGTCATGGCAATTTGGGCCACACTCTGAGTCAGAAAGGACCTCAGAGGCATGGGGTTCAAACGCCACAGCAGATTCAAGAATCACTCTGCACCGTCCAGGATGTGACGTGACCTGCTTACAACTCTTTGATAGCTTCCCATGTTTCTAGGGCAAAGTCCAAACTCCTTGACATGGTGACATGGCCTAGCAGGTCTTCCACAGCCTGTCCTCTGCCAGTCTCTTCAATTTGGCTTCATTTATTCATTCCTTTACGACCTGTTTTCATCAAATATTTACCTAGTGCTTACTGTATTCCAGGCATTGTTTTGAGAGTTCAACAGTAAATAAAACACAGAAAATTCCCTTAGAGGTTATATTCCAGTGGTATAAGGCCGGCAATAAACCAGGAAATAAAATGTGTTGTCAGCTGGTAATGAATGCCATGGAGGAAAAGAGCATGGAAGATGGAGTGATTTTAAATATGTTCATGTGTCCTTTGATACTCCTCCCTCTGGGAGGTTGAGCCTAATTTCCTTTTCCTTGTGTGTAGACTGGACTTAGTGGCTCATTTCAAACGAATAGAGTCAGTCAGAAGTGATGGTGTGTGGCTTTGGAGACGAGGTCGTGAAAGGCTCTGTGACTCCCACCTCTCTCTGTTAGACCTGACACTGTGGGAAATGTTCGAGAACCTACTGTGAGCAGTCGTCTGGAGAACCCCATGTGGTAAGGACACGAGGCTTCCAACAGCAACCATGTGAATGAGCCTACTTAGAAGTGGATCCTCTGGGCCTTGCCAAGCCTTCCTAGGAATGCAATGGCGGCCATCTCGACTACATCATGAGTGACCCAGAGCCAAACACTTAGAAATTTTATCACATAACAAATGTTTGTTGTTTTCAGCTGCGACATTTCAGGGGCAATTGGTTACATTGCAATTGGTGACAAATAAAAAAAGAAAATAGTGAATGTATATATTAGTGTTGGCAGTTGCCGAGGTGGCTGGGGGAGGCTTCACTGAGAGGGAGCCTTGTTATGAACACCTGAACGACACAGCTGCCCTGCCAAGTAACGGGCTCATAAAGCCGCTGCAGCTCTTTCCTCATCTGCAACATGCCCCCGCTGGGGAATGCTGGTAAGGATCATAAATGGTCTATGTAAATTACCCAGCAGCCTATGTCCTACATAAGCAATGCCAAATTCTAGCGATAGGAGTTTGTTCCTTTACAAGACAGTCCATTGCATCCATTATTGAGAATTCTATTAGGAGAGAAGTGGTTCGAGGTCTGGACATCCAAGGGAGGGCCTGTGTTTTTGGCTGATTCTCTGTTGGCCTAGAAGGCGGTTACTCCAAAGGAATGTTATTATAGCGCATGCTGATTCCTTTAATACCGTCTCTCAGAGCAGAATTGTGAGCAGGCACTGACAACTCTTTAGCTTCATTTGGGACCCTGAAGGGCAAATTTCTTTCTACTCTTTAACAGAAACAGAAAAAGAAAGATAGCAAGATTTCTAAACACAGAGGGACTTTTAAGAAGAAATCTGTACATGCACATGTTTCTCACTCTGACCTGAATCTCTGTGATACTTCATGTCTATACTGTTTGTTACTGCAATGCTCCCTAGTTGCTTTTGCTTTGTGTTTTTCTCACTAATTCAATTATAAGATGAGGAACGTTCCCTGTGTTTCTTCTCTCCTGTATAACAAGGACTGCTAGAGGGCTGGGCACACAGTAGTCACTCAGCTCCTGTGAGAGACTGACTTGTGGGGAGAAATGGCTTTTGGTAAACTCATAGGAAGGTCCTCTGTGGATTGATTAGGACTTCAGGATAGAACTTCTACAAGAATGCCAGAACTTTTCATGTATTTTGTTGAACGAAACTCTTGCCAATTTGTGTGAGGTTTCGCCAATTCATGAAATAAATGACCTAGCAACACTGTGACACAGGTAGACATCTAGGAAAGTGGATTATCTCAAAAGATCAAGGTGGAGTTTTGGTTGTATCTGTGGGTGCAAAAAAATGAAAGAAGGAAGCACTTGTGGCTCTTGAGGTAAAGTGATGCTAGCTTCCAGTTCTTTCCCCCAATCCATTTCGTTTCGTAAGTCATTGTCGAGAATACTAAACCACCAGGGTGATACAGGGGAATCCCATTGGCAAACATGATGTGAGAACATGTCCTCAGAGGGGTCTTGGGAGAGGTATTCTGGACATCCCTGGGGAGTTAATTAATGGCTACCTGGTAGTAAATATGCTGTAGGTCCCTAAAGTCAACCCGGTGCCAAATAACACATCTATTCTGGGATTCTATGCAAAAATATCAGAACACTGTCTACTTTTTCTCTATTAACAGTGAATGCCATTAGCCACAAATATTTCCAAAGAGGTAACAGAAATTTTAATGCTAGAAGAAAGTCAGAAGGTCGGGGGTAAGTAAGGCCTAGCCCAACATATATGAAAGAGGCACAGAAAGTTACAAAAAGACATTTATCTAAATTTTTCCACATTGATCCTGCCATTTTCCCCAGATTTCTGATTCATCATTCCTTGAACTAAGGTGTCAAAGAAGCTTGCAAAAATACCTATCTGCCTTTAGAATGTCTTAGTTATTCATCCCTAGGGGTGGGTTAGTTGGTCATTATAGTCTCAGTTACCTTGTGTCACCTTGAGTAGTAGCAATATAGGCTAGGTACAGTTTTTATAAGGTTGGGGACAGGATGGAACTTCCAGAGTGTAGGATGCTTCCAATGAGGTTGTGCATCTATGGAGAAGACATTGGAGACCCTGGATAGTTTGGAGGCCAACACAAGTATGACCAGAGCTGGCAGAACAAGAGGAAGAGAGTAGAGGTAGTAAAGTTATGTGTGTTTGCTGTTGTGGTTTTTCATCTAGAGTGCTCTCAGGGTGGCCCTGCCACTGATGTGGAGAGAGCAGATCAGTGGGGAACTTGGGTAGCAGTGACCATTGGGTCACTCTGGGGGCATACATGCCTGCTTGCAGTAGGAAGAACTGGACAACTCTTATGAGACACAGAGACCTAATCCTTCCTGATCTGACTTTCCTTGAGTGAGTCTTTGAGGCCCGACATAGCTCAAAGGATGCGCCACAAATTGGCTGCCTTGGTCATGTGAGTGCAGGCTTATCCTTTCGGAAATGAGGAGGTATGCCGTTTGCTGCTCCTCTCCCCTTGGGGCCAGGTGGCACTCTTCTTCCAGGCCATCCTTTCTCAATCTCTGCTCCTAATGTAAGGGGGAGGAGGTTTCCTATAAAAAACCTTCATGTTTGGTTTGAACAGTCATGTAATTTACTGGAAGCTGTGTAGAGTAGCAATATTCTCATATTCCTTTTTTTTTTTTTTTTCCATTTTACTCCAGACTATACCCAGGGAGGTACACAACTGAGCAGAGGAAGCCCTGGAAATTCTTGCCCAGATTAGGGAAAAGGTGAACAGGGTCACAGTGGAAAAGGTTTAACTGATTTTGAGGAATAATGACATTATGAAAACTTCTATTAAGCTCTAGAATATATATATAGAAAATAAATAAATCTTAAATGCATAGCTCAATATATTTTCACCAGATAAACAGACTCATATAATCAGCCAGATAAAGAAATGCATTGTTATGAGCACCCCAGATATCCCCTTTAATTCTTATTTCAGCGTCTAACCAACCCTGGAGGTGGTTACTCTGTTCAACTTTGGTAGATATTGCAAAAACAATTTTCCAAAGTGGCTGTACCCGCAATGAGATATCATGTCAGAATGACTAGTATAAAAAAGGAGCAATAGCAAGTATGATGAGGATATGGAGAAAAACGAATCCTTGTGTACTAATGGTGGGGATGCAAACTGGTGCAGCCACTATGGTAAACAGTATGGCGTTTCCTCAGAAAGTTAAAAATAGAAATACCATATAATCTAGTAATTGTACCAGTAGGTATTTACCCCCCCAAAATGAAAATATTGGGGCACCTGATGGCTCAGTGGGTTAAAGCCTCTGCCTTCGGCTCAGGTCATTGTCCTGGGGTTCTGGGATCCAGCCCCACATCAGGGTCTCTGCTCAGCAGGGAGCCTGCTTCCCTTCCTCCCTCTCTCTGCCTGCCTCTCTGCCTACTTGTGATCTCTGTCAAATAAATAAATAAATAAATAAATTCTTAAAAAGAAAGAAAATAAAAATATTAATTAAAAAAGATAGATACACTTCCATATTTATTGTAGCATTACTTACAATAGCCAAGATATGAAAGCAACCCAAGTGTCCATCCATAGATGAATGGATAAAGAAGATGTGATACATATACATGATGGAATATTATTCAGCCATAAAAAAGAATGACATCTTGCCATCTACAGCAACATGGTTAGATCTAGATGGTAAAAGTCTAAGTTAAATAAGTCAGACAGAGAAAGACAAATACCATATAATTTCACTTATATCTGGAATCTAGAGAACAAAATAAACAAACAAAAACAGAAACAGACCCATAAATACAAAGAACAAACTGATGGTTGTCAGGGGAGAGGAGGTCAGGTGACAGACCACATGGGTGAAGGGGAGTGGGAAGTACAGGTTTCCAGTTATGAATCCAGTGAGTAAATTATGAGAAGAAATGGTACAGCGAAGGGAATATAGTCAATGGTATTGTAATAGCATTGTATGGTGACAGTTGGTAGCTACAGTTGTGGTGAGCATAGCATAACATATAGACTTGAACTGCTATGTTGTACATCTGCAGCTAATGTAGCATTGTGTGTCAACTATACTTCAATAAAAAAAAATAACGTGGTTGTAGGAATGTATACTTCTACAAGTGGTTTATGTGAGTTCCATTTGCTCTAGTGCTTACCAACAATTGGTATTGTCTATCTTTCTCATTTTAGTCATTCCGGTGGGTGTGTGGCTTTAGTTTTGCCTTTCCTTATGCCTACTGAGGTCTAACCCCTTTCATGTTCTCTTTTGAAAAGCATCTGTTCAAGCATTTGTTTGTTTGTTCCTCTAAGGTCATCTTTATTTATTTGCAAGAACTCTTCACATATTTTGGATTTGAATCTTTTGTTAGATATATTATGAATATTTTTTTCTGGAGTTGTTTTTAATAGCAATTCACACTTATGGTGGTCAGACATTAAGTGGCAGTAGATTTTCATGAAAAGATATTTATGAAAATAAGAGATATTTCAAAGAAAAAAAAAAGGAAGGATTTAGGACAGTTTGACCATAGTGGATGAAGGAGAAGAGATTCTTATGCTAAAATCTAAAGTCAAGAGCAATATGCATTAATTCATTCAACAGATTTGGTTTCTGCAAGTAAACAAGTTACAGAATCTCTGTTTCCTAACTCTTGGTTACTTTATAACAATCGCCATTCCTTTCTTTTCCTTGTTCCATATTTTGTCCATGAAGAGGCTCATTCTTGTTAATAACAAATGTTTTCTGAATATTACTGGGTTTCAGGCACTAGCCTAAGTACTTCAGATTTTTAAAGCTGTATGTAGTAGGTACAATTATTATTCTCTTTTATTAAACATTTGGCTAACTTAGCTAATGTTATATAGTTATTAAGTAGCAGAGCTAGATTCAGATCTAAGCAGACTGCCTGGAGAGACCATACTCTTTATGGCTGCCTCCCTGCTACACCATGTTGACCTCATGGGACTTCAGTTATTTAATTCAAATTAAACGTCAGTCCTATTAAATGTATGGCCCAAAGTCATCATCAGCAATCAACTTGAAGAAAAAAGACGTCAGAGGATGGAAAAAGAAAGAGGTAGATAAAGAATAAAATCAGTGGTCATTGTATCAGAACAACTGACCTCAAATTCTGGCTTTTTTCATGATGACTCTGTGGCTTTGGGTACGTCACAAACAAATCTTACTCTTCCTGGCTGTAAAGAGGGGGTACAACCACTTGTCTTTTCTACATTAGGGTGGCTAGGGGGTGGCTGCAAATATGAGAAGAGGTAAAAGTGGTGAGAGTTATTGTCTCAATAAATATTCATTTGTCCCCTCAACTAAAAGAACAATTATTAAATGCCTACTGGATGCTAGGCACTGTGCTAGGAGCTTAATAAATTGAAAGGTCAAAATATAACGATGGCAAAAATAATCAGGTCACTGTTGTTTATAGTTCATTCAATCAATTGACTAGAATTTATCAAGGGCTTATGATGGTCTAAGGATTATGCCAGATGGAGTCTGTGCTCTTATGGAGTTAATCTTACAGGGAATGAATGAATGAGTAAATGAATGAATAAAGCTTATTACCCCCTTTTCTCTCATCCAGCACCCAACGGGCACCCTGTGAATATCTCTTTGGTTCTGTTTTATTTCCTGGCAAACCTCACACAGACATTTCCTCTTACACTCCTGCCTTTAAGCTGTATATTCTAATAGATGATCCCACTTGCCTATGACTTAATTATTTATTGTAACTCCTCCCTTTGTCAGCCTGTTAAGTATCCCAAGCACCATTTCCGTCCAGCTCTTATATTTAATTCCCTCTCTATTCGTCCAAGGGCTTATAGATCTTCTAATTTTTTTAAAAAAAATCAGGTTCATTAACTAATATGAGTGCAGTTTAAATTTCAGTTCTCTAATCAGTATTTAGGGACATTCAAGCTTTTCTCTAAAAAGTGAGCCCACTTCAGATTAACCCTAAGGCTGCTACAACACAATTACTATGTTACCTATTACTCTATTTCTTTGAAGTGTTAAACATGAGTCCAAGAACAGCTATGTGGTAAAATATTCAAACAGTAAAAAAAATAGGTATTTATTAAAAAGAATGAGATAGTATTAGCCTAGTTGATTTAGTTGTATGAGTTTGGAAGTGGTAACAAAATTCTGCCTCTTTTAAAACATGCTTCACTTTGAACTTGCCATTGATTCAGAAGGACATCTTTTCCAACCAACTTAAATTACTGATACTTCACCTGATGCATAGCTCGCACACAACTTTTGAATTAGGACAGTGACAAAGAGAAAAGGAAAAAAGGCATTTCCTTAGGATGATGTTTATGATATTTTAAAACCAGTTCACTTCAGGATTGGAACTGTGTTTGATCACATGTTTTTTTAAAAAAGTTCAACAGGGTAGTGGAAACATAGGAAATACTGAGTTTACTTGGCCCCCAATTTTCCCCCAGAGACTAAGAGGGTCTGGTAAATCTGCATCAAGAAACATAGTTTTGAAAAGGAATTTTTGAAAGTTATGTTTTAAAATAGTATTTAACCTATGGGAATGATTGTGAGAAACAGTAATAATTCTAAAATTGGTTAGAGAATTGGGATAAAAGCTACACTGATATTCGTTGATTAATGATGACTCTGAATATCAGTGTTATAAGCAAGTGTGAATTATGATTTTTTAAAAACTTATTTACTTGTCAAAATAACAAATGAAATGAGAGCCTGGGATAGTCCCATCGATTTAAAAAAATATATGAGGGGCGCCTGGGTGGCTCAGTGGGTTAAGCCTCTGCCTTCGGCTCAGGTCATGATCTTGGGGTCCTGGGATCGAGTCCCGCGTCGGGCTCTCTGCTAGGCAGGGAGTCTGCTTCCCTCTCTCTCTCTCTCTCTCTCTGCCTGCCTCTCCGTCTACTTGTGATCTCTCTCTGTCAAATAAATAAATAAAATCTTAAAAAAAAAATTAAAAAAATATATGACAGCAGAGGGCAGACATCAGGGACCCAATGCCAAATTCTGTTTTGTATGTACTAGTGTAGGGAGACATTTGAATAAAAGTTGCTTTCTTCTATCATTCAAATTGATCTCAGTTCTTGGTTTTACTAGAGAGGAAAATAAACTCATTTATAGTATGACATTCCTGTGGGTATAGTCTTCACCTTGAAAATGAGATCCAGTCCAGATTCACAAGATTTCATCCTCAGGAAGGAGAGAAAGTTGGCTATGGTTGACAAGTGTCTTTGTGGGTAGGGTGTTAGCAGGGGTGGTAAGCATGGAAGAAAGTCAGCCTGGGTGTTGTCAGGGTCAACTTTGAGCATAAGAAGAAAATAAAGTATCTTGGGCTTTGTTGGGGGCTACCTCTAACTCTCCACTCTGCTGAACCTGAAAAAAGAAACATGTGCTCTTCATTTTCCCAGGAGATGACTGTCCCAATAATCCCAACTTGGTACTCATTCACACACCAAGATGAAAGAGATTAATAACAGTTTAAAATCTTACTTTGCCTATAAAGTGACTAGGAGCTAAAAATAATGCACAAGGGGCACCAGGGTGGCTCAGATGGTCAAGCGTCTGCCTTCAGCTCAGGTCATGATCCCGGGGTCCTGGGATCAAGTCCTGATCCAGTTCCTGCTCAGCAGGGAGCCTGCTTCTCCCTCTCCATCTGCCTCTCCCCCACTACTCAATCTCTCTCGCTCTCTCAAATAAATGAATAAAATCTTTTAAAAAATAATACGTAAGACTCAATGAAGAAAATTTTGAAACACTATTAAAGGATATAAAAGATCTTAAGTAGCAGATAATAAATGCTCTTAGATGGAATGAGTTCCTATTATAAAGATATTAATCCTCCTCAAGTTAAGTGATAGCCCAAAGTCTCTTCTGCATTTTTTTTTTTACAGGAACTTGAGAAATTTATTATAAAATTTCTGTAAAAAATATATGAAAAGTCCATAAATAGCTAAGTCAGCCTTGTAAAAGAGCAAAGAGGGCAGACTTTCCTGTCCAGATATAAAGACATTCCTCATAAAAACATTATGAAACTGGCTCAAGAACAAAAAGAAAAATAAATAAACCAATGGAACAAAACAGAGAGTTCAGAGATAGCTATTTGTATATGGAAATTCACATACGATAAAGGACTCACTGTTTGGTGAACTGTGTTAGGAAAACTGGCTCACTATGTGGAGGAAAATAAACTGATTCCCTAATTTCCATCATATACAAAAAGCCATTAAAGACTGATTGTAAAAGGTAAAACCATAAATAGAGGAAAAGATAGAAGAATACCTCTGTGACCTGGAGGTGGAAAGAGACTTTCTAAATAAAGCCTTGAGAAGTACAAACCATGTAACAAAATAATGTCTTAGATGTCATCCAAATTAGGTTTTTGTTAAAAAAAAAACAACAAAGTTAGTAGAATACAAATTGAGAGGAGAGTTTGTTATGCCTACAAGCAAAAAGAGAAGAATTACATAAAATATACAGAAAACTCTTATAAATCAACAACAATAAAAGACCAAAGCCCGCTAGAACAATGGGCAATTGATAAAAACAATCAATTCATAGGAGGGGAAACTCAAGTGGCTCCAAGTGTATGAAAAAAAATCAAATTGCAACAATAATAAGATAGTATTTTAAACCTCCAAAAGCTGGCAAAAATCTGAGCTAGATTGTGGGTGCGGATGTAAGGAAACAAACCTGTATTCAATGATTTGAGAGAGTAATCAATGTCATCTTTTTGGAGAGCAGTTTGGCAGTATCTAGTAAAAAATCAGTCAACTTTAAGACCCAGTGTACCTACTGATTGGGTAATTATTCCAAAAATATTCTAAAAAATATGCCATGACATGACTTGGATGAGGTTGCTGATGGCTGCAGGGTCTGTAGCGTGCTATTGGAGATGGATTAGGTACCCATCGAAGGCAGACCAAAAAGGTAAAATATGGAAACACACTAAGGAATGGCATGTTAGAGAAAGAATCTACTTATGGTAACATGGACAGATTGCAAGAGCACAGTCCTGAAAGAAAGATTAAGAAAGAGAACCATTCCTATAAAATCAAAATACAGGTTCAACGACACTTTATGTTTTACAAAGATTCAGAAATGTATATAAATACATTAGAGCAGTGGCCGATGGCAGGTGTAGAGGGGGTGGTGTGTGGTGAAGAGGGAAGGAGGGTAAGGAAAGTGAGATCTCTCTCTCTCACATACACAGAGGATGAGGGAGAGAGAGAGAAGGAATTTGCAGAGAACAATGATCATGTGTCTTGTACTGAGGAGTATGATGAATGTAAAGCTTTTTACCTGAGTTGCCTGATGTTCAATTTCTCCTGGAGAGATGTGTACTTCAAATGAATGCTGGGCACCTGGGTTGTTCAGTCAGTTAAACATCTGCCTTCGGCTCAGGTCATGGTCCCAGAGTCCTGGGATCCAGCCCCGTGCTGAGCCCCACATTGAGCCCCAGTTGGCCCCACAGTTGACTCCCAGCTCAGTGGGGAGCCTGCTTTTCTCCCTCTCCTCTCTGCTTGTGCTCTCTCTCTCTCACAGCTCTCTGCAACTCTCCTAATAACAAATGTTTTTGAGACTTCATGTATCACTCTTCAGAAATCCCAGTGCAGATTTTCACTTAAGCGGGTATGGTAAAAGCTTATGGAAGCCTAAGATCTTGGCTCCATTAACACTATCTGTCTGATGTTGGTCCATCAGGAGTTTATAAGGAATCAGACCGCTGCTGTTAAAGACTGGTTTGCAAAGTTCTGGCATTCTGTTTTTGTTTTGTAGCTATTTATTCCCTATTCAGGAGTGATAATGAAGCTGGCAAGGAGGACCAAACCCTCACTTTAAAAGTACCATGAAGGCAGTCCCAAATCACCTCCATGTATGTTCCCAAAGATACATAGTATGTTATTTAAATTGACAGATCTATAGATCTATATGTATCTATTCACTTGACATCTTTTTTGTTGATTTCTTTTTATATGTCTGGCACTGTTTTAAGTGTTGGAGATAGAAAGATAAAAAAGACTAAGACTCTTTCCTGGAAAACGCATAATTTGATGATGTCACAACTTATTTTCCATGGGAACAAAATTATGTGTGCTCGTCAGGTTCCCAGGCAAACCAACAAAAAGCCTATTTAAACCACAGGATAGCTTAACCCTAATGCTAATATAATTATTCAGAGTTTTAGACAAAAATGGCCATATCTGGGGCCCCTGGATGGCTCAGTGGGTTAAGCCTCTGCCTTCGGCTCAGGTCATGATGTCAGGGTCCTGGGATCGAGCCCCGCTTCGGCTCTCTGCTCAGCAGGGAGCTTGCTTCCTCTTCTCTCTCTCTGCCTGCTTGGGATGTCTCTCTCTCTCTCTGTGTCAAATGAATAAATAAAATCTTTTTTTTAAAAGATTTTATTTATTTATTTGACAGACAGAGATCACAAGTAGGCAGAGAGGTAGGCAGAGAGAGGAAGGGAAGCAGGCTCCCTTCTGAGCAGAGAGCCCGATGTGGGGCTTGATCTCAGGACCCTGGGATCATGACCTGAGCCGAAGGCAGAGGCTTTAACCCACTGAGCCACCCAGGCGCCCCAAATAAATAAAATCTTAAAAAAAAAAAAGGCCATATCTCATATAATAGAAAATTGGATGAGAAAGCGTTTCCTCATCTTGGGCTCATTAACAACCTCAAGCAAGTGTTTGGAATGGACCTTGCTTTTATTTACTCTCCCGAATCTTCCCTTTTGCATTTGTCTCCTAAGCCCCCTTTCCAAATGCTCAGTGTCATCACGTTGTTCTAACCCTTCACCGTGGCTCCCCACCTGGGTCTCTGCCAT
The DNA here is from genome assembly GCF_010015895.1 of Lontra canadensis. Taxonomy (NCBI): domain Eukaryota; kingdom Metazoa; phylum Chordata; class Mammalia; order Carnivora; family Mustelidae; genus Lontra; species Lontra canadensis. The sequence continues at coordinate 12,849,496 of NW_022631003.1, forward strand.
CTCACCAATGACAAGATTCTACAATCATTTGCTTTCCTTCTTACAGTTCAACACTCCTGATCTTGACTAGTTTTGAGGAGAAAAATCTGATCAAATAAATTTGCACATTCCATCTCCTAGCAATAGGTCAGTGCACATGTTCCTTATTGTGGACACCCCTGGGGGAGAGTGTCCAGTCTAGTTTTTAGCAGTTGTTTAGAATTCAATGTATTTTTAATAATTCAAAGTCAATATATAACCACCTTATTGTCAGATTCTCTTCCATAGACATCCATGTACATAATAAAAATTGTTATAAGAATTTTGGGAATATTATTTTGAGACTTAATTTGTGTGCTGTTTAGAATGAGCACAGGTAAGATTTTAAGATGAGCCACTATAGCCACTGTATTCTTAAAATACTCATGTTAAGAAAAATAGTGATTAGGTGGTTTAGCCTTAGTATTTCCAAATCTAGATTGATGCTGGTTATAATTCAATAAAAAAATTTTTAAAGTCATCTCTACACCCAATGTGGGGTGCAAATTCATCCCCCCAACATCAAGAGAGTCATATGCTCCACTGACTGAGCCAGCCAGGTGCTCCCAATAAAAAAATGTTAAGATCTATTTGTGTTAAGATCACATTAAAAGTCACAGAATGAGAAGAAACCAGTGCTTACATTAGTCAACACTGTTCTTTAAAAAATGTGAGTCTTCCTCAGGATTCAGTGTATTTAAAAAAAGAGATAAAATAATTTTAAAATAATTTTAAATAATTTAAAAAATATTTTTAAATATTTAATATTTAATAAATATTTTAAATATTTTTAAATAAATTTTTAAAAATAGAGTTACCTCCAAATACCACTACTATGTATTTTAAAGCAGGGTATACAGACATGGGTCCTTTATTTCTGATCACCTTTAATGAGATAAGAATCTATGAAGGTGGTGGGAAAATGAGTCCATGACCAAACTGTTTACTCAGCTACTGCAGAAGATCAAAAAATATTATACAGAATCTGGAATCTACGAAGACAAAGCAATTGTTGTTGTTGTTGTTGTTTTTTTTTAAATAAGTGGGTTTTAGACAGTTTCTGGGATTTATCTGTAAAAACACCTTCGGGGCCCTAATAGTGACGTTTTAGGGAAACACTCGCATTTCAAAGTGGGAAAAATAGGAGGTGGCGTTTTGTGGGCTCCCGTGGTGGTTAGGTAGTTCTCAGAAGACAGTACTGGAAATTAGATATTTGCTGATGTCATATTTTTCACCAAAAAAATGTGTATTCTGGGGGCTATAAAAAGCAGCAGCTTCTACCTTCCCCTCACAAACAGAATCATCGGAACAGTAAGTGTTTCCGCAAACTTGGGACGATGGGTTCGTTTGAGGTGCTATACTTCTTGATACCTAATGGTTTGCCTTTATGTTTTTGCTTCTTATTCTCTTGATACCAGGTTTTCCTTTTCTAGTCGACATTTGTTCCAGTTAGAGTTGTCTGCAATGGCTGCCCTGCAGACATCTGTGAACTCTTCCCTTCTGGGAGCTCTGGCTGCCAGCTGCCTCCTCATTGCCCTGTGGGTGCAGGGAGGAGCAGCTGTGCCCATCGGCTCTCACTGCAGGCTTGCCAACTCCGACTTCGAGCAGCCCTATATCACCAACCGCACCTTCATGCTGGCTGGGGAGGTACTCATCTCAGTCTCTATCTTTCTTTCGCATCTTCTCTACTTAGAACCTGATAATAGTTACTCAAATTTTCTCCAAAGTGTTACTGAGATCTTTAAGAACCCATCATCTAGCCTTGCTGGTAGACCAGAAGATTATTTTTCTATGTCTCTTTAGAGACTCTTTGGAGATTGGTCTTTACCAGAAGACCTTCTGTTTTGGCCTTGATATGTACATTGAGTTTTACTCCAAAGAGGCCATTTATGAGCCCACCTGACTGTTTTCCCTCTTATTCCTCTGTGCATTATTTTAAACTCATGCACACAGCTGAATTTTTTTTTTTTTTTTTTTTTTTAAGTCTTCATGGGCCTGCTCTGGGGAGAGTGGATAGAGAGCATCTCTACTCACATACTTTTCTACTAGCTCCTTGATGTCCAGGCACTTAGTCTTTTCTTCTCTTCCAGGCTAGTTTGGCAGATAACAACACAGATGTTCGTCTCATTGGGGATACACTGTTCCACGGAGTCAATGTAAGCCATACTCATGATAAACAGGACAGTATGTCATCCTTGGTTATTTGGATACTGGTGATGATGGTTTGGGTCTTCTGGATGCCCTCTAATATGACCCCTGCTGTTTCACTTTTGCCTACAGAAAGGAGACCGCTGCTATCTGATGAAGGAGGTATTGAACTTTACCCTTGAAGAAGTGCTGCTCCCCCAATCCCATAGATTCCAGCCCTATATGCAGGAGGTGGTGCCCTTCCTGACCAAGCTCAGCAACAGGCTAAGCCAATGTGTGAGTTCTTTTCTCAGCCTAACTCCAGACTCTCCTGCTTGCTTGCCTTCCTCCCTTCTCCTCTTTAGAGCCCTTCTCCACCAACATTCCCTGCCCCTTCCCAGGCTTGCAGCAAGAGGTGCCTCGGCAACACCATCACAAGTGATTTTGAATCACAGATATTTGTTTTTGCTTTAATTCAGTCACATTTTGAATATATGGTGGTGAAGGGGGTCTAATAGACAAGAGCACGGAAGGCTCCTTGTCCCTGGGAAAAAGCACCTCAGGTCATGTGAGATGAGAAGGGTGTTAGGAACTATAGAGAAAAATGCCTAGATGTGTAAATGGATGCCCCGAGTATAGATAGAAGAGACAAGAAAGAGAGACAGTAACAGGAAGATTTAATGTTCGGCACTGGGTAGGCAAAGATAGTTGCCCTTTGGATGGCGTGAGAAGTGACAATGGCAGAGGAATGTGACCTTGATGGCTCTAAACATTTAAAATTATGAAAAAAGGCTGGAGTGGAGTGAGCAGAGTGAAGGGACCTAATATTTAAGGAGGAGCGCCTCCTGTTCACACAAGACATTCTATGTCCATTTCTTGTTCTGAGAATGATTTTTTTTTTTTTTTGTAGAGTTAGGGTTTTATTCTTCACAGAATTTGCATAAACCACTCCACTCTTTCTACAAACTTAAACCTCAGTAGGATTTCCCAAAGATGAAGAGAGGTCCCATGTAAGGGAAATGACTGGATTTTGGCGTCCAAGGGAATTCAAGAGCTCTGAAAATCTAGGTCACTGGTAAAATCTAGGTCATTGTGGGTAAAATTGCTAAGAACTTTTAACGCCAGGTGCATCGTAACACACCTCAGTTAGGGGCGCTGAAGTTCATAAGACTTCAGTACAACAGTGTTAAAATAAGTGCTCTGTTTTCATTTTGTAGCATATCGACAGTGATGACCAGCATATTCAGAGAAATGTGGAAAACCTGAAGGACACAGTGAAAAAGGTACTACTAATAACTACTAATGCTAACCTATTAATAAGAGAGACAAATATTGTTTTTCTTTTCTTCCTTTTCTTTCTTTTTTTCCCCCCTATGTATAATTTTCTACTTGATTCACCTACATCAGTTTGATTATTTAGGTACATATATATATTATGTATGTATATATATCTGTATATTTATAAATAAATCTCCAAATTTTGTGAATTATAGAATGACCAGGAGGTTAGGTCCTCTAATCTCATTACCCTATGTTCTGGGCATGGCCAGTAGCAGAGAAAGGGCTGGAATGCCGGTCTCGTGAATTCTGTCCAGTACCGATTCCAGCAGCAATTTGTGTTAGTTTTAGTATTATTAGTTCTTCAGGAAATTGGAGATTCCTACTGATTTGTGTAATTTAAACAAGCACTTGTTCAAAAATAGAGAAGTACCTGGGGACAAATTTATTTGAAGTAATATTGGAAGCCATTGTCTTGATGATCTAAAACTTAGAGAAATAAATCCAGCACAACCATAACAGAAGAGTTGGACTTACCTATAAGATGAATTTCTGGAGTGACTGATACTTCTATTTAATGATTATAATATAATACCTAACAGCAATTGGTTTTAGTTTAGAAGCAAGAGTGAGCCACCCCCAATTTCTTTTACGCAGTTTTAATAGAATGGATTTATTAGAATGAACACAAGTCTGAACTGGAAATCCTCTTTCATTCCTTTCCTTCCCCCTTCCTTTCTAGTCTCCTCCTTCCCTCAACAAATCCCCAGTGAGCATCTATCTGGTGTAGGTTGGTGTGCATTTGTACAGAGAATGATACTGTCACATGGCCTATTTGGGGAAAGGAACACTAGTAGAAGGCTCAGACTAGCAATTGTGACTCATCCAAAAACCAGAGGAATGATTGCTATCAGCGAAAGTGATGCTCTTGCAAGTGGGTACAGGTAAACCTCAGCAGCATGAAGATTTTCGCGGATGGAATTTTTAGTAACAGGTGTCACCTCAATCTTTTCTTTTTTTCCACCTTGATATTTCTTTACAAAAAAAGTATTTCTTCCCAACCATGATTTAATGAATGTGACCATTTCTCTGATCATTGAAAGCTTTGTAGTCTTCCACTGTGAAGATCAATTCTCTTGTCATGGATCTCTTACCCAGGTGTGGAGGGCTGAATATTAGAATGCCATTGCCAAGAAGTGCTTTGCACTTCCAGTGTGAAGAATTCCTGATGTCAGTTAATTTTGTTTGTCTTAGAAAAATGCAGTGTGAGAGAGAAACATCTGAGGGGGATCCACATGGGGAAATAGGTTTTAAAGATATTAACCCATTTTGAGAGAACCGATTTTCACATTTGCAATAGGGTGTCATGTGGAAGAGTGGTTGTGCTTTAAAAACAAACAAACAAACAAACAAACAAAAAACAAAGCAAAAACCAGTAGCTCCAGAATGCATAGGTGAGAGAGGAATGTTAACTCCGGGGAAGCTCAACCTGAGGGAAAACTTGTCGGCACTACCTGAAATCGGAGGGTGGGCTTGGAGGTGTTAATTCCCGGCCACTGGAGGTAATAGCAGAGAGCAGGCTGTGGTAGAATGCATGATAGACAGTAAGGCAAGAGAACTGAGACATTCTTTATGCTCTTTGAGATATAAAATGTCCCGTTTGGCATTATGTGCAAGGGGGAAAGATGGAAGACAAGAGGAAGAGAAAGGAGAACAAAGCACTGAGAACGATGATGGCTTACAGTTTTCCTTGAAAGAATTTAGAGCGAATTTAATAGATTAGAGAATTTCAAAGGAGGATGCTTTGGACTTGAATTTGCCTTCCCGTCCTACGTAGTTGGAAAGCCTCTTTAGCATAGGACTTAGAAGGAGGAGGAGAGAAGAGGTGTTTAGAAAATGTGTATTCGGCTTTCTACTAATTTGAGCAACTGGACGGGACTTATTTAGTATTTTCCCCCACAAAAGTGAAAATCTGTATTTTTTCCCTTTGTTAGGGAGGTGGGAACAGAAAAAAACCACGTGTACTGGTAAATGTGCAGTTTTGATTCAATGCTGTGTGAGCCAAGCTGTTATAATTAGTTGGTCATAGACCGTCGTGAAGGGGTGAGGCAGGGCACCGGCGGGGACGAGGGGGCAGCACTTGTTCCTGCAGATGCCTGCACAGCTTCAGTCCACTTGCTCTCGTGAGAAAGTGACTTGAAACAGCTTGATTTGTGTAGATCAGTTGAGAGTGGTGCCTGCTGGTGTCCTTTTCAGTTCAGTTAACCATAATTCTAAGGTCTATGGCAAATCATATTATTTTCTTGGTAAAAGGGTATTATTAGTAATCTTACAAAAGGCAAAAACTCGGTTTCTGTCTCCAACAACCTAACCATCTTTTTCTGACTTGATCTTCTTTAAAAAGCATGGTATAAACGCTCAAATACTCATTTGTTCTTCTTTTTACAGCTTGGAGAGGATGGAGAGATCAAAGCAATTGGAGAACTGAATTTGCTGTTTATAGCCCTGAGAGATGCCTGCATTTGACGAGAACAAAGCTGGAAAATGGATGACTAACCCTTCTTGCCTGTTAGAAATAACAACAAGATCCCCTACAGGTTTTCTTTTACCAAAAGGAAAATGGGAAGTCAACATTTACAATCATACGTGGATTCTAAATTAACCCCTGCTTAGCTTAAAAAAGAGAAAAATGTCACCTGTGTCTGGAAGACTAGAAGGTCAACCCTCCAAGCTTAATGAGAATTGTTGATAACATTTTATTGTAGTTGGTGTTTATACACAGAAATTTATTTTTTTAAAGCAATTGTCTATTCCCATCAAAAAGATTACTTCCCCTTCCTTTAGGAACAAAAAATCCTAAATAACTTCATATCCAGGATCAATATTTCGTATTTATGAATTTATTTATTATTGTCAGGACATATTTTATTTATGTCATTTTAATAATATAGACTTATTTATAGAAGCATTATATGGTATTGCTACTTAAGTATAAAGCTAATATTTATATTTATGACAGTAATTATGGAGGTATATTTATTTGACCTCAATAAACATTTCATTATTCTACATCTTGTGTCTTTGTGATTTGTGTCCCTTTACTATCATCATCATCCTCATCATCACCATCATCATGTAATCATTACCACTTGCTAAATGGGACAAGGATCTCCACTTTGTTCTTGACTCTAAGTCAATGAGGTAGCTGTTAGTATGAGCTCTATTTTAAAGGTGAGAAAACAGAATCAGAGACATGTTACAAACATTGGGGTAACTACGCATGGTGGACCTGTATCCAGGGAGGTCTATCTGATTTCTGGGCTCCCTGCTATATTATTGCCTGTGTAGATGTATTATGTTGACTTAGCATGTAGTTCTGAAAGAAATACAGTAAGACACCGAAAAGAATCCATTGGCCTTATTCACAGTTGTGGATAAAAGAACAGAGTGTTATTGTCAGCAGAGAAATACACATATAGTAGTTCTTACTGTGGAAGAATATTTTAGCTCTAGTCTGAATCTATTAGGGCAGGTATTTTCAGTTTTCCTGTAAGTCAGGAAATAAAGTAAAGGGGAAGCGGATGGAGTCTGGGGAGTCTTCAAAATTTGTTCAGTGATAGAAGGAGTAGAGATAGTTGGACTGGTTCTATCTAGAAGAATGGACAAGTGACATTAGCATTGGGGAGTGTGCATTTTTTTCCACAGAAAGTGAAAATCAGGGTTCAGGAGAGGTCAGTGGGTCAATGGTCTACTGTCTATGGTGTTTTCTTCTCTGAAAAGTCAGGAACCCCAGGTTTATTGTACGGGTCACTCACCAGTTGTTTGTCAAGTTCCTGCAGAGGTGGGTCAAGTCTGGTGGTTAAGGTGAGTGCATACATAAATTGCAGTTTCACTCTTGGATGAAGGGAGTTAACATTTTTGAGTGTGGGTTCCAAATGCTGACAGGTCCCAAAGATAAGCTGCTTAGGTAATAGAATTATAATTATTTCTGGGAAGGGTTTAGGACTCTTTCCTCTCTTCTTCCGAATGCATCTCAGTGTAATAACTTAGCAAAAATTGGGGTTGTACTTATTTTTGACCAATTATGGAGCAATCTTCTAGAAATTGAGACTTAAATGGAAGAATGTCCTTAGAATTGGTTTCATGAATGCTTCCATCTGGGGCAAGGAGTCTGAAATGAAGAGATTTTAAAAATTCTGGATGTTAATGAACATAAAACAAAAGGTAGCAGAATCTTCTTCAGTTCCAAAGGGCAGTGCTGGCAAATTTTTTTTTTAAAGATTTTATTTATTTATTTGACTGACAGGGATCACAAGTAGTCAGAGAGGCAGGCAGAGAGAGAGGAAGAAGCAGGATCCCCGCTGAGCAGAAAGCCCGATGCGGGGCTCAATCCCAGGACCCCGGCATAATGACTTGAGCCAAAGGCAGAGGCTTAACCTGCTGAGCTGCCCAGGTGCCCCAATGCTGGCAAATTTTGCAGCTATATGAGATAGTCCAAATTCCTCATAGAGAATCTTGACATAATCATCGGTACCTGCTGTAGCAATTCCTTTGCACCAGTGGCAGAGGGCACCATTTAGCTGGTACTATCAACACTTGTCTTGTTCTTGGCATTGGCAGAGGCCTTGGGTATTTCCTCCCCCAGTAGCAGACGACAACACCCAGCTGTTCAGGAAGACTAATCTGTGAGGTTGCATGAGACATAGGCCCCCAGGGACATCAACCAGCATGTAGGACTGATGAGAAGCCACTGCAGGGTTTCGAATGTGGGACAAACTTATTATGACTCATGTTTGAGAAAGAGCACTTTGGTGTTGGGTGGAGAGTAAGTCTAGGAAGGTTAAAACTAGAAGCAAGTTCAGCACAATCCTTTATGGGGAAGGTGGCAATCATACTGGAGTAGATGGGAATGGAGCCAGAGAAAACTGGCATGTGACCCTTTCTGTGACACTCAGTTTGGGTTGCCTGGGAAATAAGAGCTACATGTAGGTCAGATTCACTAAGAGGGATCATTTACACTATATTATTCACTAGCATGCTGTTCTTCATATAAGTAAGGATATACAGGTAGTTTTGTTCTGAAAAGAGGTCAAGATTTTAAAGTTTGAGTGAGGATGCATATCAGATGAGAAACAGTGATACCAAAGGTTGAAAACTGTGGTCCTATTGTCTCTGAAGCAACCACAGCGATAGTGGTTTTATCTTTAAAATATACTTTCGGGGCACCCAGGTGGCTCAGTTGGTTAAGCATCGGACTCTTGATTTCAACTCAGGTCATGATCTTAGGTCATGATCTCTGTGCTGAGTGTGGAGCCTGCTTAAGATTCTCTCTTTCTCTCCCTCAGCTCCTCCTCCCCCCTCTGCTTAAGCTCTTTTTCTCTAAAAAAAAAAAAAAAATATATATATATATATATGTATGTATATATACATACATATATATATATGTATGTATATATATATATATGTAAAGACTATATATATATTTAGTTTCAAGGAATGTTTAATGTTTATGGTTAAAAAAACAGGTGGAGGTTTCTGGGTGGCTCAGCCGGTTAAACATCTTCCTTCCGCTCAGATCATGATTCCAGAGTCCTGGGATGGAGTCCTGCATTGGGTTCCTTGCTCAGCCAGGAGTCTGCTTCTCCTTCTGCCCTTCCCCCCACTCGTGCCTTCTCTCTCTGTATGTATCTTAAATAAATAAATAAAATATTTAAAAAAAAAGAAAAAAGCCAGGTGGAGAAGACTGGGATGATGGATCCTGATCACCAAAAGAAAATCGTATTGCTGCTATACCATGAAGGCTGGGTAGACGGTAACTAGATCAAGGACATGGACTAAGATTCAATAGGCTCACCAATGGAGAACTGCATCAGTTGAAAAAGACAGGATTGGGGCCCCTGGGTGGCTCAGTTGTTAAGAGTCTGCCTTTGGCTCAGGTCATGATCCTGGGGTCCTGGGATCAAGCCCTGCATCGGACTCCCTGCTCAGTGGGGAGTCTTCTCCCTCTCCCATTCCCCCTGCTTTGTTCCCTGTCTCGCTGTATAACTCTGTCAAATAAATAAATAAATAAATGAAAAGACAGGATCATCAAGAACTCCATTTCTATAGGAATGAGGGTTTAAGTCACTATAGCCAGTAAAAACCCCATCCAATGGAGGAGAGGCAGAGGGTAAAGGGAAAATGGAATGAGCAGTGGAAGAAAGAATTCATGATTATTAACTTAGGTCATGTGAACAGCTATAAAAATAGAAACTATAGCACATAAGCCAATAACAAGCTTAGCGAATTAATAGGATCTTGGCTCACTCTCCTGCCTTGGTCCTTAATCTAATATGAACTGGTAAGACAACTGCCTCCACACTCTGTACTCTAACTTTCTCTTTTTTGAGTTTGGATGGCTGCCATCCACTAACATGTCCCACCACCAGATGTCTCACAAGAATTATGGGAAATGTGATGTTGCTAATGGTAGGGAGAGAAATCCATTCAAAAAGCTAAATACAAAGCAATTAAATAGTTTTTGACACAGGCAGACAAGAGATGTCACCTCCAGAAGGATATACCCACTGTAGGAGACCCATCCACAGCCTACCTGGCCCATTTTGTTGATAACCTCTGACATGTGAAGTTTGCTAGAGAACCCTTGTTTCAAAGCCATGGTAGTATCATTCTGCATTCTCTGTCAATGGTTTTGTCAAAATATCCATGCTTTTGTTTTCATAGGGTGGTTCTAATGGACTGGGGCATGTCCCCAGAGTGCATGCAATTGCTCTTCATTGTCTCCACAATCTTTGAACTGCAGATTCCTTGTTCTTCAAATGAGGAGAGTGATACCTACCTTCATGAAAGAATGATCACTCCATCATGGCTAGAAGGAGAATTTTCTGAATTGAATTTTTTTAAATAAAGATTTTTATTTATTTATTTGACAGAGAGAGATCACAAGTAGGCAGAGAGGCAGGCAGAGAGAGAGGAAGGGAAGCAGGCTTCCTGCTGAGCAGAGAGCCCGAAGCAGGGCTCAATCCCAGGACCCTGGGATCATGACCTGAGCCGAAGGCAGAGGTTTAACCCACTGAGCCACCCAGGTGACCCCTGAATTGAATTTTTTTTTTTAAATTCATTTTTACTCTTAATCTCACAAAACAAACGGAGGGTTGAGGGGGGGAGGGGGGCTGGGAAAGGGTGGTGGGGTTATGGACATTGGGAGGGCATGTGCTATGGTGAGTGCTGTGAAGTGTGTAAACCTGGCGATTCACAGACCCGTACCCCTGGGGATAAAAATATATTATATGTTTATAAAAAATAAAATAAAAAAATCATTTTTATTCTTCTTTATTCTTTTTTATTATTAATTTTTTAAAATTAACATATAATGTATTATTTGCCCCAGGGGTACAGGTCTGTGAATCATCACGTTTACACACTTCAGACTTTCTTCTTTTTTTAAGTAGGTTCCATGCACAGTGTGGAGCCCAACATGGGGCTTGAACTCACAACCTTGAGATCAAGACCTGAGCTGAGATCAAGAGTTGGCTACTCACCAGACTGAGCCACCTAGGTGCCCCTAAATTGAATTTTAGTGATGTTCAGAAAAGAGAAATAAGGTGCAGCACCCTCTAATTTCCTTCTCTCTCCCCAAGTGTGGAGCCCAGAGAGGCACCTCTCTGCCCTACCTAAAAATTAGACACACCCCAGGCAGCCAGCTCTTGGGGTTTTTAAAAATAATCTGTGAGTTTATAAAAACTCTTGGGGTTTATAAAAACAATGCGTGAGTCAGATTTGGGATATAATTTGCCAACTGCTGGCTTAGCTCATTCACCCTTCATCTTCCATCACTAGGTACAAACAAAATTCTGTGAGCGGGATTAAAAGGAAATGGTTTTGTGGGCAACTAAAAGATCTGCTCTGAGCAACAGAATGGCCAATATATTCAGCATTGAGTATAACCCGAAGTAAACAAAAATTATATTTAAAATTAAATTTCCCTGTCAACCATGAGTTGTTATAGCAAAACCATGAACTGTAATCATTACTATCATATTGTTTTATCTTGCTAGCCATTACAAAAATAGACTTTATTTTATTATAGTTTAGGTTCACAGCAAAATTGAGAGGAAGGTATAGAGATTTCCAATATAGGTCCTGTCCCCGCTGTTGGCATCCACAACTGGTTATCTACATTGTTGTTAGCTATTTCTTGATGACAAAGAATTTCTTTTATTACAATAAAAAGTAAATCTCTGTCTCCCATTTTATGGGCCATCTCAGAGTCTCTTGGCTTCTTTTGTTCCCAGCCTCTACTAGGGTGATCATTTCTGGTTCCTTTTTCAACTTTAGGCTCAGAAAAAGTGCCCTGGGGCATACTGTGGAGTTTTTCTTCCCCTGAAGTGCTGAAGAGGACAGGTAATACTCAGAGGCACCGGAAGTTAATTCTCTGTTTGGAGAAAACATTTGCATATATATTGCATTGGAGAAGAATAAAAGAACCCATTGATTCAGGGCAGACCTCTGTAAGACATTAGCACCCAAACAAGTTTGTGGGAAGGATGAGACCTCTTACTAGCTGATTCTTGTTATCAGACAGCACCCAGCCTTGCAATACAAAAAACAAAGGTGTGTTTAACTGTGGTAAAGTGAAGAGCTGGTGAGTAGGAAGTAACAAGAAAAGAAACAGAACAAAAAGGAGTAGCCAGTGTTGGGTCCATGGTCAAAGGAGCGAGACTGATACAAAGTGAAGGTCAAGCAAAGCTTTATTTCGCGCCAAGCATCGAGAATCAAACTGACCGGCCAGGGCCGTCTCTTGCAAAGAGGCGACCCCTCCCAGCCTCACAGACTAACTTTTATAGAGTAAAGGCCATTTGGTTGAGCCTGGCCACACACAGGTGGCCAATTGAATTACAATTCACCCTATAGTAGTTATTTGAACTAGCCTATCACTCTGGTCAGAATTGGCGCCTAAAAGGCAGGGCCCACATTCTTGGGTGGTTAGGGAGGTGCTTTCCTGATTGGATGTCTCCACCTGGCTTGGCTCATTCTTGTATTCTGGGCTCTGTTACCTCCCCCTGACCTGACACGTCCTGGTATATGGGCTCTGTTATCAGGGGCTGGTCAGTCATATTTTTCTGGTTTCCCAGACTTGTTTCTAAGTAAGTTTCTCTGGGGGGAGGGCAGGGTCAATCTAAGTTTACTGCGTAAACAACAAAATGGCTCGCTCTGGCTAAGCTGGCCCTTACAGCCAGCATCACTGAACACAGAGCGGCTGGTGAGCTTCCCCGTCAGGCCCAGCGGTGGGTCAGCTAATCTGATTGGTCTATTCACTTCCTGGTGGGTCTGAAATGCAGAAGAGAGACAGGAAACAGCACGCAAAGCAGGGCGGGGGTGCCCACTGTGGGTTCTGTAGACCTTCTAGGCATCATTAGAAGATCAAGAGCTGCTTGTGGCTACCCAGCAGAGCTCAGAAGTGAGTGTAGAATAAACATCTGAGAGACTGTCTCTGGAGAAGTTTATTGTGTCAGCGCCCAAATGTCTTCTTCCTTCTTTCTCCGAACCCTGACCGCCTTTGGTCTTTCCTCCTTCATGGGGTGTTGGGTGGTACATACACATGTTGGGGTGTATCCAATAACCCCACTATTTATTGAACATATACTATGCACCAGGCACTCTTTAGAACAGGTGTAATAGCGATGGATGAACAAGCAGACAAAAATTCCTGCTCTGGGAGATGGGGCGCCTGGGTGGCTCAGTGGGTTAAGCCTCTGCCTTCGGCTCAGGTCATGATCTCAGGGTCCTGGGTTTGAGTCCCGCATCTGGCTCTGTGATCAGCGGGGAGACTGCTTCCCTCTTCCCCCCCCCCCCCACTCTCTGCTTACTTGTGATCTTTCTCTCTGTCAAATAAATAAAATCTTAAAAAAAAATCCCTGCTCTGGGAGAGTATAGATTTTAGTGAAGGGAGATAGATGTGGTAAACAAAATGCATAAGTAGAATATATCATATGTTGGATAATGACAAGGGCTTTGAAAAAAAGAAAATGGGTTAGAGGAGCTGAGGGTGGGGTTACTTCTATTAGGGTTTTGTATTATTGGCTGGGGCTGCCATAACAAAGTCCCACAGCCTGGGTGCTTCAACAACAGAAATTTATTTTCTCATCCTTCTGGAAGCTGGAAGCCAGACATCAAGGTGTCAGGAGGGTTGGTTTTGCCTCAGGCTTCCCTCCTTGGCTTGCAGATGGCCTCTACGTATGTCTGTGTCTTAATGCCCCTCTTCTTATGAAGACACAGTCTTACTGGATTAGGGCCTACCCAGAGGACTTCATTTTAACTAGGTTATGTCTTTGCAGACCCTATCTCCAAATAGCATCCAACCCATTCTAGGGTTAGGATTTCAACAAATGAGTTTTGGGGGGTGGGGACAACATTCAGCTCTTAATAGATATCCTGGGAAAGTCTTGCTGAGAAAGTGGTATTTGAATCAGATCTTGAAAGATTTGAAAGAACTGGCCATGCAGATATCTGGGGGGAAAAGCATTTCTGGCAGAGGGAACAGCAAGTACAAAGGTCTTAGATAAAGTTGTGCTTGGTGAGTTGGAAGAGCAATAAGGAGGTTTTGTGGCTAGATCAGGAGAGCAAGGGGACAGCAGTAGGAGAAAAGGACAAAAAGGTAAGGACAATGGGCAAAATCAGGTAGGCCTTTAGGCCATTGAAGGGACTTCAGCTTTTACTCTGAATGTGAGGGGAAGTCCTTAAGGGAGCAATCATGTTGCTAGTGGTCTGCAAGTTCAGGTTCAAATGCATTGCTCAGTCTGAGTAAATTCTATCAGGTGTTTGTCCTGTTTGCCACAGGGCCCTAGGACTGAAGAGAGAGACCAATAATTAATCCATCTTGATGGAAAAGGTACATCTATTTCTAGGACTCTCACAATATGATTTCTAAATTCTGTCTCCATTCTTGCTATTATTACTGCAAACCTTATTTTTAATGCACTTCGAAAATGAGGTAGAAAAGCTGTTTTTAAGTCATATGTGCTTTGAAAAGACTTTGGAGGATGCCTGGATTTCTGCCTTGTGCTTCCTTCTTCTCCCTTTTCTTTAGCTTCTTCCCTGGGCTCAGGGAAGGGGACAGCAGCAGAGATCTGCTTTCTGTCATCCTTTGTGGTAGGATATGATAATCTGCTTCTAATTTTTAATTTTTTATTATTTATTTATTTATTTATTTAAGATTTTATTTATTTGAGAGAGAGAACTCAAGTGAGTCCACAAATAGGCAGAATGGCAGGCAGAGGGATAGGGAGAAGCAGGCTCCCGCCAACCCAGCTTGGCGGGAGCCTGATGCGGGGCTCGATCCCAGGATCCTGGGATCATGATCCAAGCTGAAGGTAGACGCTTAGGCGACTGAGCCACCCAGGCGCCCCGATTTTTGATTTTTAAAATCATGGTTAGGATATCATATTCTTTGCAGGATTTATGGATGATGCACGTTCCATTGCCAGAGAATGAATGGCCAGTATGGATGGTACCAATGTGTCAAATCTGCAAACGCTAAGATAGCCAAATATCTACAGAGCTATGAAGAAGATTGATACTGAAAAACAGTTATTGGTATGTCTAATAATGTTTTAATAGGTTTATTTTTATATTTCCCTTCAGAAGACCTTGGAGTCATACATAAATCATGTTTGCTTATAAACCCGGAGGCAAAATTGTCCAGTGGAAATACCATTGGGTTTGTTTCTCAAAAACAAGGGTCAAGGCTAGGTTTGCTCCTTTCTGGTTCTGTGCCTTCGAGAAAGTCATTTTACCTTTTTCCATCTCAGGTCTCCCACCTGCAAACTGGAAAAAACAAGACCTTTTTCACCTCTCAGAATATTGGGAAGAAAAGTAAAGGAATACTTTGCGATGTTTAGTATAAAGTTAGATATTTTCATAATGTAAATGCAAAGGCTGTCAAATACCACAAACAATTGTTTTGCTCTTCCTTACTTTTTTCTTCTTGTTCCTTTTTCCTCAGATCACCTTCCCACCTATTGTTGTCTGTAGTGTCCATCACAACCTCCGATATGCCTTGTGTCCTATTCTCCAGTGTGGTTGGAGGTTGCACAGGCAGTGAGAAACAGAGGGCTTTGGGGTCTCGTGAACATGGATGAAATCTCCTGCCTCTTTGATCTAAGGGTCACTTGGCTATATGATTAAACTTTCTTGGATTCTGTAAAATGGAGCAATACCAGATGCTCTAAAATTACCTACATTTTCAAATATAATGAGAAGTATTTAACTATCACCTCTATTTTAGGATATGAAAGTAGTCTCCTCCCAACCAGCCTGTGGAATATTAAGGGGTCACACATGACAGTCAAGGCCTCTCTTAATTCCATGAATTCTATGTTCAGTAGAAAAACAAGTAGGCTGGGCATGATTTCACCTCTTTAAGAAAGCATTCAGATGGATCTAAATATGTTTTAAAAATTGGGTGAGGTAGGATTCTTTTCCCCTTAAAAATGTTTTTCTGGGGGCACCTGGGTGGCTCAGTGGGTTAAGCCTCTGTCTTCAGGTCAGGTCATGATCTCAGGGTCCTGGGATCAAGCCCTGCATTGGGTTCTCTGCTCAGCAGGGAGCCTGCATCCCCCCCACCTTCTCTGCCTGCCTCTCTGCCTACTTGTGGTCTCTCTCTCTCTCTCTGTCAAATAAACAAGTAAAATCTTAAAAAAAAATGTTTTTCTGGAACTACTAAAATGTTCACATTTGCAATATAGTTTTAAAAAAATTCCTTCTGGATTGAGTAAGAAGGAAAGGAGCATGACATCAGACAAGACTTGGTGTAGCTATGACTCAGAGATAGCTTCTTTCCCTCCTGCTGCTTCAGCAGCTGGGCTCTCCTTGCTTCTCTCTCTTTCTCTCCTTCTTTCTTTACCTCATCCTCCTTTCCTTTCTTTTCCTTTCCTTCCTATTTTTCTTTTATTGAGGTGAAAGTCACGTAAAAATGAGTAATTCATTTGCATTGAGTACATTCATAATGTTGTGCAACTACCACTTCTATCCAGTTCCAAACCTGGATTACTCCCAAAAGGAACCCAGCAATGACTCCCTATGCCCCCTCCTCTCACTCCTGGCAACCATCAAACTGTTCTATGTCTTCATGTATTTACCCATTCTGGATATTTCCCAGAAGTGAAATCATACACTATGTGATCTTTTGTACATATTTATGACAAATTACAATTTTGAGTCTATGTTATACATACCCTACGAAATAAATTAGGCATGCAACTGCTCTATAAGCGCTCTCAAATCTCAGGAGTCACATTTATTCAGTAAAGCTTATTAAAGAGTTGCAATTGCACCGAGGACACAAGGGCATCATTTAGAAAATAGTTTGAAGCATTAAATACTATTTTATTTTCTGGGGGATATAAGAATGACTTTCTATTTTTATTTATTATTTTAAATTCAGATTAACTTAAGTAACATGTAGTGTATTATTGGTTTCAGAGGTAGAGTTCAGTGATTCATCAGCTTTTGCTTTCTTACCATGGAGCACTTGG
The DNA here is from genome assembly GCF_010015895.1 of Lontra canadensis. NCBI lineage: Eukaryota > Metazoa > Chordata > Mammalia > Carnivora > Mustelidae > Lontra > Lontra canadensis. Next base: position 12,866,454 of record NW_022631003.1, read on the forward strand.
TTGTGGCCCTGCAAGAAAATATGTAATTTTAGTCATTCTTCCAAAGATAAATATTTGCTTCTCCAACAGCAGATTTGCATCCCACTGCTGTTCTGTGCCTTTCTGTGAACACAGTAACTTTTATTTCATTGCTGAATCATAGTGCAATCTTTCTAAAGATATTTGAATGGCCATGAAAATCACATGTAGTAATAGCCATACACACAATTCCAAGGAGGGACATGATGGGAAGGAGGGACTACTGCACCAGGGTCTGACTTGGTGATGTCAACATGAGTCTCTATGGATTATAAAACAGGTTGTAATTTCAGAGAAATTAAAATGTGGGGGGAAAAAATCCAAACCACAAATGTGTCTTAGAGTCAACAAAATGGTTTAGTAATTTGGGAATCCCAATTGGTTTTTTTGGTTTTGTTTTGTTTTGATTTGTTTTGTTTTCCCCTCCTACAGAGGAACAGACACAAAGTTGCACCACTGAGATCTCCAAGTGAGCTGTGATTCTCCCTTTGCTTATTGGATATGCTTGACCATCAGAGAGAGCAGCTAGCAGTTCTCTTGGGTGTGTGGGGGTGGAAATGAATTTTAAGGGATTCAGGGGATGCCGGCATTGAGGAATTGGAGTAGCCAATTGTGCTTTTGGACAGATCAATTGTTTTCATGTTCTTCCATACATTATCTGGGAGTGGCAGTTCTAAAATGCCCACCTAACGGTCCTAGTCTGCTTTCTGGATGTGTGGGGAAATTGACCTCCTCACGCCCACATACTCTTTGAAATATTGCCAGATCATCGTGCACCCTTAACTTTTCTCACTTTCTTCAACCATTTCTCCAAAATTTTGAAAGCTGGTAATAAACTTCAACATTATTCAGTATTTATTGCACATTTATTGCACATGCGATGGTCCAAATGTTCATGTCTCCCTCCCTTCTTAGATTCATATGTTGAAACCTAAACCCCAAGGTGATGGCATTAGGTGGGGCCTCTGAGACACGGTTAGGTCATGAGGGCTGCATCCTCATGAATGGGATTCGAATCTTTATAACAGAGGCTCCAGAGGGATCCCTTGTCCCTTTTACCTCGTGAGGACACAGGAAGAGGTTGACTACAACCCAGAAGAGAGCCTTCACCAAAGTGCGACCATGCTGACATGTGGATCTTAGGACTTCCCAGCCTTCAGAACGTTGCTAAATACATTTCTTTTGCTTAGAAGCTATCTAGTCTGTGGTATTTTGTTATGGTGCCTGGACAGACTCAGACATATTTATTGTTTGAAAAATAATGATGCTAAGTTACCACTTCCAGAGTGCATCTGTGGCTGGCCTTGTGCGGAGGGTTTTACTGATATTACCCTATTTGTTGCTCATGACAGGCCTGTGAAGTAGGTACAATTATCGCACCATTTGAATGATGACAAAAACTGAAGCTCAGAGAGGATTAGGAACTTTCCTGTGGCTACACAACTCGTAGCGTAGCTGTGTCTGAGTTTCAAAACTGACTCTCCTTGTAATTAGTAGCCATTTTTATATAGTTCTGTATAAGGAACTTGTGAAAATGATGTCATAAAAATACAACCAGATGAGCAGAGACTTTGTTTCAAACTGGTGCCCCAAAGACATTATGTACTTATTCTAATGGTTCTTCTGTTATTTGGGACACTTTTGGAATACCCTTTTGGAATTGTCTTTAGGACCTGTGTTTTGAGTATCATCTTTTAATCAATCACGATTCATCCTTGGAGGTCAGATTTGACTGAAGGACCCTAATGAGGCAGATCTACCTACTCAGGCTTTGGATGACTATGATCAATGGGGCAATAGAGTTTTCAGTCATAAGAAAATGACCAGTTTCCTTGCGTCTCTTGTCAACCAAAGCAGAGGCCTCCTTGGGATGTGTATGATCCTCCTTGGGTCATGACAGTTTGAGAGACATGAGACATTTATGTAAATGCAACTAGCAGGAGTTAAAAAATAGAACACACATCACCTTCATTTATCAATATTAGCAATTTGTGTCACACTTATGTTTTGTTGGTACACACCAGGGACCTCAAATTAGCTGCTCAAGGCAATGAACAGCTCCTGGAAGTGTTTTGTGTGGTCCTTTTAGTGCAACCACACGGTGTGTTAATGGGCTATATAATTAGGCAGATTTTAGGCTTGGTGGCAAAATAAGCACTTTAGTTCCGGTTGTCCTATATCCACCCACTCACGGTGTGTATGTTAATCCCACACCCTCTGAAGGCATCTGGGCTTTTGACCCCTGGTGTTCACACTCTTTTGTCTAAAGGAATTTTGAACAGGCATTTACTCAGTTCAGAAAAACAAAAAAATGACACACCTTAGGGTACTTCATGCCCCAGTTCAAACTTAAAGTTTAAGCTTCTCCCAGCTAAAAATAATTCTTCCTTTTCCTGAATTTTTCTAAAATTTCAGTGAACTCCCCTTTGCACTCCCAATCAGCTCTTTGTGGAACAGTTCTCTTCAGGGGGTGTGTCTTTGTCAGCAGAGGTGGTCCTGCAGAGATGAGGCTAGGGCTTTTCCAAATCTACTTTTTTGAAAAAGCAAGAAATATCCCTAAGCGTTTGGACCTTTCCTTTATACTTTCTCCTTGCCCCTTTGCTAGCCTGGTTGTCTTGATTTTGACATGAGTCTTGGATTCTGACGCTTGTTATCGACCTGCTGAGTTTTCAGGCATCTCTTGCTCATGCCAGATTCCTAGTATTGCCTTGCCCAGGTACTTCATTAACTCTATGCCTGCTAGGCTTGGTGGCCTGTCTCTGCTTTTCATTATATAATTCTGGGCTATGTCCACTTCCTCTAGGGGCTGCTACCTCAAATGAATCATACCCACCACCATAAGAAGAACTGGGACAAAACTGAGGACTGGGTTCTCGGGAGCTTCTGACCCCTAATATCGAGCACTGTCTTTGTATAGGCAGAGCCTTGACAGAAATTTGTTGATGAAATAATTTTTTTAAAAAATGCAGTTACAATAGCATTTCATGATGTGGAAAGGAAAGTATTTGGTGAACTAATATTGGATTTACTTCTTTAGAGGAGGCACCAGGAAAGGTGCAGAGGAATCAGAGATGGAAAGTTTGGGTCTCTTTCCTTAAGAAATGTACATGCTACTCAAAGTCTAGAGCTTAAGGGGAAGTCTGGGTGGTCATTTTGGAAAGAGATGATAGAGAATTTACTATCTGTGCCAAGCAAATCTTGATTATGTTAAGGGAGTTATAATTTCTGAGCTGGAAAGATTCTTGAGAAAATTGGGAAAGTCCTCTCTTGGGTTTTGATGCTGGCTGAAGAATGGTGGTCCCTGAGCGGGGAGGGGGATCCTGGAGAAGGGCTTGGCAAGGGAGGTGTGTAAAGCCCATATGAGTTCACAAGCAGGTTTCCCAGGGCTGTCCATTCTACCTTTGGTTAATTTTGGGGGCAGGATATTGGTTAGAAAGGAGGTTTGTTTTTTTGTTTTTTGTTGTTTTTTTTTTTATATATGGGAATTTTATTTTATTTTTTAAAAATGTTTATTGTATTATGTTAGTCACCATAAAACACATCCATAAAAATACATCATTAGTTTTTGATGCAGTGTTCCATATGGGAATTAAAAAAAAAATCACACAGCCTCCTGGAGATCAATCTCTTTTACTGGCTTAGCATGACTTTTAAAAATAATGAATCTGTTGTGATATGCAACTGAAATTCTGACTTTTTTTTTTAAAGGGGGGGCCCCAACCTTACCAGTAAACCTGAACTTTTTCTTAATGTCACAGATGCTGTGGTCAAAGTAGTTTTGGTTATGAAGCGAACTCTAAAAAAATTGAACAACCAAAGTGATCTTCCTCTATATACACTGTAAGTTATCTACCACAGCATCTCATTGGTGAGGTGGTCTTGAGAGCTCAAGTAAGTAGGTTATCCAATCATCTAACCAGCACAAGAAACTCTCGGGCTGCTGCCAGTGACACGAGCCCAGAGTGGGGTGGAGGGAAATGCAGGTGAATTGCATTTGGAGGTCTGGGTTGCTATTTGCTCTTCTGTCTCTTGCCTTTGCCAAGCACAAGCCATCTTCCTCTGCGAAAGGTTGTTACCCAAGGGGAACACTGTCCCAAGCTGTTGACACACTGTACGTCAAGGCAGCATGGCTCAAAGCAACAATTCCAGTAAGTATTAGGCTCTGCTTAAGATGATGGCTGAAAGGACATTTGTCATTATGGATGAAACTTATTTCCCTTTGTTTTACTGTAGGAAGACCGCATAAAAAACATACGATTATTAAAAAAGAAAACAAAAAAGCTATTTATGGTAAGCCAGAGGGTTTTTGTCTCTCTCATTTTTCTACTTGTTTGATGCTTTCTCTCCAGCATTTTATTTTTTCCAGATAGCCATCAAGTAATTATCAGGCGGGTGTTTCAGCGACATTTTACCAAAGCTATTCATGCTTTACCTTAGGCAATTTCCTATATGTCATTTATAGAAAAACTGCAGGTTCCAAGAACAGCTTCTGTCCTTCTTCATGGAAGATGTTTTTGGTCAACTCCAAGTACAAGTCTGCAGGGAAATACATTTTGTGGAAGAACTTCACAGTCTTAGACAGCTGTTGAGCCGCTGTGTAAGTATATCTATCTGGCAAATATGGTGAGTTTGAACCTAGAAACCTACCTAACAAGTAGGAAGCTATCTCTGCCCCGAAGGGTGAGTAATAGGGGCTTTCTAACTGTTGGCTTGTGGTCCCAATGGACAGTTTATCATCAGTGAACCAGCACTGAATAAGCATGTAGCAGGTTTCTTTTTCTTTAAATCTTTCTTTCCTTCTTTCCTTCCTTTCTTCCTTCCTTCCTTCCTTTCTCATACTGATGAGGGCTTTTAGATTACTTTTTTCTTAATTATCTAATTTTTTTTTAAAGATTTTATTTATTTATTTGACAGACAGAGATCACAAGTAGGCAGAGAGGCAAGCAGAAATAGAGAGAGGGAGAAGCAGGCTTTCTGCTGAGCAGAGAGCCCGATGTGGGGCTCGATCCAGGACCCTGGGATCATGACCTGAGCCGAAGGCAGAGGCTTTAACCCACTGAGCCACCCAGGCGCCCCTATCTAACTTTTTTTTGGTGATTCCTTTTTTAAGGCATAGTCTCTGTCAAAACTTTAAAAAAGGGTGGTATGTCTTCTTTGGGACTTAAATGACATCATGCTATGGTATGGTCACCATCAGTCACCACAAGCAATGAGGAATTCATTAGGAAGGTAAAAGTGACCATATTTCTCTATAAACATCCACAGTAATAAAGACCAGTACAGAAAAATGAAACAAAGCACATCAAAATAATTAAGCCAGGATGCATGCAGTAGTAGTTGACTTGCTTCTGTGGGGAGTGATGGATCTTTTCTGTGAACTTGTTCGGGGTCCAAGGATGCTTTCCCAGCCTCTTATGACTGCACTTTGCAGGAGGTGTAAGGATGGAATGGTGATGATTGCTATGTTGCCAGATGGAAACAAGCTCTCTACTCTAGGGTATTATGGTCATTGAGACTTAGATGCTGGGCAATTGGAGGCGGATTTTTATTTCTTAAGAGCTAGAATGTCTTTTCCTTGTGGTCCATAAAAGTGCTCCAGATCTCAAGTTGCAGACCAAGGCACAGAGGCATTTTATGTGGGTGAACTGGTCAGTTAAGTAAAGACTTTCAATGAATTTGCCTTCCCCTTTGCTTTGGTTAGTTTGTGTTTAAGTTATGTCCTTGTTTGAGATGTGGGTTGCATGGTCTTCCATAAACTCTCTTATTCCATCCAGAGAAGTGCAATGAGAAAAATTACAAACTGGACCTTTGTAGAAGACAGCAAATGCTCTGGGTCAGCTCCCTTGCCTAAACCAGGGGAAAGAAATTTACTTATCTTTAGCTGTTTCTATACTTGACCTATGAGGTCATCTTATTAAGACAGTGAATGGTATAAATAGTCTCTTAAAATTAAGCTGAATTATCATATAATTTTATATTTCATCCGCCCCACAACTGATTAAATCATAGTTACTCCTAGTAGAGCATTTTCACCGCTGAAAGATGGAAGAGGGGAAGATCCCTCCAAGGACTTGATATAGGGGAAATAATGCCATGTAAGGCAGCCACTGTAAGCTAGGGTGAGTCTAAAGGAATAAGTGAGCGGCTCCCTGAATTTCAGTCTCTGGTGAGAGGCATCCTTTTCAGCCTGGCTTTGTTTGTTTGTTTTGCCTTTTAAATGCATTCTGTTTCTCTCCATGTTTTCGTTTGAACCCTGGTTCCTCTGCGTAGGTGCTGGTCATTAGCTATCCGATTTAATCTAACGTTCTTTCAAATGAAATTGTTAATGATGGGGGGGGCACTGGAATAAATCCTTGCCTGGTGCTGCAGTGGGTGTCTGGACATCTGGAACCCCGAAGCCATGTCTGTTTTCCCATCAATTCGGTTTCCTCGGCTCGAGTAGCGAGAGAACACGTAATGAGCTCTAACAAAAACCAAGCAATGTTCTAGAGGAAAGATTTAGAAAACATACAACTATCTAGGGACTCTGGTTTGCCTTGATTTGTTTTTGGAGAAGTTTGTTTTTGTTTTTGTTTTCTCCTGAAAAGACCTGTCAATCAAGACGCTTCTGTCCAAAGAGATGTTTCTTTTAGGGATGTGGGCCACACAGCAGACGAGCAGCGGGGCGCCCCTCGCGCGGGTTTGGCTGCTTACCAAGGTGGCTGGCACCCCCTTGTGGCCATATACGAGCATACAGCCAATCAACCTCCCAAGGGCCGCCTAATTCTGGGCTTTCCTTCTTACTTTCTCCCTCCTGAAGCCCACCGTTGCTAGCTCCAGTTAATTTGTCTCACAAACTGTGGAGTTTATGCCTTGGGGTAAAACAAGCATTTCTGTGAAACTGAAAAGGAAAACCAGAGGATGAGCCAGAGCTTTGGAAAGCCTTCTCAGACATTGCTTTAGGGAAATAGGTGCTTTCTTTGCGTTTAATCTTTTGGCCAGTCATAATTTTGTATTTTTGATAATAGAAGCTGGTATCTGTTTCATATAAATTTACTGAGCATCTGCTCTCATGCATAACAAGGGAAGTGAAACAGACAAAATCGGACTTTCCTGAAAATGGTGTTGTAAGGACAAACGAAAACACAAACACCTGAAACCAAGTGGCTGAAAGAAACGAGTCAGTTTTGCAAATTGACTTTTTGCAGGTCGGCTTACAGCAGGGTGGCCTGCTTCTATATTGTCTAGGTCCTGGGCTGGATGAGGAAGGTCAGTATGATTTGGTCTGTGCTCTCGGGAGGGGCAGGAATAACAGGGGAGAAGCTTGAATAAAGGCTTTATGGTATGAAAGGACACACCATATTCAGGAAGCTTCGAGTAATGAGTGGGAATGTGAAGTGGCTTGGGGAGTGGGAAGAGGAGGCTGGTTGGTTAGATTTTAGCCAGGAAATGCTGGTAAGGGCCTGGTTAAGAAAAATATGATAACGCAGACCTCTTTGGTGAGGGTAGAGGGCTGGAAGGTGGGGGGTGAGGCTCGAGGGGTTAAAAACAATGAGAAGAGCCTTGTAATAATGTGCCTGGGGTAAAGTGGTGGTGCTCTAGTGTCATGGGGAAGGGCAAGGAGAGTGAGGAAGAGAGTAGAGTCTGGGATGAGGCAAAGGTTCTTACTTGGGGGGCTGAATCAGGGGCGGTTGCTCATTAACAGTATAGAAGGAGGAAGCTTGGAGAAAGGTAAATACATAGCTTTAGACCTGCTAAAAGTTTCAGAGTCCCATGCATCAGCATAATCATAAGACTAGTATGTACATTTTCCATATATATTTTGTGTGAGTTTAATATTTATGATGTACTTGTTAACAGTGTTGAGATAGAGTTGATATACAACTGAACATGTTTTAAGTGTATAATTTGGTAGTTTAGACATGCGTATACACCTCTGAAGCCATCACCACAATTAAGATAAGGAATATATCCATCAGTCTCCAAAGTTTCTTTGTGCCCCTTGGTGATTCCTTCCCTCTCTGCCTCATCCCTCTGTCCCCAGGGAACCACTGATCTGCCTTTTGTCACTATAGATTTGTTTGCATATCCTAGAATTTAACATAAATGGTGTATGTGTTATATTCTTTTGTGTCGGTTTTTTTTACACCAAGCATAGTTATTTTGAGATTCACTCCTGCTATTAGTGTATCAATCATTTATACTTTTTTATTGCCAAGTAGTATTCCATTACAATGATATACTATAATTTACATATCAATTCACCTACTGTTGATTATTTTTCTCCAGTTTTTGTCTCTCACAAATAAAGCCATTATGAATACTCATGTACAGGTCTTTGGACAGATATGTTCATTTCTCTTGGGTAGATACCTAGGAATGGAATAGTTGGACTATAGGTTAGGTGTACGTCTTATAAAAAAGATGGCTAAATTGCTTTCTAAAGCAGTTGTACCATTTTACATGTTCATCAATAATGTGTGAGAGTTCAGTATCCTTGCTCTTACTTGGTAGAGTCAATGTTTACAGATGCCAGCCAGTGTAGTTGGAGGGTGGTGTTATTGCATTGTATTTTCCATTTGCATCTCCCCATTACTGAGGTTGAGCATCTCTTTATTTGCCCGTTTACCGACAATATATCTTCTTTGATTTTGATATTTTGCCCATGAAAAAAAATGAGGTTGGTTATTTTCTTACTGAGTTTTGAGTATGTGTGTTTTAAAATATATTCTGCATTCAAATCTTTGATCAGATATATAATTTCAAAATATTTTTTCCTGGTCTATGACATCTTCTCATTATTTTAAAAATGTCTTTTGAAGAAAGAAGATATTTTACATTTTTTTAAAGGCTTTATTTTTATTTATTTGAGAGAAAGCAAGAGAGAGAGTGGGGTAGAGGGGGAGGGAGAAGCAGGGAGCCTGATACGGAGCTCGATCCCAGACCCCAAGATCATGACCTGAGTCGAAGGCAGATGCTTAACCGACTGGGCCACCCAGGTGCCCCAACATTTTACATTTGGATGATGTCCAATTTATCAATTTTTTTCTTCAATGAATCATACCTTTCATGCCATATTTAAGAAATTTTTATTTAGCACAAGGTCAAAAGAATTTTTACTATGTCTTCATCTAGAATTTTTCTAGTTTTAGGCTTCACATTTATGTCAATGACTTTTTGTATCTAGTGGGATGATCATGTGATTTTTGTCTTTTAGAGAACTGATACAGATTACACTGCTTGATCTTTAAAGTTAAGCCAACTTTGGATTTCTGAGATGAACTCTATCTGGTAATAATGTGTTATCCCTATCAGGTATTGTTAGGTTCAATTTGCTAAAATTTTGTTAATAATTTTTGCATCTACATTTATGAGGGACATTAGTCTGTTGTTTTCTTGACTTGTAATATCTTTGTCTTATTTTTGGAATTAGTATGATGCTGGTCTCATTAAGTAAGTTGGAAAGTATTCTCTCCTCTTCAATTTTCTGGAAGGATTTGTATAGAATTGGTCCTTTGAAGCCTTTTTTGAAGCCAATGGTCCAGTGAAGCCATTTTTGCCTAGAGTTTTCTTTATGGGAAGATTTTAAGCTAAATATTATATTTTTTAATAGCTGCAAGGCTATTCAAGTTATCGATTTCTCCTTGAGTGAGCTTTGATAGCTTGTGTTTTTCAATGATTTTATTCATTTCGTCAATTCTACCAAATCTTACCCACCAAATTATCTATGCTATTTTCTCACTATCTTTTTAATGTTTTGTAGAGTATAGGTTGCTGTCACTTATCTCATTCTGAATATTGGTATTTTTTTGTCTTCACCCTTTTTTTCTAAAATTTTATTGAAATTCATCAATTTTACTGATTTCTGAAAGAGCCAGTTTTAGTTTAATTAATTTTCTCTATTATCTTCTCTTTCGGTTTCCCTGATTTCCATTCTGAACTTTATTATTCCTTTCTTCTGTTACTTTTGAGTTTAATCTACTTTTTTCTTTCTGGTTTCTTATGGTGAAAGCTCGGGCCACTAACTCAATGTCTTTCAGTGTTTTCTTAAGGTGGAAACTGAGTTTATTGGTTTGAGGATTTTTTTTTTTAATCTTTTCAGTGTAGGAATTCAGCATTATAAACCTTCTTTTTAGTACAACTTTAGCTACATCCCACAACTTTTGCTATGTTGTGTTTTATTTTCATTCACTTTGAAGTACTTTCCAGTTTCCTGTTTGGTTTCTTCTTTGATCCATCAGTTCTTTGGAAGGGTGTCATTCAGTGTCTATATATTTGGGATTGTTCCAGATGACTTTTTGATTTTGATTTCCAACTTGATTTTACTTTGGTCAGAGAGCCTCCTTTATATGACTCAAGTCCTCTATTATATTTGTTGAGACAAATTATGTGGCCCAGAATCTGGTTAATTTTGGTAAATATTTTTTGTGTATTTGTAAAAGAGTAGATGTCTTGCTGTTGGGTGGGGTATTCTAGAAGTGTCCACTAGATCAATTGATGGTTACTATTTTTTTTTTTTTTAAAGATTTTATTTATTTATTTCACAGAGAGAGATCACAAGTAGGCAGAGAGGCAGGCAGAGAGAGAGATAGAGGAGGAAGCAGGTTCTCTGCGGAGCAGAGAGCCCGATGCGGGACTCGATCCCAGGACCCTGAGATCATGACCTGAGCCGAAGGCAGAGGCTTAACCCACTGAGCCACCCAGGCGCCCCGATGGTTACTATTTTTGAACTTTTCTTTATCTTTGGTGACTTTCTTTTACTTATTTTCTCAATTATTGACATCTCTGACATTAATTGTGGAGTCTTCCATTTCTCCTTGAAGTTCTGTCAGTACTCATGGAGTTCATATATTTTGAGGTTCTGCTATTAGGTGCATAAATATTTATGATTGCAGTGTTATCTTGATGAATTGACCCCTTTATTTTATAAAAGTACCCTATTGTCCTTAAGAATATTCTTTGTTCTGAAACCTACTTTTTCTGATACAAATAGAACCACTTCAGTTTTCTTTTGGTTAGTATTAGTATGATATATTTCTCTGTCCTTTTACACTTATTTGTACTTTTTAGTTAAAGTGCTTTTTTTTTCTTTTTTAAAAAATTTATTTCTTTTCAGCGTAACAGAATTCATTGTTTATGCACCACACCCAGTGCTCTATGCAATACGTGCCCTCCTTAATACCCACCACCTGGCTCCCCCAACCTCCCACCCCTACCCCTTCAAACCCTTAGATTGTTTTTTCAGAGTCCATAGTCTTTCATGGTTCATCTCCTCTTCCAATTTCCCTCAACTCCCTTCTCCTCTCCATCTCCCCATGTCCTCCATGTTATTTGTTATGCTCCACAAATAAGTGAAACCATACAATAATTGACTCTCTCTGCTTGACTTATTTCACTCAGCATAATCTCTTCCAGTCCCGTCCATGTTGCTACAAAAGTTGTGTATTCATCCTTTCTGATGGAGGCATAATACTCCATAGTGTATATGGACCACATCTTCCTTATCCATTCGTCCGTTGAAGGGCATCTTGGTTCTTTCCACAGTTTGGCGACCGTGGCCATTGCTGCTATAAACATTGGGGTACAGATGGCCCTTCTTTTCACTACATCTGTATCTTGGGGTAAATACACAGTAGTGCAATGGCAGGGTCATAGGGAAGCTCTATTTTTAATTTCTTAAGGAATCTCCACGCCGTTCTCCAAAGTGGCTGCACCAACTTGCATTCCCACCAACAGTGTAAGAGGGTTCCCCCTTCTCCACATCCTCTCCAACACACGTTGTTTCCTGTCTTGCTAATTTTGGCCATTCTAACTGGTGTAAAGTGGTATCTCAATGTGGTTTTAATTTGAATCTCCCTGATGGCTAGTGATGATGAACATTTTTTCATGTGTCTGATAGCCATTTGTATGTCTTCATTGGAGAATTGTCTGTTCATATCTTCTGCCCATTTTTTATATGATTGTCTGTTTTGTGTGTGTTGAGTTTGAAGAGTTCTTTAAGATCCTGGATATCAACCTTTTGTCTGTACTGTCATTTGCAATTATCTTCTCCCATTCCATGGGTTGCCTCTTTGTTTTGTTGACTGTTTCCTTTGCTGTGCAGAAGCTTTTGATCTTGATGAAGTCCCAAAAGTTCATCTTTGCTTTTGTTTCCTTTGCCTTTGGAGACATATCTTGAAAGAAGTTGCTGTGGCTGATATCGAAGAGGTTACTGCCTATGTTCGCCTCTAGGATTCTGATGGATTCCTGTCTCACGTTGAGGTCTTTTATCCATTTCGAGTTTATCTTTGTGTACGGTGTAAGAGAATGGTCGAGTTTCATTATTCTACATATAGCTGTCCAGTTTTCCCAGCACCATTTATTGAAGAGACTGTCTTTTTTCCACTGTATATTTTTTCCTGCTTTGTCGAAGATTATTTGATCATAGAGTTAAGTGTCCATATTTGGGCTCTCTACTCTGTTCCACTGGTCTATGTGTCTGTTTTTGTGCCAGTACCATGCTGTCTTGGTGATCACAGCTTTGTAGTAAAGCTTGAAATCGGGTAACGTGATGTCCCCAGTTTTGTTTTTCTTTTTCAACATTTCCTTAGCAATTCAGGGTCTCTTCTGATTCTGTACAAATTTTAGGATTCTTTGCTCCAGCTCTTTGAAAAATACTGATGGAATTTTGATTGGAATGGCATTAAAGGTATAGATTGCTCTAGGCAGTATAGCAAATCAATAAGAGAAGAGAGAAGAACCACATGGTCCTCTCAATTGATGCAGAAAAAGCATTTGACAAAATCCAGCATCAGTTCCTGATTAAAACACTTCAAAGTATAGGGATAGAGGGAACATTCCTGAACTTCATAAAATCTATCTATGAAAAACCCACAGCAAATATCATCCTCAATGGGAAAAAGCTCACAGCCTTCCCGTTGAGATCAGGAACACGACAAGGATGCCCACTCTCACCAATCTTGTTCAACATAGTATTAGAAGTCCTAGCAACAGCAATCAGACAACAAAGAGAAATAAAGACTATGGACTCTGAAAAACAATCTGAGGGTTTTGAAGGGGCGGGGGGTGGGAGGTTGGGGGGAACCAGGTGGTGGGTACTAGAGAGGGCACGGATTGCATGGAGCACTGGGTGTGGTGCAAAAACAATGAATACTGTTATGCTGAAAAGAAATAAAAAAAAAAAAAGGTATCCAAATTGGCAATGAAGAAGTCAAACTCTCTCTCTTTGCAGATGACATGATACTTTATATGGAAAACCCAAAAGACTTCACCCCCAAACTTCTAGAACTCATACAGCAATTCAGTAATGTGGCAGGATACAAAGTCAATGTACAGAAATCAGTTGCTTTCTTATACACTAATAATGAAAATACAGAAAGGGAAATTAGAGAATTGATTCCATTTACTATAGCACCAAGAACCATAAGATACCTGGGAATAAACCTAACCAAAGGTAAAGGACCTGTACTCGAGGAACTACAGAACACTCATGAAAGAAATTGAAGAAGGCACAGAAAGATGGAAGACCATTCCATGCTCTTGGATCGGAAGAATAAACATTGTTAAAATGTGTAAAGTGCATTTTTTGGAAAGATTTTATTTATTTATCTGACAGAGGGAGAGAGATCACAAGAAGGCAAAGGCAGGCAGAGAGGGAGGGGGAAGCAGACTCCCCACTGAGCAAGGAGCTCGATCCAAAGACCCTGAGATCTGACCTGAGCCAAAGGCAGAGGCTTAACCCACTGAGCCACCCAGTGCCCCTAAAGTGCATTTCTTATAGGCAGCACATATTTAGGCTCTGTGTGTTTATCCACTCTATCTCTCTATTGGTAGGTTTAGACCATTTACTTTTAAGTGATTGGGTTTTAATATGGTTGGTGTTGAATCTACCACCCTGCCTGTCTTCTATTTACCCAGCCTGTTGTTGGTTCCATTTCCCTCTTTTTCTGGCTTCTTTTTGATTGATTTAAAAAATGATTCCATTTTATCCCTTCTGTTAACTTAATAGTTATAACTCTTCATGTTCTGCCATTTTTGAGAGTCTTCATTCCATTGCATAGAACCAGGTTTCTATCTGGTATCTTCCTTTTCTTTGAAGGATTTCCTTTAACATATCTTGTAGTACAGTTCTATTGAGGATGAATTCTTTCAGATTTTTTCTTTTCTCCACTTCTTCCTTCTTCTTTTTATTTATTTATTAAAGATATTGGGACATTTGCCTTATAAAGTTTCTCACAGTCTGTATTTTGATGATTGAATTGTCATAGATTCATTCATATTTTTTTTCTTTATTTTCCATACATAGGTAATTATGCATAGGTTCTTGATCGAATTCAGGCTTGATGTTTTGGCTGAATCAATTCATTTGTAGTTTGGTGTATTTTTCATCAGAGAGGCATATTGTATATGACATTTATATTTACCATGTTAGCAGTCATTAATTATTATAATTATATTTATAATTATAATATTATGTAATAAATATATATATATATATTATATATTTATATATAAATATATATTTTTATATAAATATGATTATAAATAAATAATATAATTACAATTATAAAATTATAATTATTTTATAAATATATATTAATATAGTTATTAATTATAGTCATATATAAAAATAAATATAAGTAAATAAATAAATGAAATATGTATAAAAATAAATATATATAAAATATATAATTATATAATTGTATATATAATATATGATATATAAATATTATTTATTTATATTATAATTTAAAATATTATATTTATGTTATAATATATATTTCTATATATAAATATATGTTTATAAATCATTTACTTGTAAATGATTTATAAATTATTTAAATATATTATGTTTAATAAATATAGAATATATAAATATATGAAAATAAATAAAATATAATATCTATAAACATATATAAATAAATAAAATTAAATAAATATAATATATAATATATTAATGTAAGTATATTGTATTATATTATAATTTAATATATAATTTTTATTTTATAAATATATATTTATATATTTATTAGTTATTATGTATATAATTATGATAAAATGATATAATTATTTTATGATACTTTACAAATCCTATTATACCTTCTTTATTTATAAGTGGGGGTAATTCTGTGAATATCATTTACCCCTTACTAGTTGGCTATCTTGAGAGACTTATCATATAAAAAAAGCAGCACAAGTAGTTAATTATTTTTCTTTATTTACCAGTTTTCAATATAAGGAATTGCTTTTCTGACATTCTTTCAGGGTGATCAGTGAGTTGTTATTTTGTCCTAGTGTTATTATTAACTCATGGACTTATATTATTTTTTCACTTTTGAGGAGTCTTTCTGATTTCTGCAAGCTTCCTGCCTTTATGGATTCTTTGTATGTCCACTAAGACTGGCATTTTATTGAGTCACTCCTAAGAGACAGCACCATGATAATTATCATGGTAGACCACTTGGCCTGGAAAAAAAAAGACAAATTAAAAAACAAAAAGAGATGGTACAATCAAGTCTGAAGTCATGTACTGAGGTCAATATAAGACTTTACGTATGATTTTGTATTCTCCCAGAAGTTGTGAAAATGCTGTATGTGTTTATGATAGATGTAACATAATAGAACTCTTCAGAGAAAGAATTTGAGGTTGTTCTTTTGAGAAAACACTAGGAACAGTTAGTTCTCTGCAGGACTGTACTGCGTATAGCTGTCTAGTCCTTGACGCCCATTTTTCATTTCCTCAGAATGATCAGTAGAGACCGATTTTCCATTTGTGCTTTAGCGGTCATACACAGTACACATTTGTATGATTATTCAAAACATGAGGAGATTGGGATCACAATACTACGGATTGTATCTGTCCACCCAATTGCCTTTAACAAACCAAAATGCTCACCAATGCCAAGGCCATGATTCATTCTGTTATTAAACTGTAGGCTTTGTGAAGCCTGAAGCCATAAGCTGGTGCTTGCATTGTATTCACTGATTCATTCGTTCAATGAACATTTATTGAGCATCTAGTATTTGCTGAACACTATTTCAATTAGCAACAATCGCGCCTCAGATAAACCTCATTGGCTACCACAAGGCCACTGTGCAAAGCTACTGCTGAGCCCTATTCCAGATGCTGGAACGACAAAAACTGCCAGGTAACGATGTCTCTGTCCTTTTAGAACTCCTTGAAAATGCTTCCAGTCTCCACTTCTGCTGGTGGCTGTGTAGGAAGCAGATGCAGGAGGAGCTGGGGCAGGGCTGGAGGCTAGAGGCCTGAATGCAAGACCTGGAATCCAGCCATTTTAGCTGAGACCGGAATGGTGTCCAAATCATCTCTGATCCCTTCAGTCTGGAGCACTGACCTTCCTCTGCCTACTTGTCCCTTCTATCTATCTGCTCCTGCCACTTTATCTTACTCACCCCTCAAGGTGCAACTAATTGGTTTTCTTCTGGAAGCCTTCTGGGATCCCACAGTCAGGCTGTCTCTGCTGTCTTAGAGCAATTGTATTTTTTTTTTTTTTTAATCACAGTATATATCACATAGTATTTGCATCATTGTCTGTCTCATGTTGTGAGCCATCACTTGTGCCCCAAGGCCATTTTTATCTTGCAGGCTACCTTTAAAGATTAAATCAATTGGGGTACCTGGGAGGCTCACTTAGTTAAGTGTCTGATTTTTAGTTTCAGCTCAGGTCATGGTCTCAAGGTCATGAGATCGAGCCCCGTGAAATTCAGTGGGGCTCATTGCTTAGCGGGGAGTCTGCTGGAGATTCTCTCTCCTTCTGTCTCCATCTGCCCCTTGCTCACGCTCTTTCTCTGTCTCCCTCTCTCAAATAAACTTGAAGAATTGTCTGGTGTTAGTTGTTTCACGACTATCTCACGCTTTTCTTTGAGCTCTAGTTATTCTAGTCCTATGACAAATGGCCTGGAGTTTAGATCATATCTGCTTTGGTCAAGTGTGTCAAATCATACAGCCATTCCTACAGTAAAACAACTACACACTGAAATAGAAGGTAAAGGAAATTGTTCCTTCAGAAATTTCTTTTTCCAAGGAATGTCATCTGAATTGTGACTGTAAAACCTGACTGTTCTCCTGGGTCTGTAGACATGTTAACAACAGTGAAGAAAAGGAAACCTGGGTAGAATCTCTAGTAGGAGGTCATTTACAGTAAATGGAACTCTTGGCACCAGAAAACATCCCATAAACCAACACAGCCTTAGTGGCAACGTCAGCAGCTGTAAGTGCTTTGTGCTGTTACTGTTGGGATGGTTGTTGTTGTTTTGACAAACCTTGTTTTCTCCCTTCCTACTCTTCTTGTTCTTCCTTGATGGAGTGATGTCTTTCTTGTCCTTCCCACTCTGGTGTAGGATGAACTGCAGGTTGGAGTTCTCTGGGCAGAGCCGGAGTCAGCAGGAATGCCTTAATGATATTTAACTTCTGTAATGTCCAGACTTTGGTTAGTTTCTTTGGCTTCCCACTTCCGGTGTTTAATCTTTAATTCCCAACTCCTGCATTCTTGACCCTGGGCCATGTGACTTGCTTCTGGGCTTGGTAGTTGATTCTTTGCCTCTGAGAACTTGGATACAGTGCCTTGGAGTTAGGCAAGTTTTGATTCTCTTGATGAAGTTCTCTTTCATCCACTTGCAAGATTTGGACCAACTACTTTTATATTAGACGATTTCAGGTTAGAAGGAATGAGCATCTAATCAAAGTCTCTATTTATAAATGGGAAGACTTCTCTAAATTCTTTCCATAGCTATGATCTTGGCTGAACCTAGACTTGGTTATTTCTAGAATTTTCTTTTGTAGTTCCAGTCTGAAAAACAAATGATTTTGAAGGGGCAGGGGGTGGGAGGTTGGGGTAGGCTGGTGGTGGGTATTATGGAGGGCACGTATTGCATGGAGCACTGGGTGTGGCACATAAACAATGAATTCTGTTACACTGAAATTAAATGTTTTAAAAAAGTGTACACACACACACACACACACACACACATACACACACACACACACACCAACCGTGGGATTTCTTCTGTTTATTATCACATCATCCATTTTTGAGTTGAAATCTCTGTCTCTGTCTCTGCCAATTGGCTTAACCCTTTAAAGCCATCTCCAGCATTTCTCTTCTGTAATGCAGAGCAGAGATCTTTGAGCTAATCTGTCTTTGGAACTGGATTTTCAATTTTTTCAACAAGAGACTGGCTTAGTTGGAATATATTTTCTAAGTTTCACTGGTTTTTGTTGTTGTTGTTGTTGTTTTGTCTTGGTATAATGGAGTGGTTTTAAGTACAGACTCTGGACCCTGAATATTTGGGTTCCTGTCTCAGCTCTTCCACTTACTGTGTGAACATAGGCAGAATATTAAGTTCTGTGCTTCAGTTTCCTAATCTGTAAAATGAGGATAGCAATAACACCTATTTTACAGGATTGTGGGGAGGTCAGAGGACATGAATATGGTCGGAGCCTTCAGATTAGTGCCTGACACCTGTTGACTGTTATTATTTTCCCCTAATAATCTTCTCAGTATTTTTGTCTTCACTTGAAGGGGAATTGGGATAAAGAAGAAAGCTCCTGGACCTGCTGAATTTTTATCTTCTAATAGTGATCGGTATTTCATTGATTTTCCTATCCACAACTTCTATTTAGTAACTTTTTGTTCGTCATCATGTCTTTAGTGTCTAGTCTTAAAGGCTGACATACAGTAGGCCCTTCAACAACGTTTGCTTAATGAATGAATGGATTCTTTCTGACTGTACTCTCTGACATTGGTTACAACTGTCCTGGATCTGTCATGCACTGTTTCAACCTCCCTGGATCTGGTCTGGGTTGAAATGTCCTCTTGTTAATTCAGGTCTCTTATCGCAGGGTAGTCTAATGCCATGATTGTGAATCCTGCAAACCAGACCTTTACCAGAACGTTCTGTGTCTGCAGCTCTTCTGTGCTTAATCAGGGAAGCCACCTGACAAGAAGGATCTCTTCCTTACTATGCAGGGTCTGACCTGAAAGCAGAGTCCCCATTTGGGCAGCTGTGACACCATCACCACCTTTATGCCCCGTAATAGCATCTGGGATATAGCTGTCAATCATTTTAGTTGTCTCCTCTTGATAAGAAAGAGACTACATGCTGCCCATTCTCCCCGCTCTCCTCCTGATTGTGTTCTGAGCTAGAGGGACGTATTGGTTGACATCGGCCATGTTTTGATTTTTTTCAACAAATGTTGTCATTTATCTGCTTCCATTTTGTGAGTTTTAATCGTTATCTTTGTTGATGTCCCTGGCCCTATTTTATCACTAGGAAAGGACCTCCTGTGACACCTTCAGCAAGTGACTTAACCACTGGGCCTTGGCTTCCTTTTCTGTAAATTGAGAAGAACTGGCTTATACAATCTCTTTGGTCTATTCCAGCACTAAGCTTCTATGGGTAAAAACTAAAGAGATAAATTAGACATTTTCACCTTTTTCTTCCATTGTCTTTAATGAAGCCTGTGGAAATGTGTGGGCACATAAAGGACAAAGTTAATGTCCTCCTACTTGATTTCTAAGTGATTTCTGTGCTCAGACAGGGACTGGAAATTCACCTCCACAAAGGAGATAGGCCATTTCTCCTGCCTGGCTACTAGCCATCTTCTTTAAAATGCCAACCTGCTCCTTCTCCTTTTGAAGAAACTAATATTTCCTGGTCCTTTCTCCTGGCAATCAACACCTGAGTATTGTACTCTGCAATGCACATAGCAGACAGAGTGATTTTTCAAAAAGGGGAATTTTTTCTTGTTGGTTCCCACATCTTCCATGTTTTCTACATCTCCCTCCTTGGATTGACCTAGCCAAGTTGTTGTTCTTTTAGTTTCTGGGAAGCACTAAGCCTTTCCGCCTCAGGGCCTTTGCACACCTCCCCCTCTCTCTGAGTTATTCTCTCCTGTGCATCCTCCCCAACACCCTCTTTCTTTTTTCCACTTCCTCATAAAACTGGATCCTTCTTATTTTTCAGATCTCAATTTAAATGTCATTTTTCAGAAATGCCTTCTCAGATCACCCCATTGAAAGTAGGTCATTCCTGTAAATTCTTTTCATAGAGCCCTAGGCAATACAAACACAGATTTCATTTTAGTTTGTTACTTACTGTTTTTAAATTGATTACCTGCTTACATACCTGCTTCTCCCATGAAACTGTAACTAACCTCGATGATGACAGAAACCAACTATTATTTACCTGCCAGTGCACACCTATGCCCAGGACATTATACCTGCTCACTACATGTTTATTGAATGGATGGAAAAGTATTATTAGAGCCTCTTCAGTAATCTAATCTGTGTTTTCTGTTGATTTATTAGATTTCCTGTGCTTCCTCAGCTAGAGAGATGAAAACGATTACCAGAATGAAAAGAACATTTTATGGGGTAAATATTTCAAGTCATTGTTTTTGAGTACTCTGATTTTTAAAATGTGAAAAATTTCTGCTTTTATATCTTCACTTTATCTGCAGATTGGAAACAAAGGAATCTACAAAGCCATCAGTGAACTGGATATTCTTCTTTCCTGGATTAAACAATTCTTGGAAAGTGTTAAGTAACGCAAGGAGACAAATGCATGGATTGGATTGCTAATTTGGAATATAATGTGAACCCCTGGAAATACATTTGTAAGAGACTATTTCTTTAAAAAAGTTTTTGTGCAAGTTAAATGATGCAGAATAGACTATAGGAATTTAACATAATAAAGTTCTGGAGATGAGTAAATTGTCACTAATATGTATGTTTTCTTTATTTTCAAAGAATGCTTTCACCTTGAACATGTTTTGTTATTCCCAAATACATTGTATAAACTTAATTTAAAGCTGTATCATCAGAATTAATTCACGTAATATTTATGGAGGAAAAATGACAGCTTTCTGGGATACAATCTAATGTTGTTGTGACTTACATAGATGCTATGTATATGATTATTACCTACTGAAGGGTTTGATGATTAGCAATTATGCCTGGTATGAACTTAGCTCCTGACAGATTTTTATTTTAATTAAATACACTGTGTTTCTTTCTCCTGGATGTCCTTTCTATGAGAGCACGCTGGAATTTCATGGAGTACAACAGGTGACAATCAGATCAGATCACTAGGACAGACAGGTAAACAAACTGCCTGGAAACATTCACCAGGGAGGGCTTTGACAGATAACGCAAGCCTCAAAGACCACAAGTTACCAAGCTGAGATGATGCTGGAGCTTGATAAGGCTCTTTCCAGGTGCTGTGCAGTTAGGAAAGTCGATAGGGGCCGACTAAAAGCCTCAGTGCAGTTCAGATTCCTCCACAGGAAACCTATCGGTGCTTAAAAGCCTTCTTTTCTCAGCTAGCTCTTCAATTAAATGAACAACATGGCCTGACCTTTGTTTTTGCATTACGTGGTCTTGGCCTCTCAGCGATGGTGTGCTTGGCAAGGGCTGTTGCAGACAGCAGTGTATGGGATGGCCAGTTGGCTTCCACAGAGCATTCCTCGTGCCCCTGCAGCATGCAGACAACACAATTGTCTTGTGTCAATTTGGTGTTTTGTGATAACATTAGGCACGGCTTCCTCCAGGCCTGTGTGGATTTTGGCACCTCTTCTTTTTTTTAAACTAAATTAAAATGTTTTTAATTAAAAAAATTTTTAGAAGATTTATTTATTTGAGAGAGAGCATTGAGAGAGAGAGAGATCACAAGTTGAGGGGAGGGTAGAGGGAGAAGCAGACTCCCTGCTGAGCAGGGAGCGGATTCAGGATGTGATCCCAGGACTCTGGGATCATGACCTGAGCGGAAGGCAGATGCATAACTGACTGAGCCACCCAGGCACCACTGGCTCCTCTTCTTTATTGCTTTCCCACCAACCAGTTCTTCTTTTCAATCATAAGGTGATTATTCTATTCACTAGGGACTCTGCTCTCTTGGATTATCTCATATTCCAAAATTACTTCTTTGTTCCCTGCTCCTTGTTCTCTCCACCTTCCCCATCAACACCCTGTGGTCTCATGTTTTATCTCTACTGGAGACTCCCTTATCAGACCAATCTACAGGGAGGGAAAGGTGTGGAGAGCTGAGGGGAGTGGTGAGGGGGAGACTGGAGGACCCTGTCTGCATCTCACACTATTGACCTAGGGCTTCCCAGTTCAGCCTTAGGCCAACAGTAATGGGAGGCCTACTTTGTTTGTTTATTTATTTATATTGAAGTATACTTGACACACAATGTTACGTTAGTTTCAGGTGTTTTGAGAAGCTTATACATTGTGCTATGCTCATCACAAGTGTAGCTACCATCAGTGTCACCACACAATGCAATTACAATACATTTGACCATATTCCCTTTGCTGTGCCTTTCATTCCCAGGACCTATTCAATTCATAACCCACTCCCCTTCACCCATTTTCCCAATCCTCAACCCTTCTCCTCTGGCAACCATCAGTTTTTTCCTCTGTATTTAGTTATAGTTCTGTTTTGGGCAGCTTACTTCCTTTTTTTTTTTTTTTTTTTCTGAAGATTTTTTATTTATTTGAGAGAGAGAGAGCACACATGCACACATGTGTGAGGAGGAGGAGGGACAGAGGAGGAGAGAGAGCACACACCCAAGTAGAGCCCAATGTAGGGCTTGATCTCACAACACTGAGATCATGACCTGAGCCAAAATCCAGAGTCAGATGCTTAATCAACTGAGTTACCCAAGCACCCCTGAAAACCTTAATTTCTCAGGGAACACTTGGAAGAGCTAGGACCCTGGGGACAGGAATATATACCCTGGCTTTGCCATGGACTTGAGAGGATGTGGTGTACCCATTGTCCCCCTTTTAGGGCACCTTGTCTTCTAGAGGCACCTTCACAGTTCAGTCTAACTGTGCTGCACTTTCACAGAGCCCGGGTCTCAAGTCTTGGTTATACACCATTACTATACTGCCACCATACTTAGGGACTTCAGACATGAGAGGGGTTGTGAAATATTCATCTGATGGTCAGCAAACTTTAGGTCCTTAGGAAAAAAAATTAAAATTCACTTGTTCCCCCAAATATTTCTGGTGAATGAATTCAATGTTTTAGTTTGTCTACTTCCCAGAATCTTTGGTTTGGCCAAAATAGTCGAAAGCCTGCTAAACTCAGTCAGAAGCACTCTAGGAATGTGAAGGTCATTATCCAGTAAGAAACCAGTATCCATATGTTAGTGCCTATTCCCAGACTTTTTAAATACCAAGGGAAAAAATGTGGTTTTAGTGTGTTTGACTAAGACTGGCATTCTGAAAAGGCAGCTAAGAACAGAGAAGCTGGTGTCCTTCTGCATAGTGAGAAAAAAGTGTTTGGTGGGGTCACTGGGCTCTAGATGAAGACTTCTCTTGAGTTTACAGGTCTTACTCTGGACTCTGTCAGAACCAGAGATGGTTACATTTTGGGAAATGGTCATATACCCCCAAACTCCCACATGATGCTCTGTGAACCCTCAAACCATTTAACATTTATAGGTGGAGATTTCTTCCAATAGATCCTTCCTGGATCATGCCTGGGAGACTACATTTCCTTTGAAAATGTGTATGCCAGCATATGATTAGAGCTAAAGGAGTTTCATCTGCTCTTAGCACGGGGCAGAACAGAAGAAGCCTGGAATACCAGTGAGCAGCATGGAGTGGTGGGTAGAGCCCTCAGTGAGGTTAGGAGACCCAACTAGTCCCAACTTCTTGCAGACCTCTGCCCACAGCACCAGATAGTCACCCATACGAAGTATCAAAGTATGGAAGTATCAACCCCCTTCCTAGCCATCCCCTCTCCCTTCATCACTGATCTAAACCACTTCTCTCCCACTAACATGCTTCTATTGACTTGTTTATTGGCTGTCTCCACCATATGAGAATATAGGTTCTGTGGGGCAGGATGTTGTCTGTTTTGTTCCCTGGAGGACTCCCAGTGCCCAGAACAGGCCCCAAATACAGGACTCTCACTAAACATGTGGTAAATATATGGACCCAGGAGAGAATAGATTGAGGCCTTGGTCCCACTGCTGTTAGGATGTATGGCCAATGTCTGGTCACTTCGCCTCTTGGACCTCCATTTCTGGATCGGTCCTGATTGAAATTAACTACCACAGGTGATCTGTACTGGTGTCTGCATAATGAGGGATTAAGATTGTCCTTTACTCCAGTTCCACTCCCTCCTCTGGGTCTCACACACCTTCTTGAGTCTCTTCCCACCTCCTGCCTCCAGTACCATCCCCAAACCCCAGCTGGCCTGGTTAATTTCTTCTGATCCTTTAAGATTTCATTCAAGCATTATTTAGCAGTTAATGGTTTCATACATGCTTTACTTCTTCACAGAAACTATCGTAATTATAAATCCTCTGTATATCTGTTTCTCTCACTAGATTCTCTTTCTCTGATTCACTGCAGCTCTAGTCAGACCCTAACACATAGTAAGTGCCCAACAAATATTTGTTGAATGATATTCAGTGAATAACATATTGAATTGAATTAGATAGTCTCCAAGATTTCTTCTGGCTCTGGCATATCTCCTGCTATAATTTTTACTGGTTGGTATGAATCTTGAAGAATGTAATGTAACAGTGCTTCTCGACATGAGTCCTCTAAGAGTGCCTATATTATTATTTGCATAACAATGGATTTAAATCAACTTACTTTTTTACTTGCCCCCAATAAAAAAGTTAACTTCAAATAAATATATGACTTTTAACTTGAACAGATACATTTTAAAAAAATTAGTTATTTATTAATTTGAGAGAGTGAGTGTAAGCAGGGTGGGGGTGGGGAGAGACAGAGGGAGAAGCCCACACCCCAATGAGCGGGGAGCCCGTTTAGGGGTCCAATCCCAGGACCCTGGGGTCATGACCCAAGACAAAGCCAGACAGTTAACCGACTGAGCCACCCAGGCAGCCCTTAAACAGATACATTCTTAACTAATATGTGTTCATTTGCATACCATGTAGAATCATCTTGCAAACCCCAGGCGGAATGTGTCTTACACATTGGGAAACGCTGCATTATAATGAATTTCCACTGCCTCATTCTGGTCCAACTTAGAAATTAGAACCTGATCATTTTAACCTACCCACAGATACCAGTGTAGAAAAAGTCAAGCCACGACATTCAGGTTTCAAACTGGTTTCAGAGTTCCTGTCATTGTTTCCAGACATAGAGGCATGAAAGCACACTCACCCAGTCAGTGATTCCGCGGGGCTTCTGACTGGGGCTCTCCGCAGAGGATGCTGGGATAGCAGTATGGCGCCGGTCCTTTCTTCTGCAGCGTCTGGGAGAGCGGTGTCAGCCGGGGGAGCTCTGGTCTCAGTGGGACCAAGGCCTCTGCACCCGGGGGATGCAGCTTCCCAGGGAGGAATGCCACTGTCCTTCCTCACAGGGAGGCTTCTGGAGCGCTCAGATGTGTTATACACGTGGTAGCAACAAAAAGCGAAAGCTCAGTCGGGCTGAGCAGAACATCTCAAAAGCAGACGTGGAATGTGCTGTGAATTACTAACATCAGAAGAACTCGTAAGAATGGAGTCCTTCACCGGGGCTGTGAGTTATTTACAATGAAAACCAGTCAATTCTATGACTGCTGATTGTAGACTAACTGCTTGCCACACGGTCATGGCTGAGGTAATAAGGACAAATGAAACTCAGTTTCTCTGGCAAGTTAAGACCTAGGAAAGGAGATAGGTAGGAGGATAATCACATGATGAAATACAAGCAAAACAGAGGAATATATGAAGTGCAGTGGGGTAGAGGACAGGACACGCTGCACTGAGGTGAAGTCTGAGGTGATTTATCCTTTGAGACTCAACTCAGGTGTCACCTCTTCCAGCAAGCCTTCCTTGCTTGATTCCCTTCTCCAAGCCCCCATGCCCTTTCAGAATAGCATTTAGCACATCTGATCATAATTTTTTGTTTGCTTGCTTATTTCTTTTTCTGAAGGCACAAACTGAGTCTTATTCAGTGTGGTGTCCTCAGTGTTTATCATGCGGCTTGTCAAGGAACAGTCATTCTGGAAATATTTTTGGAATGAAATACTGGAGAAAAAAAAAAACAATGGCAGCGAAGCTGAAGAGAGGGAATGGATTTGGCAGATATTTAGCAGGTAAAATGTACAGAACCTGGAGATCATTGGTTGAGGGGGGATCGGCACTGATGAAGTAGTCTAGGATGACTCTGGATTTTACATTTTTTACTGATTTGTAGTAAATGATGACTCAGAAAAATGCATTGTAATGAACAGAAGTTCATTGCTTTTTGGCCGAACACAGAAATGCTTTGAAATTTGGACTTCATAGGAGTGTAGAATCTCATTATTTGAAAGGATCAATCAGACCACATTGTCCAGTCTTGCATCTTATACAAGAACCTTCTTTATACACTGTTCTCATCTAGCATGTGCTTGAGCACTTGCACTTAAGAGAGACAAATTACTTCTTCCCTATCTTGAAATAATCCTGCCTTTTAGAAATGTGTTTAGATTGGTCTGAAATCCTCTTGAAAATTTCCTTCTATTTTCCTAGTCCCCAGATTTCCTAGTCCCCAGATTTGAGGTTTCAAGTTCTTCTGTCCCATCTTTCATGGGACAGGTGGATTAATTAGGAAGGTTTATTTTAGAGATTTTATTTATTTATTTGAGAGATAGAGCGCACATCCACAGAGGGAGAGTGGAAGAGCACAGATGGAGAGAGAGAAGCAGACTCTCTGCTGAGCAAAGAGTGATGTGGGACTTGATCCAAGGACTCTGAGATCATGACCTGAGCCGAAGGCAGACACTTACCCAGTTGAGCTACCCAGGAGCCCTAGTTAGGAGGTATGTTGGGGAAGAGGAGGCTCTGCCCGTTCCTTTTAAAGGTTCAGCCTGGATGTTAACATGCACCATCTGTGTGCACAGACGAGGGCCACAATTTAGTTACATAGTCACACCCAGCTCTAAGGGAGGTGGAAAATGCAGCCACCTAAAAATCAAGGGTCCTGTCCTGTGAGAGAGGGGGAGGAAATGGACATTAGTGACACACCCACATACGAAACACTTGCAAACAGCAATCATTTCCTCTTGTTTTCACTTCAGCTTCATCATCTGTTCCCACGTAATCTCTTTTCTGGGCAACGTGGCTTCACATTTCCCCACCTGTTTTCCAGCGCCATGGTTTTGGATGCTTTCAATACTTGAGACTAATTCTCTTCCAAATGTATTCCCAACTGTTCTAAATGAATCCTTGTTGGGTTCTTGGGCCATGTTTTCTCGCATTCATTCCCTCACTTTTCTTTTTTATACTTTATAACGTTTTTAAAAATTATAAAAATACTGTATGTTGTTGTAGAATTGAAATAATATCTAACAAGGCATATAAAGAAAATCATCATCTCTCTTTGCCTCGCTACCTCCACCTTCCCAGGGAGCCAATGATGGTGGTTTGCTAGCTTTTGCCATATTTTTCTATTTTCGTCAATAACAACAATGAAAAATATCTATACACTTATGTACATATCTTTCCTTTTTTTAGAATCAGAAATAGTATCCCATTATTTATTTGTACCCTTCAACTTTTTTCCACTCAACCACTCAGGGGGACAGATAAATAAATATAAAATTCGGAAAGATATTCATTTTAATTGTTATAAAATATTCCGTAGAATGAGTACAGGATAATTTATTCAACCATTCCAGTTTGCTGTTTTGGTTTTTATCCATACATAGAAGGCTGTAATGAGAATTCTTTTATGTATATCCTGTTTTTATTTTTATAGGAATGCTTTCTAGAAGCAGGATTGTAGGGTTACAAGGTATGATAAATATGACCAAATTATTTCTTATAATTCTTATATTGTTAATTTCCCCCAAATTCTTGCTAGTACTGGCTATTATCAGTATTTTTCCATTCTTGCCCGACTGATGGTTGAAACAGCATCACATTTTTATAGCTTTCCTTTCCGTGACAACTTGTCAGATTGATCATCTTTTCACATGTATACTCCATTTGCACTTTTTCTGAGATACATACCCGAAAACGTCCTGTGGGCCATTTATTTAATAATAAGTCTGAAATCTTATCCAGGTCTAACTAAAACAGTACATTGTAATTGGTTTTAACATTTCAAATAGTTTAATAGAGAGAAGCATGCCCTGGAAAATACATTGTGCTTTCTCTTTACCCATCCAAAGTCCACTCTGCTCAGCAAGACATTGCTGAGCAGTGGCTTCTCCCTATCCCCCCAGGTGAAATGGGCGGGGGTGTTGCTACACCACAGCTGCCTGCTGCTCTGAGTGTTCCAGGGAGAGGGAGAAACCCTGCTCTAAACTCAGATGTTTGCATATGCTGTGGGAAGTAGAGATGGGGACTGAGCATCCTCTAGGGGGAAGGAGAACCCACTTGCCTATTCAGCTCCTATCCAAAGCTTCCTCCAACTCCTTCTGCTCCCCACCCTTCAAAACTGGACCACCCATATCCCAGGTGATTTAGGATGAATCATATTTGTTCCACTTTCTCAAGAATGAACTCTGATCTATATAATTTAGCAACCTTTGAAGACCAGGAATGGTACATTGATGTCCTTTGAAACCCCACTTCTCCCCTTGCATCAAATGCCTTCATGCATCACTGGTTGGAAAACCTCTTCACAAATAAAGGTAGCTGGCAAAGAAAAAAGTGTCTAAGAGAAGTGGCCATCCTCTTTAAAATTGCATACCTCCTACCATGGCACTCCACATTCTTTTTCCTCCCTCTCCATAGCTTGTATCACCTTTAACATACTATACAAATGACTACCATATTATTTCTATTTAGTGTTGCCTGTGTCCTTCTACTAGAATTTAAGTTTCAAGATGGAGGGAATTTTGTATGATTTTTTTACTATTGTGTCTCCTGTACCTAACCAGTGCCGTACCCAAGTAGGCACTCAATAAATTGCTGTTGAATGAATCAATGAGTGAGTGAATGGTGTATTCAAAGATAAGGGTAAAGAGCCAAAGGAGCCCTGTTGTCAAGAATTATGGAAATCCTAACTGTGGCTGATTCCTAACCTTACCCTCTATGACAAGATAGGAACTTCAGCAAGAGAGTGGGTGAAATGGCTTCCCAACCATGTGGTTGCATTTCTTTTAAACAGAACTCTTTCCAAAACAGTTAATCTGAAATGAGGCTCTGGTGATTTTTGATTTTCCATTTACCCGTATCATGTGTGATCGAGTCCTGCCCCATTCAGATCAAGCTTAGAGTAGCTTAGACTGAGAAGGCAGATTTGGGGCTTAGATATGGACAGCCATGACTGCCAACAGCCTTGGCAGAGTAAGATAATCTTTTGACTCTTTTCTACTGATGAGAAGGCATTCTCTTTGTAGAAATCAGGTCCCTGAAGAACCTTCTAGCCACGGTGATTTGGAAACTCTGGTGAGAATGTCAAGTACAAGCTATAGTGGATGGTGGAGTCCCAGCTTTTCATTCCTATATTAGGGCTCCGTAGTTATAGTGATTGATACAGAATTCTGGAATGAGCCCATGATCCAAGAAGGTCCAGTCAGAGTGAATTCTAGGATTCTCTACCCGGGCATGGGGGAGCAGTGCGGGAATGGAGGGAGAGTCTCTCTCTTCTCTATGAGCCTTAAGCCTGAAAAGATATGGGCTGAGCTACTGTAGCCATGTTACCACCACGAGGACAGAGCCTGGCTGAGAATCAAGCTAACACTTTAATCACCTAGATTTTGGAAATCCACAACCCCCTGGGGTTCTTTCTACTTTACTTGGATACTGCTTCTCAGGCCCTTAAGTTAGTTGCTATGTGAAAATCACAAATTAGAGGACCCCAGGGCTTGGCTTTGGGACTGTGCTAATCCCTGTGAGAGATTGCTATGAGATACGCCAATTCCACCCCAAGGCTTGAAATACTGTGTGCAGTTGACTCCATTGATGACTCCAGACTGAGCTTTCCCCTGAATTCCATACTCACACATCCAGGAGTATACTTGACATTTCCATATAAGGCATCGCATCAGAATGTCAAAAGCGAAAATTTTATTTCCTCTTCTAAAATCAGTTCATCCTTTAGTCTTCTGTAACTTAGAAATATCAGGTAAAATAACATCATGGTTAGGCACACAGACTCCTCAGTCAGTGAAACCTGCATTCAAATATTGGCTGGAATTTAAAGACAGAGTGAGCTTCGTCTCTCTAACCCTCCCTTCTCTCATCTGTACAGTAGTGACGATGGATTTAGAATCTATTTTTAGTGTTGTTTGTGAGGATTAAATGAGGTAATGTATATAATGTGGTTAGAGCCATGACTGGTACGTAATAAAAACTATAAAGCATGAGTTCTTATTTCTATATGATAAATCATCGCTTACTCAATTGTTAAAGCTTACCATCTAGGGTTATCCTTGACTTCTCTTTCTTTTCTCATACCCCAAACCAAATTCATCAGCATGTCTTCGTTCTCCCTCCCTAACATACCCCATATCCCCCATTAGTATACCCTGGCCCATGTCACTGGCATCCATGCAGAAGCCCCCCATCTGACTGGTATGGTCTCCACTCACCTCCTGCCCCCAAATTCAGCCTTGTCACAGCTTTCAGAGAGAACTTAAAAAGCATAAGCCAAAACATATGACTTCCTGTGTGGTACCTTTCACTGGCTTCTCTAACATTGGGAACAAATTGTATTATCTGGCCTGGAAGGTCCTGCATGAATTACCAGGCCTTTCTCACTGACCTCACCTCTGGATGACCTGTCTGTTTCTGAAGCATTCAAGGTCACTGTCTGGGACCCTTCTTATTCCCTCCTCCCCCTGGAGCACCCTCCTCCAGGTATCTGCACAGCTGGCCTTTCATTCAGGTTTCAGCTCAAGGGTCCCTTCTGTCTATATTCATTCCTTACTATCTTCACAAGAGCAGAGATCTTGTCCAGAGAGTTTAGGACTCTTCCTATCTACTCCTTGTTGGCTTCTATCTTATTTTTACCTCTATTCCTAGCCTAGTTAGATTCCTCCTCTGGATTCTTCTTGCTGCCACAATACTTATGCTGTGCCACTTAACACACCATACTGTGACTTTTGACTCCCTGTCCAGATCTCTTACCCAACCAAGAGCTCAGTAAGAGCAGAGATTATAGACAACAACAACAACAAAAGCCCCCCAAAAAAAACAAAATTAAAAAGTAGGGATTATGTCTTATTGGTCTTCATACTGCCAGTGTATAATGAGAGCCTAGAACATAGTAGGGGCTTAAAAAGTCATAGGAATGAATGAATGAGGCATTATTTATTACATGGGTCAAAGATTTCGACAAGTTCATCAGAATGAAAAGAGACACGATCTCTGAGGATAAAAGTAATAATCCTCATAATAAAATACGTTTTGTGGAAAATGATTCTTGCTCTTAAACTGGTCCCTTTGGGCAGAAGAGTGTGCTGAAGAACATAGCAACATGCAATAGGTTTGCTTTGTCTGTATTTTTTGAGTAGATGGTAGATCTTCTAGACAGCTATCTATTTCCTTAAGTCACTTGTGGTTCCAAATGAAGTAGCAGAAGGATGTTTAGTTAGTTTCAGAACAGATTTTTTTTTTTTTTTTTTTTTTTTGTAGGGGTAGTCTGTGTCCAATCTGGGAAAGACTGTCACTTATTTCTAGCAGTTTCTGTTCTTAAAGTACAAAACAGGTCTGTTTCTTGATGGTACCTAATCTATTTTATAGCTTCTCTACTTTCCCCACAATGATGCTTTCTAAATTTTGACGCAATGGGTGATCTTCAGAAATATATTGTGTGTGACCACCTGCTTAGATGTAAGGTCTAACATGAGGCTTTTACCTGATCAATCTGCAGTAAGGTGACCACACAGGTGTATATTACCATGGGATAGAGCGGCTTACAGAGCACTCTGAGTATAGTATTTTGTTTATCCTAAAAATATCCCATGACATAGTAGGAACATTTTCCAAATTGTTAGCCTGACATTCAGAGTCCATCACCAGGCCCTCTTCTCTCACCAGGCCTAATGCTAAGTTCAGCAAGCAGTAGGAACTCAATGAGCATTTGTTGAATAGGTGATTGAATGAGTTTACAAAGCCATTACCCCCCATTCCTTGACATGCATGCTTCCCTTAGATTGGTCCATTTTTCAAAAAAGCCCCCCCATATAAAGCAAGCTTTTTCTCCTTTTAAGATCTTGTATATGCTACTTTGTCTACCTGCCATGCCCTTTGACCCTTCCATTTTTAGTCAAATTCTACAAATTCTTCGGTGGCTACATTAGCCCACAGTGACTATTCTCTATCAGTTAATTTCCTGATGTTATCAACAATTGGCTATAAATATATTGAACTTCCATATGTACATGATTTATTGATACTATTTCCAATTCTGCTGATTTATTCTAATATCACTTTCCAAGGGTTTACATAAATATGACTACATTGCTTTTTTTATTCCAACAAACATTGATTTGTTTTATTTTTTATATGTCATTATCTGTTTTACAAGTTAAACAGGTGAAAATACCATTCTAGTTGGGGGGATACAAACAACAAACAAATAAAGAAGTAAATATAGAGGAAACTTATAAAATGGGAGAAAATATTTGCAAAAAACATATGTTAAAGGGTTAATATCCAAAATATATGAAGAATTCACACAACTCAGCAGCAGAAAAACAAATAATCCACTTGAAAATTTTAAAAATTTTAAAAAAGAAGCTGAATAGATATTTTTCTAAAGAAAATATACAAATGGCCAGTAAGTACATGAAAAGGTGCTCAGTATCAGCAATCATCAGGAAAATGCAAATCCAAACCACAGTCAAATATCACCCCACACCTGTAAGGATGGCTTGGGGAAGATGTGGAGAAATTGGAAGATTTGTATCCTGTTGGTAGGAATGCAAAATGTGTAGCTGCTATAGAAAATAGTATGGAAGCTCCTCAGAAAATTATAAATCTGATAACCATATGATGCAGTATTCTCATTTCTTGTTATATGTCCAAAAGAACTTAAATCAGGATCTCAAAGAGATAGCACTTCTGTGTTCATTGCTGCATTGTTCACAGTAGCCAAGATATGGAAACAATCTAAATGTTCACTGACAGATGAATTGTTAAAAAAATGTGGTTTATCCATACACTGGAACATTATTCAGCCATGACATAGAAGAAAATCCTGCCATATGCAACAACATGGATGAATTGGGAGGACATTATGCTGAGTTAAATAATCTAGTCACAGAAGGAAAAATACTGCATGATTCCACTGTATGAGACAGCTAAAATAGTAGCAGGAAGTAGAATGGTGGTTTCCTGGGGCTGAAGGCAGGGTGAAAATGGGAAGTTGCTGTCCTGAGTGTATAGTTTCGGTTATACAAGATGAATGAATTCTAGAGATCTGCTATATAACATTGTGCCTATGGTTTATAATACTATATTGTACACTTCAACATTTGTTGAGAATAAATCTCATGTTAAATATTCTTGCTATAAGAAAAAAAGTAAAAATAGAGTATGTCAGATGATGATAATCTTTAAGAACAGTCAAGGTGGGAAAGGGATCAAGGATGGAGGCAGAGGGAGGAATTTCATTCTTTTTAAAGAGTATGGTCAGGAAAAGGCTCATTAATGAGCTACCATTTTTGCACAGACTTGAAGGATCCTCCCAATGACAAGTAGACAGCAAAGGTATTATTGATTTTGTGTTTTTGTGGATATAGAAACAGAAGCTTTAATATTTTCAATAAGATCATATATTTTTTAAAGATTTTATTTATTATTTGACAGACAGAGATCACAAGTAGGCAGGGAGGCAGGTGGTGGTGGGGTGGCAGGGAGCAGGCTCCCTGCTGAGCAGAGAGCCTGATGCAGGGCTTGATCCCAGGACCCTGGGATCATGACCTGATCCGAAGGCAGAGGCTTTAACCCACTGAGCCACCCAGGTGCCCCCAAATCATATATTATTATGAAATAGACTCAAACCATAGCCTGCAAGATTTTACACTTCTCTGAGCTGCCTTTGTACATTAGATTCTCTCAGGTAAGTATGTCAGCTATCTGATGAATTGTAATAAACAGCAGAAGCAGTTTCTTGAAAACTGTATTGCCTTGATTGACCAAACTATTTTTCTATGTATGTAATGAATGTGTTTTCTGAATCAAAAATTGGGAAACAAATTCTGGAAAGTTCTAAAATGCTTAGAGGGACAATGGGACCAAGTAACTGAAGTTGACACCAAATCAAGAATATGTGGCCTCCATAATAGTACAGATCCTTTACAGTGTTAATCACAAACAAAGGTGTTCCTTGCTACCAAGAAAAGAGCAAATGTGACAGATGCCAGTATTTCTCTCTGTTCCATGGAATATTAGCATTTCCTCAACATGTTAATGTATACTTTTTTTAACTTACAAAAGTGTTTTCTTATTTAGCAAGTTTGGGAAAATGATGTAAACTATGTTTTCTATCTGGGGAATTATATCTTACAATGAAATTTTAAAGGCTGGGTGGGATTCTACATTAAAACAACTCCTTAACTTTGTTTCACCTCTTTCCAGAAGTTGTTTGAGCCAAGAATGTGTAGGCTCTATCACTCAGTAACAGTTTGTGTCTTTGTTTCATAGAAAATAATTTGAGAAACAATGATCCACACAAATGATAATCTTGAGATGAAGCCGAACTAGAAAAGATTTAGTACTTCTGATCTAACTCTAGATGTCACTCAAACAAAAGAGAAGGGTCAAAACTGGCTTGCTTTGTTTCTTCAATGAGAGGTAGAAGTCAATTTATTTTTCCAGTTACATTACATTAGGAAAATTGTGCGCAGTTCACACTTCAAACTCTCTTTCTGGATCTCTTTCCTCAGCTATGATTATGTAGAAAACTCTCTTCATATGAAAAGAAACCTTGCCCCATGCTCACTGTCAGCCTAAAGCCACGGCCCTATCATTCTTTTCCCACTTACAGCTAATTTTCCTGCAAGAACAATCTATGACTGTCCTCTACTTCTTCGATAACCATTCACTATACAATTCTACAAACATCCACCCATCCATCCATCATCTATCCATCCATCTATCCATCCATCCAACAGATAGTTATTTGTGCCAGACACAGTTCTAGGTACAAGCAACAAAATAAAGTCTCTACCATCATGGGGCTTATATTCCTTTAATGGGAAATACACAACAAATAAACACAAGTATGTAACAAGTTGAATGATGAGACCTATAGAGTGAAAATAAAGCAAGGAAGGAGCATGGGGAGTGGGGAAAGATAAAGATAAACGTTGGACTTCAATCTTTGCCACAGTGAATGGTCCAATCAAGACAGGACTAGTGGATTTAAACTGGCTATGGAGATTCATTCAGAGTGAGTCCAATCATTCTGAAGCTCATAAATTTTGATCAATAACCGTAAGGAGGAATAGTATCACTTCCTGGTGTGAATGATCAAAATTGTAACACCAGTGACTATTCTAGGCATCTCATTACCATGAAGAAAATTAGCTTAAGAATGAAGCCAATATAAGGAGGCTAAAGTTTAGAGAATCACAAAGAAATGGAGCTGGCTTCTAAATTAAATTATGTCCCAAACCTGCCCTGTGTTTTAGTCAACAGTTATAATTAATCCCTTCCATTGTTTTAGGCCTATTTGAATAGAATAGTTTGTTACTTGCAACCCAAATTTTCCTAATTCTACAGTTTAGATTTTAACCCTCACAGACATGAGATCTGTGGGCCCGGATACAATTTGGGGGATTCTAAATTATTCTTAGAGATTCCTTTGTTGTCCCTATTTCCATATTATTGTCCTCTCTTTTGACAGTGATGATCTTCCACCAATATCCAGGTGCCGGGACCAGTTTCTAAGGCCTGCTGGCTGCTTACAACTATTTTTTGCTCAGGTACTGGGGCCCAGGCAGTCATGGATCCTGAGTTACATATGTCCCAGGAAACAACTTTTGAAAGCTGAAAGGTCCCACAGCTAGCCCTTACTATCCATTCAACCTCATCTTGCAGCACTCCTTCCCTGAAATGTCCTTGGCTTTAGTCTCTTAGATTCTCAATGCCCTCTTCTCAGGAATGGATGTGACTTGAAAATGGCTGGCACACCTCTATTAATGTGTGAAAGCATTAGCCCCGGGAGCCTGTGCACTCTGTTTCCTCTCTGTGGAACATGTTTCTTTCTCTTTCATATTTCTATTTTGAATTTTAATTAATTAGTTAATTGGTAAAAATCCTTTCATGGTGCATCCTAGGGGCCAGGCACTATTTTAAACACATTATAAATATCCACTTATATAATCTACATAATAATACTGTTATTGTACTCACTTTATAGATGAAGAAACTGACACACAGAGAGTATAAGTGAAGTACACAAGGTCACAGAGTGGCTGGCCAGGAGCTGTTAGTGGCATCTTGCCATTCTAGCTTCAGGTCCATGCTCTTCATCCCTCTGCTAAGCCTTTGCAACCTCTCACTTTGATCAGAAAAGAGTAGATCAGAATATTAAATTTCTAGACAAGACCTTTGTCCTTTAAAAAGCTGTGTCACTAGAAAGGCCAAAATAGAAACCTAATGAACGAAAAGGGAAATTCGTGTAACTTCACAAATAATTAAATAATTTTTATTTGTTCTCAGGACTCCTAATTCAAAATTCCTTATACCTAATCTTATATTTTATTAATATCTTAGCTGGATAAAATGTGACTTATGGATTATACTGCTGTGTCCTCAAATACAAGACCTAAGAAATATAGATATTCCAAAAGAAGAACTTCTTTGCCTTTCTGGGAGTGGTAACAATACACAAAGGCATAACTGCAGGTAACTTGCCAAATTTATATAAAGTACCCGAGTATGTCAATAAGTATGTTCCAGGGGCGCCTAGGTGGCTCAGACCTTCGGCTCGGGTCATGATCTCAGGGTCCTGGGATAGAGCCCCTCACTGGGCTCTCTGCTCAGCGGGGAGCCTGCTTTGCCCTCTCTCTCTGCCTGCCTTTCTGCCTGTTTGTGATCTCTCTCTCTGTCTGTCAAATAAATAAATAAGTAAATCTTTAAAAAAATAAGTATGTTCCAGTGAAAATGAAGATAATTAACTGATCTGAGGTTGATAGACCAATTTTATAAACACAAAGATAGGTAACATCATAAAGAATGATCAGTGGGTTTTATTAAATCAAATTTTAAAAATTGTACTCAAAAAACTCCTTTAGCAAATTTAAAAGATAAAACCATATTGGGAAAAGATTATTTTAGAAATCATGCCAAAGATTTAATATCTTTAATATATAAAAAGATCTTATCAAGAAGTAGGTATAAACAATGGTATAGATAAATGACATAAGCCCAAAAGGATTTATTTTCCCTAAAAATAGCAGGGAAGGATGTGTATCAGTTTTTTATGTCACAAAAATCCTGTGTAGCAAACATCCACCAAATTTCACCATCATACATAAACACTCATTGGATTTTTTTTTTTAAGATTTTATTTATTTATTTGACAGAGATCACAAGTAGGCAGAGAGGTAGGCAGAGAGAGAGGGGGAAGCAGGCTCCCTGCTGAGCAGAGAGCCCGATGTGGGGCTCGATCCCAGGACCCTGAGATCATGACCTGAGCCAAAGGCAGAGGCTTTAACCCACTGAGCCACCCAGGCGCCCCAACACTCATTTGGATCTTAAGTCTACAAGCCATCTGGGGTCCATTGACCAAGGTTTGATTTAGCTAGATGACATTGCTTAAGACAGGGACAGGACAGTATTTCTTCTCCTTTAGTGGGAAGAATGGTAAAGTTCCATGACAAAGGGTGCTGATGAAAGATAGGATGAAGAATTGGGGCCAATAACATTATCTACAATAAAAAGTAACAGTTTGGAAGCTGCACCTAAGAAGTAATCTGCGAAGTAAGAGTATCAATGACTTGCCTCCATTTGAAAGGGCTGCAGGAGAAGTGTGCTGAAAGTAAGTACTGAAGAATGTGGATGGCACGAATGGCTTGCATTCTGAGTAGTAGTCAAATTTGACATGGATACAACGTACCAACTCACCATACTGTTCTTAAGAGAATTTTAATGCAACATTGCTTTGAAGTTATTGGAATACCAGTGACCAAGATAAATTTTTGGTCAGGTGAATCAGGGATAGGATAGGTTAATTTTCCAGACCCTTCCCTCATGTGAAAATAAGAGTAACTCCCAAAGGAAAAAGGACACAAGTGTCTCTGGACAGAGTTTTATAGCCTGCATTAGTTATACTTGGATAATTGGGGAATTTTCATCGACTGAGCCCTGTTTCATCACACCATGGTCTGCTGGCATGGCTGAAACCTTCCTCATTTATGCAAATAACAATGACAAGTTCACTGATGAAGAAGATGGAATAAGCCCACTGAGCTTAAGTTCCATGTGAGGATTGTCTTGTGATAATGTTATATAACAATGCCCAAATCTCCAGGTCTTAAAACAGTATCTTGTTCATAGGCCTTTGGGTCAGCTAGCTGGTCTAGTTTCAGATATACTCCACACATTTAATTCTGCAACCAACAGGCATGTCCTTCTCATGGTGGGTGATGGAAGTGCAAGAGGACAAGCCAAATCATACAAGCATATTTTAAGCTTCTGTTTGCATAATATCTGTTAAGGTTCTATTGGCAAAATCCAGTTAAATGGCCAATCCCAACACCACTAGTGCAGGAAAATAAATTCCACCTAATCTGGCAGTCATGACGTAGCAAAGAGGCATAGATGACAAAGTGAAAAAGTCAAGTAGTAATCTAATCTAAGGGCTTTACTGAGCTGTTAGAGTTTATATCCACTCACTCTCATCTTATCTGGTGAGACTAGCCCACGATGTATAATCCTTTGGTGACTGGGGTGATAGTTCTTACTTTGATTTATTGTTCCTGCTCCATCTGTGAACATTGCTATGGTTGTCCTGTCTGCCATGAATGTGCTAGGATTGTCCAGCCAATTGTGAACTTGGAAAAGGCATTCTTAGAGCAGGAAGCCAGAGAATTATTGTCTTATCAAGACTGTGACTCTGTCATCACCCTCAAGTCAGGGATCCAGGTCTCAGGTAAGAAGATATATCAATTTTAGAACAGAGATCAATTTGGAGAGAATTAATCAATAAGAAGTTGTGGTTCACCTTCCCTTAAATTTTACACAGTATTATTTGTAAGGATAAAAATAACAGGAATTATTGCCATGATAATGTGTTGATACTTTCTCTTGTAGCTCCCTATCCTAATACAGCAATTGACTAGAGGAATGCAAGCATCTGAGGATCTTAATCTCTTAGAGACCTGCAGTTTCACTCACCTCTAATAGGAGTAGAGATTTGGGGAGGGAGAAGTAATGTGAGGTCAGCTGTGCTCTGCCTTCCGTAGCATCTTTTGAAGTGGTGAAGTGATGGATTAGTATTTATCTATTTAGATACCATCTACCACTCAGATCTGGCCACAGGAGGACCCTGGTATTCTGGAAATTCTGGATTTCCCTAGACAATAGTCATCTCTGAGCCAGCTAAGAGGAATATCTTTGAATGCTTTGAGGTTGTGCTACTGCATTATTTCCATCCAGGGAATCTGGGTCATAACTCTGCTTTTGGCTGTCTAGATTTTTCGCTTGAAGAGATATTCAATTGATTAGCTAACACAAGGTC
Source organism: Lontra canadensis (assembly GCF_010015895.1). Lineage (NCBI taxonomy): Eukaryota > Metazoa > Chordata > Mammalia > Carnivora > Mustelidae > Lontra > Lontra canadensis. Next base: position 12,906,074 of record NW_022631003.1, read on the forward strand.
TCTGATATTGGTTCTTTCCCCTAGTTGTTTGTTCATTTTCAGTGCACTATTTGTTTGAGTGTTTATTATGTGCTTATTATTCTAATACTGGGGAACTGCTGTGAAAGAGACAATATCCTACCTCAGGGGCTCACAATCTCCTGGGAAAGCAGAAAACAAGCAAGCAAGCAAACAAACAGCAACAACAAGAGAACAGATGATTTTAGAATGTGATAAGCGCTATGAAGGGAATTACCAGGGTAATATGATAAGCATAACTGGCTGGGCTAGGTGGGTATGCAGAGCATTATTCTAGAAAGGGTGCTCAGGGCAGATTTCCAGAATGAAATGACATTGATATTTAAACTGAGACTTGGGAGAGCAAAGCTGAGACAGCCACATGAGTTGCTGGGCAGAGAGACTCCAGGCAGAGGAAACAGCAAGTGCAAGGACTTTGAAGAGGGAAAGACTGTGGAGTGTTCAAGAAGCAGAAAAGGGGTGAGGGCAGCCGCAGCATAATAAGCAGCAAGAATGGGACAAATGGGGTTGGAGGAGGATACAGGAATTAGATCACGTAGGACTGGGAGGATACGCTGAGAAGTTTAAATTTTATTTGGAGAGTAAAAGACATCTCCAAACGGTTTTCTTTCTATAAATATTTTCATATCTTTATTATAAAATCTTGAGAGTTACAAAAAAGTAGAGAGACTACTGTAAAAAATTCAAAAGCCGACAAATTATAATATACTTAGCATTCAGCTTTAAAAAGTCTCAACATCTGGCCATTAGTTCACCTATATTTCCCACTTCCCACCTCAGGTTATTTTAAAGAAAATTCCAGATATCATAGTTTAATCCACAAATATTTCAGTCTGCCTAAGAAATAAGGATTCTGAGGGGCACCTGGATGGCGCAGTCGTTAAGTGTCTTCAGCTCAGCTCCTGATCTCAGGGTCCTGGGACTGAGCCCTACATCGGGCTCCCTGCTCAGTGGGAAGTGTGCTTCATCCTCTCCCAGTCCCCCTGCTTGTGTTCCTCTCTTGCTGTCTCTTTCTCCATCAAATAAAGAAATAAAATCTTAAAAAAAAAAAAAAAAGACTCTGAGGGTGGCGGGGGGTGGGGAAGCATGACTGGAATATCACTATCCCATGAAAAATTGACACCAATTTAGTAATACCATCAAAATTGAAAATCTTATCAAAATTGAAAATTGAAAATCTCACCACTGTATTTTTTATAGTTGGTTTGTTTGAATCTGAATCCAAAACAAATGGAGAGACATATTTCCTAGATCTCTAATGGTACCCACATGCTTCTCACTCTCTCTCCTAATATTTATTTGTTGAAGAAACCAACTCATTTGTCCTATAGAATTTCCCACCTTTGCATTTTGCCAAGGGTATCCCCACGGTGACGTTTAACTGCCTAACTTCCCCAGCATTTCCTGTAAACTGGTCATTAGATGTGGGGGCATAATCAGATTCAGTTTCAAGTTTCTGGCAAGAGTACCTGATAGTGGTGCTTCAACTCCCTGTTACATCACTCAGAAAGCACAAATGCCTGATTGTTTCTTTTCTCGATGTTACCTTAAATCAGTGGTTTCAGGTGTTGTCATCCAGATAGAATCATTATGATCAGAGGAGTGGAACACCATGATTTATGCTATAGAAATCACTTTGGCTATTAGAAGGCAAAAGGATTGTGGACAGGGATGACAATATGAATACTTAACACCCTGTTTGGCATGGGTTTTGATCAGCCACAGTGGCCTGCAGACATCCTCTCAGCTCTCCTTGTGGGAGAGGAAGCTTGGGAAGCAGTCAGAAAACATGTGCAGTGGTGCATATGAGAGATGGTGGCAACATGGACCAGAGAAGAGGTAGTGGAGTTGGAGAGAAGGCTGGTTTCAGGGAGGTCTGGAAAGATCTAGGGTTGTCTGACATGCAGGTGCAACCATGTACTTATGGGACTCCTGATTTGAACCCCACACAACTTATTGTTATTGGATTTTCTATCTCTGTCCCAGAGCAGAGCCTGGTTTTAGAAACAAAAATGTTCATCCTCATAGTCTTTTTGAGATAGATACCAACTGAATAGAAAAACAGAAGAATCAGTGCACCATTGATGGAGAGAAAAAAAAATCAATTGGATTTCTCTTCAAGGAAAAAGAAAAACACTTAAGAAAGCAACACATTAATATGATAGGTGCTATTTTGAGGAGATTAGAAGGAGCAAATGTCATAAGTATACAGAAACTCACTTTATGTTTGTTAATTTGCATTAGTAAAGCAAAGTGAATATCATAAAGGTAAAATTCACTGATGACAAGTCTCAGCTCACTGCTTCCTGCTTAGCTCATCTCCTAATGAAAAAACGGTGTGTGTCACCCCAGTGACTTTAACCGCAAGTGAAGAATTAAGTTCTATTTCCTAGACAAAAGTCTAACAGCCAATGTTATTCACTTTTTTTTCTGTTCATGTGTAACATCTTGGGAATGGCCAATGACACTTTCCTACTGAGAAAGAAAATTTTCACGGTAGTGGTAACCACAGGTTCGGATGACTCCTCGCATTACTACATTGGTAACATCTTTTGTTCTACGCTCCACACAAGGGAAAAAAGTGCTGAGAGCAAAACCACAACCTCAGCTGTCGGTGGAAATGATAGTTAATGGCATCTTGCTGCTGCATCAGAGGGCCAGTTCTTGGTAGAGAAGTTTCTCTTGAATGAGGTTTCCAAATCAATGGATAAGAGTGAGCTGTGGCAAAAGCGAAGTGATCCATTTGCTTATCACACTTTAAATATAGATTGATTTTGGGGGGTATGATAAATCTGGTTATAAATAAACATATATGTATAAGTTATAGAAATAAACATATATGTAAATTATACATAACTCAAAAAAATCCTAGGTATAGAATCAATTGTGTTTTCCAAAAATCATTTCAAAAATTTCTTTCTTTTTTTTTGTTTTTGGTGGGGCATTCCATCTTTATATGTTTATACACAGCCCTAACTTTTCCTGGGAATCCAGTAAATTTGCCCTCAGCACAGAGAAACACATTTTTGTTCCCAGCAGGTGGCTCTCGGGTTGGACACATGGCTAGAGCTGGACCTGGTGTGATCTAGCCAAGGACACATTCCTGAGTCATACCTGGGGTGTGAACAAGTTATGGTGGAAATAATTTGGATCCTCAGAGTTTCAATTTAGAAATCTAAAAGCCTGTATTGGAGAGTTAAGATCATCAGAGTAGCCAAACCAAGTCCTAAGAAATAATACATTTAGTTAAGAGCCTTCAAGAGGGACACCTGGGTGGCTCAGTCGGTTAAGTGTTTGTCTTTGGCTCAGGTCGTCATCCCAGGGTCCTGGGGCTCAAGTCCAGCATCAGGATCCCTGCTTAGTAGGGGGGTTTGCTTCTCTCTCTCTGTCTGCCCGCCACTCTGCTTACTTATGATCTCTCTCTCTCTGTGTCAAATAAATAAATAAAATCTTAAAAAAAGAAAATCTAGATTTATGAAATAGTTTGTCAATTTCATAGACATCACTGAATCAAAATATATTTAAGAATAATACATATTATCTGTAACTATTTTTATACTGGTAAAGTATAATTTCTTAAAATTCTTAGGATTTTTTTTCTGAAACATTGCTAAAACAAGGCTTTTAGACATATAATCCACTTGGATTTTTAATTTATCAATAGTTTGTCAAAGAATATCTCTGAGAATGTTGTAATGGTAAAAGTAAAGTTTATTATTTTAAATTTGTCATGTAACAGAACATTTTACTTCAGGGCCCATAATTAGTGACTATAGTGCCAAATGTACAAGAAAATCAATTACTACTATCCTGTAATGAGAACATATTAGTGGCACCCTTGAAGGAGCTACCAGTAATAATGCTGTCAACAGAAATTTTAAGTGGATTATGATAAACTTTTTTTTTTTAAGTAGGAGCTACACCCAGCCTGGAACCCAACATGGGCCTTGAACTCACGAACCTGAGATCAAGACCCGAGTTGAGATCAAGAACCGGACACTTAAGTGACTGAGCCACCCAGGTCCCCTATGACAAACATTTTTAAATAAGTTTTGCCTATTTGCAATTAGCAAATTTCTCAAATAATAAATCAATACTCATTTTCTTTTTGGATAATTATTTTTGAAGTGAGCTTCCCAAGATACATTACATAGGTCCCTACTTATAGTTGGTTCGCTCTACTTCTCTGAACTCCGATTTCCTCCTCATTGACGTTCAGACACTCCTAAGTTCCCTCAGAGCTCCAACATCTCTTACCGGCTCCAGACACACTGTCCTTTCTTCTTGCATGTCTGTCCTTAGATGGCCTCTCTTTCTTAGGAGGCCTCCTTCCTATGACTTCATTTATAGGTGTTAATGAGATATGACATCCTCTTCCCTAGGTGGTCCAGAAGGAGCCTAAGAGCTCTTGTCCCTCTCGGAAGTAAGACCGTGGCTTCCTCAGCTTCCACATAATCCTTGGCAGGAGTGAAGAGGGGTCCCGTATCTCTGTGTTCCTGGTAGGATGCTCAACTTTCCCAGCCTCTCTGCCACTAGGCTGTGAGACAATCAGGGATAATCCCATGGTGCTCTTTATCCCTGTTTCAGACTAATGCCACAAGAAGCCAAGAGTCCCAGGTCACCTCTAATCCTCAGAACTTCATGTCTATCATGGCTCTTACTTCCTTTTCTCTGACATCATCTTCAACTCTTGAAACCCTTTCGTTGTGTCCTCTAAAGTCACTGTCAGTTGCCAGCAAAATCCCTTGTATCTTCAACACCATACACTTCACCTTCTTGCTGTAACTGACCCAACTCTTCCTTGGTGACCTTGCTTCCTTGCAGCCCTCTCTAGATGTGGCTGTTTTCTGTCCTCTCCCTCTCAGACCCTGAGGCATGGAGGTGGAAAAAGTTTAAGTATCCTTTTGTGTTTCATCACAAACATCCACGCCATTCTTCCTCTCTTCTTCCCAAACTCATAGCCTCTTCATGCTTTAAGTTTCATATCATCAGATTGTATCACCCACTAATTTTCTGGTGGTCATTGTATACTGAACTTTCAGTCACTCCTCCTCATTCTAGAAAGATTTTCCTTACAGGTTTACTGTCATTCTCTCTAGCACCCCTCCTAACACAGACTTCAATGTCCATACAGATGGTACTTCAAACATGCTGGTCTTTCAATTTCATGAACTCCCTTCCACCTAAATGTTACCTTTTGTCCTACCATAGCCAACTGTTTCCCATGGGCAGACCCTATTAAAATAACAACAGCCCCCCCTCCCACATTATCTAAATTTCATGAATCCTATTCTCTGACTTCCCACCTGTCCCCTCTAGTTCCCATTCCAGCAGATTGCCTTGCTTCAATGAGATCGAAAGCCCATTAATATTAGCATCTTTTCATCGTCCTTCACCTCCTTTATTCTCTCATGTGTCTTGGTCTGTCATTTGCTCTTCATCATATTCTTCATATATTCTTCTGGAAAAACCTCAAGTTATAGGGGAAATATTTATCTTTTCATAAACTTCCATTAGAAACTAAAGCTACCAAGCTGGCAAGTGCCATTAATAATGATCACTATCATCATCATCCACAACATCTTAGCTCACTCTGTGCCTGGCAGGGCTCTAAATGCTTTAAAAACATCATGTTTGTTCTTCATAATACCTCATATAATGAGGTAGGTGCTATTAACTTCCCAATTTTTTTAAATTGAAGAAAGAATGTTCTGAGAAGCTAAATAACTTACCCAAAGTCACATAATGAATGAGTAGTGGAGTTAGGACCTAAACCACTGTTCGCTGGCTCTGATGTCTGGGCTTTTAATTGCTGTCCCATATTGCTTACAACTTAGGATTCACTCAGTAAAAAACATAAATCAAGCCAAACCAAAAAAGAAAAGAAAAAGTAGATGTGTTTGTGTTGGGAATGTTAATTGAGATCCATGTAGGGAGCCACTCCAAGTACTTTCATCAGGCTCCTTGAAAGTGGCTTTTTACAGTCACATTTATGTGTAGCCAGCATGAAATGAAGATCTGATAATGGTTTTTCTACTTCTCTATCTTTTCCCCCATTATAGGGATGGAACTTTTCTTCCCACACTTATTGGGGGAACTCCATCCATGTAACACTCTTGCTCTCTCTCTGCCCTCTCACGCACTCTGCCCTGGGGGGTGGAGTGTCTCATATGGCTGCCATGTTTGGGAGAATAAACAGAGCAAACATATCCCAAATTCTTTCCCTTCTCTCTTCTTTTCCTCCTGGGAGTAACTTCCTATGGGGAACGCTGGTTCTGTTCTGCTTCCCTGGGGGCTTAAACGGGGTGTCCATCCTGTGTAGCAATGCTGGCTGGGTAAGTCTCTAACTCTGATGTTCAGTTTTAGGTTTCCCACTTGCCTAGAGATTTAAGGCACGTTCACTAATATTGGCTCAATCCGTGAAAAGCTAATATTTTGCTTTTCCATTTGTTCCCTCTTTTGTCTTATTTTTTAAAAATATTTATTTATTTATTTTAGTACAAGAGTGAGAGAGACAGTGGGGGGGGGGCCATGGGAGAGGGAGAGAGAAACTCCAAGCAGACTCCCTGCAGAGCACAGAGCAGACATGGGACTCTATCTCATAACGCTGAGATCACCACTTGATCCAAAACCAAGAGTCAGATGCTTAACTGACTGCTCCACCCAGGGTCCCCACTTTTATTTTATTTTTTTTTAAAGATTTTATTTATTTATTTGACAGAAAGAGACACAGCAAGATGGGGAACACAGGCAAAGGGAATGGGAGAGGGAGAAGCAGGCTTCCCATTGAGCAGGGCTTGATCCCAGGACTCTGGGGTCATAACCTGAGCCAAAGGCAGACTTTTAACGACTGAGCCACGCAGGTGCCCCTTGTTTTAATTTTTAACTGACACAGAACCAGGAAGAAAAGAGGCATGGTATTTATTGGATGTTATTGAACTCAAAAATTCACTCATCTTATAGCAAAAATCCAGCATTTCCTTCTTACAGGTTCTTCAGACTTCCCTTTACAAAAGCCCTGGAGACTTAAAATCCAAAAAGGTAGTTGCACGGTGAAGTGGTTCTGAATGATGATTTCCTTTGCTGCCACTTGGTTTCCTTGATGAAGAATGACCCTACCCTGCATGAAGGGCAAGGTCACTGAAGCAGTCCAAGGCAAGTGATTTCAGTCTCCCTATGATAATTACCCAAGGTGCCCCTACTTCAGCTCCCAAACTTGCTGCTCTTAAAGCTCAGTTCCTTCAGTCTCCATGCCATACTACCTCTCAGGTTCCCCTTGGCCTAGGAGCAATTCCTCAGAACTGGTTCCCTCATGTGCGCCTTCAGGCCCTGAACAACCCTCCTTTGCCCTGAGATCCATTTCTGAGCTACGAAAACTTTCTTCCGTTAAGTTATCAAAATGCAAAGGGGCTGCTATTCTCTTAATTTTTGTCTTTCTGTATGATGGTGATATTTGCCCTATCTTGATTCTCTGTGATTGTTTGATCATCTGCAAAGTGGTATAAAAATAGTAGAAGTATGAAAAGATTATATATTATTATATACATTATATATATCATGGAAGTATGAGAGGATTAATGATTTAGTACATGCAACTTGTATATAGTAAGCATTTATTAAATAATGTGGAAATTACAATTTCTTTTTAGAGAAGGGGAGATGTTCTTATTACTTTATAATAGGTAATTGGCAGGGGACTGTAATTGACTATCATTGGTCATCCTTTTGTGGGACTAAGTAGACACCAGCACCAAGAAGAGAGAATACAGAGGAGGAGAATTTGGGAGGATAAATTATGTTTGAGCTGACTGACTGAAAGACATTTTCAGTAAACTTGTTTGAGTGTATGTTCCCTGCTCACAACTGCCCCTTTTCTTTGAGATCCACAATGCATCTGGCAGCCATATTTGTTGGTTTTCTCAGGTGTAACAGTCAGGAAAATAGAAGCCACTTTAGATATTTCATGTACACAAGATTTTTTTTTTAAAATTTATTTCTGTACACAAGATTTTAAGGAAGGGAATTAGAGTTTGATTCAATCAATGTTGGGAGCTATGGTCAGGTAAACTGCCACTGACAATGTCAGCCTATAGCACTGTGCTGCGTGGTTTTTAAGACTGATCCTGAAGGAGCTATGAGTTGTAAAAACCTTGAGAGGCTTCTATGGATCACTTCAGTTTGTGGAACTAAGGTGGGAAATTCTCTGGAAGCTTGCCCAGAAGCTTCTCTGAACCTCATATCTGTCCAGGTGCCTGCTTCTAGAGGATAATGGCCTCCCCTCTCTTCTACTTGAATCTTGTGCGTGTACCTGAATTGACCCATTCTAACCAGGTAATATACAAAGAACAGGATTCTGGGAAATGTAGTTTCTGGCTTCATTGCATCATCTCACCGGTGAGTGAGACCATAGAATGCATATGGGTTTTGGAAGGCTGACAGCAGGTGATGTCCCTACTATTTTATAAAAGGTAATTGGTAAGGGACTGTAATTGACTGTAATTGACTGTCCTCTTGGGGGATTGAGTAGAGATGATGCCAGCACCATAGAAAGAGAACACAGAGGAGGAGGCTTGGATGGATCAGTTAATTACATTGGAAATCCTGATTTATGATTCAGAGACAGTCGAGTCTCTGCCTCTGGCTAGAACCACAGGACAAGTAAAAACTCCAGAGCTCTGAGGTGGCCACCATTTGTCCTGTGAGGGAAGAAGCAGACAAACATGCATTTTGTGGAAGAGAAAGAGTGAAGCAAAGGGGAGAGGTGAAAACTCATGTAGTCTACTGTCAGAAAAAGTGAGAATGAGTTAAAAGGTCCTTTGAACTAGGATGAAATTTCTGCCTTGAATTCTCTGAGCAGAACCTGGTCCCTAGAATAAATTACCTTTTTTTTTAATGTTTAATTTTAATTTTATTTTGTTGCTTAAGGTAGCTCAAGATGGTTTTCTAATCCTTGTTAATAAATGATTCTTAAGCAAGATGGTATCCCATCAGTGATGTCCACATGGAATAGGATGTGTGGATCAGAGATTCAGGAGAGAGTTCTCTGCTGGAGTAGACTGAGGGGCTCTGAGCATAAAGAAGTAGTAAAACTGTAAGAATAGAGGAGCTTGGACAATGGCTTCTTTATTCGAAGGTGAATGGCAATGTAGATATAAAAGTCATAAGTGGATCTTTAAAATATTTTAGTGTTAGCACAAAAAAAATAGTCTGTGTTCTATGAACAAATGAATAAAACTGTATTGTGAGATGAAGTTGGAAGGATGGATAATATAGACAAGAATATGAATAAACAAATAGGTTTTACTTGATAAATGTTAGGAGTAAAGTATGTTTACCTGCAAGAATGCTTTTCAAGCCTTGATTTTTGGCACACACTTGATAATGAATGAAAAAGTCAAATTTCTAGCTTTTTTTTTTTCCAGTATAACTGATCATAAGTTTGAGCTTAGTATTTTTATTTATCTATTTTTTGTTCTGAGAATGCTGTACATTTTTTATGGTACTAGGTTATAAAACTTAAAAATTAACAGTTAAATTTTAACATGTACACCTATAAGATAATGGTAGTACCTTGAAAGCAATATTTATATATCTTTTATTTTAGGAAGAAGATACATTCCTATGTTCAAAAAACAGAAATTTCAAAGCTGGAATAACCTATTTCATCTACATACTAATGCTAAAATGTGATCCTGAGTTAACAGAACATAGTATCTAAGTTTAAAATAACCACATTTTTAAAGCTAATTTGTAAATAGAATATATGAAATGGACACCTATTATTTGTTTGTCCATCATCTTTTCTTCATCTGTAGAACCTAGTTTATGTTGTATACATGGTCTATTGAGGATCACCATATTTTTAAAAAAGATTTATTTATTTATCTGAGAGAGAGAGAGTATGTGTACATGCATACGTTTGGGGGTAGGGGCAGAGGGAGAGGCAGGATCTCAAGCAGACTCCCCGCTGAGCATGGAGCTCAATGCAGCCTGATCTCAGGATCCTGAGATAATGACCTGAGCTGAAATCAAGAGCCGGATGCTTAACCAGCTGAGCCATCCAGGTGTCCTGAGGATCACCATATTTTTTATGACTCCATAGTTAATTGTTTCTGGGGTAGGCACATGACTCAGTTTCGACTTAAGTCTCCTACTTGAATTTTTCTGGATGACTGCAGTAACCTCCTAATTGGTCTCTCAGTTTTACTCTTACTTCACTGGAGCCAAATTTCCTGATCATGTTAAAACATAGTCATTTCATTTCACTCTCTTGCTCAAAGCCCAACAGAGACTATCTCATTACGTCAAGAATAAAGCCCCAAATTCTTTCTGTGGCTGCATGATCTGACCCCTGGCTATTTCGCTTCAGGTCCAGCCACACCACTTTTCATGATATAACTCAATTCTGGCTGAAGAGGTTGACCTCAACCCAGGAGGACATTATGTCAAGTGAAATAACCCAGACACAAAAAGGTCAATATTGAATAATCTCATCTATATGTGGGATAACACAATTTAAAAATGCCAAACTCATAATGACAGTGGTGATTAAATGAAACAAGAGTGTGAGGGAAAAGGGAGAGAGATGGGAAAAAAAAAAAAAAAGGGAAGTAGAAGGGTGGTTGCCAAAACTTGGTGGGTAGTAGTTCATGGGGAGTTATTGTTTTACAGGTACAGAATTTTAGTTTTGAAAGATGAAGAGTTCTGGAGATGGATAGTGGAGATAGTTTCACAACAATATGGATGTAATCCATGCTGCTTATATTTAAAAATGCTTAGGATGGTAGATTTTATGTCATGTGTATTTTACTATCATTAAAAAAAAATAAGACAGCATTATCTCCTTCTCCTACTTTGGTTTTTCAGACAATAATCCCTACTTGACATTATATTGGTCAACTATGTGTTTAGGTATTGTCGCTCTCCTCCACTGGAATGCAAGATCCATGGGACAGGAGTTTTGTCTCTTTCCTTATTAAATGCTGCATCCCCCAGTGCCTAGAATGATTAGACATTGATAAGTATTTGATGAATTAGTTACAATGTCTTGAACTGGAATTTAAAAAGAAACTCTATTTGGGGGGCAAATATCTGTGAAATATGAAGCTTTGGAGGAATGTCTGACAACCAAAGTTCCTTCCAAGTGAAGGATGCTGCTCTGTGTAGGCAAGATTGAAATCATCTCATCAAGGGAAACAGAGATGAGAGCCAGAGAGGCAAGTCCTGTCAATAGTGGAGTCCCTGGTTTCAGCTGTCCCTGAGGTTCTACCCCTGTTGCTTTGCTTGTGATAAACACTCCTCTTGGATTAAAATAGTGTAGCTGGGATTTCCATCACTTGCTATACAAACAGTCCTGACAAATGTAACTTGTCAGTATACTGTCACTATTACCCAAAAATAAAGGACATAATGAAAATGTGGGGGGAAAAAAACCCTCTTAGGGAATAAATTTAAGGAGTGTTCACAGAATTTACCATTGTAGATGCAGCCAGTGCCTTGCCCTTGTCTTCTCAGGAGGCTCCTTTGCTGTCCTTACCCACTGCACTGAACTCTAACAAGTTACTGATTCTGAGGGTTTCTTTGGAAGTCCAAGGAAGGCAATGTCCCTGTGTAAGAGGAAGAGTTGGAAAATAAATACCCATACTTCCTTGTCTATTGGGTAGGACATCTTTAAGATGTGTTCTCTGCCATCGCCCAGGGGTCTTTTGTGGTGTGAGCCCTGTTGCCCACAGTGGCTCCTGTTTGTAAACCCCTCCCTCCACAGACTTCCTCCAGCTCCTGAGTTACCCCGTCCCTGTCTCCAGGCATCAGCACACAAATGATCCTTGCCTCAGCTCTGCCTGATATTGGTCAACCTAAAATAGTTTTCTATATAGGAAAATTTCCACTGGACATGAACAAATAAAAATGAAGAAATGTATAAATACAATTATTGAAATTGGTTTCCAACTGAAAGAAAAACATGAAACTAAAATTTAAAAAGTGAACACACATTATTCTTACTCTATGCCAAGCATTGTTCTAAGATCTTCATGTGAAACTTTTTGATTCTCACAAAAAATCCTGTGATGTAGATGCCGTTATTTTCAGCTAAATTTAGAGAATTTAAGGAACTTTCCCACTTTTACCACAACCGATAAAAGATGGAACTGGGATTCACATGTAGTCTTGCCTCTATGTCTGTGTGGTTAGCCATGATACTATATAGTGAAAAAATAATTTTTTTAATTAACATATAATGTATTATTTGCTTCAGGGGTACAGGTCTGTGAATCATCAGTCTTACACAATTCACAGCACTCACCATAGCACATACCCTCCCCAATGTCCATCACCCAGCCACCCTTCAGTTTGTTTCCTGATATTGAGAGTCTCTTATGGCCTGTCTCCCTCCCTGGTCCCATCTTGTTTCATTTTTTCCTCCCTACCCCATGACCCCCTGTCCTGCCTCTCAAATTCCTCTTATCTAGAGAGATCATATGATAATTGTCTTCCACTGATTGCCTTATTTTGCTCTAGTTCCATCCACATGGCAAGATTTTGTGTTTTTTTGATGGCTGCATAGTATTCCATTGTATATATATACACCACATTTTCTTTAACCATTCCTCTGTCGATGGACATCTAAATTCTTTCCATAGTTTGGCTATTGTGGACATTGCTGTTATAAACCTTCAGGTACACATACCCCTTCGGATCACTACATTTGTATCTTTAGGGTAAATACCCAGTAATGTGATTGCTAGGTCATAGGGGGGCTCTTTTGTCAAATTTTTGAGGAACCTCCAAACTGTTTTCCAGAGTGGCTGAAAAAGTAACTTTTAAAAATAAATGTTCATGACACCATGTTATCATGCCAGTATTCTGTACAGTTAAATTGCATATATATATATATATATATATATATATAAATAATAGAAAACTAATGACATTTGTGATCACTATAATGTCAAGGAAGAGAGAGTCCTCATATAAATAGGAGCAGTTATGATATGAACACTTTCCTTAAGTGCCATGCCAATCAATCAGTTGTCCATGAGAGTGACTTGTCATTAGCATGTAACTGTGAGTGAGCATGGTCAGCTGCCTCTGTGATTGAGGTAATATGGCTCTTAGGAAAACCATGGGCAGATCTAGTGTCAAAATTCAGCACATATAATGACATATCACCCTGTTAGTTAGATCGGGCACTGAGCTGTAGCTAAAAACTCTAGATGTCTTCAGGCTTGTCGCCCTGGCTAAGTGGCCTTGCTGGCTTCATCATCCAGGCTTGGTGGTCAAGACTCACTAGACTCTGGAGCATAGCACTGAGCAGGCCACTCTGAGATGGACAAGGAGTCTAAGATGTAGACTGTATGTTCTAGGACCTTAACGTCTGGTGAGGGAGGCAGGCCTGTAAGAATAATTTGGATTTTTTTTTCTTTTTTATGAGAAAAATTTCAGGTGACATTATCCAGAACATTCCGCCTCATCTGGATTTACATGCATTTGCACAGAGTGTCTTCCTTGGCTTGAGCTGTTGCAGCTGTGGTCGTGGGTGTGACTGCCTCAGAAGAGGGGAGATGCAAAACAAACTCTTGCAGCTCTGGGAACTCTGCAGGTGTTTTTCTTAACGTTCTTCAACTAAGAGGAAGTCAAACAGCCTCTCGGTGTTTGACTCGGTGACAGAGAATGCTGCTCTGCCACACTGTCGCTAAAGGCCTTTGTCGTCTTGCAGAGGCTGATGTGTCTGTGAGTGGGCCAGACACTGTGCTGGAGAGAGAGAGGAAGTGGAGGGGGATAAGAGCAATTTCCTTCTTTCTCAGGGACCCGCAGGAAACAGAGGGGAAGTCAGGTCAAACTGGCTTGACACCTCTGTCCTGGGAAATCCTATCAGGTGACTGAAAAGAAAACTCACCTCGCCAAGTTACTGCTCTTTGCCAAGAGATGGAAGGTGCCTTGGGGGAAACCCCCAACCACAGGCCTGTAGAACTGAGGGAGGCTGGTATTGCTGAAAAAAAAAAAAAACAAACCAGAAAAGTACTTGTTCAACTTCAGCCTGGAGTGACAAATATTTCCATCTCGAGTCTTTTCACTTTCCTAATGGAAGTATAGACTGAATGCTTTGTAATATGTCATTTAGATTTCCCCTCTTGTGACTGTTGTTTTTTTTTTTTTTTCATTTTAGGAAGAAAATAATCTGAGAGAATGTGGGGTGTGCGTGTGTGTAAAGCATTTCCTAACGAAAGCACAAATGCGACCAGCATACAAGTCATGATCAATGACTCCAATTAGCAAATGACGTCTCTAATATTCAAGAAGGGCAAATCATATATCACTCAGTTTGAGGAAGCTGAACCTTAAATAAAGACATTGACAAATGCTTAGAGCTGTCTGGAGTAATAAATCTGCTATAATTGGAAAAGAAGCAAGATTACCTGAAGAAGATAAAAAGACGAGGTCTTCGTTTTCTTGATGTTTCTTTTCAAAATTAAAAGAATGAGCAAAATCTTTAAATGTCACCTCAAATCCTTTGTGGAGGGAGGGAAACAAGTTAAATCAAGTTAAATCAAGCAAGCACACAAGCAAATGAACAAAATATAGGAAGAAAACGAGAAAAATATAGGAAGTAAAGATACAAAATTGAAAATTTCAGTGCTTAGCAAATAAATAGACTGGCCTTACAGACTTCTCTGATTGAAAATGTCTTGGAGCTCCTATGTGGCTCTGTTGGTTGGGCATCTGACTCTCAGTTTTGGCTTAGGTTGTAATCTCTGGGTCGTAAGATCAAACCTCAGTTTGGGTTCTGCCCTCAGCATGGAGTCTGCTTGAGATTCTCTCTCTCTGTCCTTCCTTCTGCTTGCTCTTTCTCTCTCTCTCTCTAAATAAATTTTTTTAAAAAATCTTTAAAAAGAAAAAGAAAAAGTCTTAAGAAGGTAATCCTCAGAGGAAAGTGCGTGGACAAACATACTTCAATGTCAACAGTAAATATGAAGAGAATAGTTTTTAGGAGCAATGTAAGTCTGATTTCACAGTGACAGTATTTGCTTTAAAGCCTTTAAAAGGCATCTAAAGTTTTATTTGAAAATATGAAATACACATATGTGTTTATTTAGGTAAAAGCTGGAGTCAAGGTATGTGGCTTTAGTAGCTTAAATTAATGTAAATGCCTCTAAAATATATTAATAGCCAAAATCTAATAGCTTATTTCTTTGTCCAAAGTGAATATGTCAGAGAAGCAGGTATCTTTCCTCTTAGGAGCACCAGGCCCCTTTCATTCTGTGGTTCCACCATCTTCAAAACTTAGACTGTGGGTCACTGTGCACATTTGTATCGAGCTGGGATACAGAGAGGAGCAAGGAAGGTTGCACGTAGAGGGTGTCAAACATCAGTTACACTCACACTCCATGGGCTAGAACTCAACTCTGTGTCTACACATAACTGCAAGGAAAGCTGGAAATTTGAGTTCTGTGCCAGGAAGAAATAGGTTTGGTGAATGTCAAGTTAGTTTCTGTCCCCAAAGTCTTCCCAAGTGGAATGTACATAGCGGCTTCGGTACTGAGCAGTTACTGCAGTGAAGAACCTCTGTTCTCTTCATTCAAATGTTAAAAGCTTCAAGGGTTGCCCTAGACTGTTAAAATGAAAGAAGTTTCAGAATTCCATTGAAGGTTTTGCCATTCCATGAGGTCCTCTGAAAGTCCCTAGAGAGGCCGTTTTTCTTGTGGAACCAAACATCATCCCCCTTTCTAATGGCCCTCTTGTTTCCTTTTGGAGACTCTCATCACCCTCAATGGGTGTAGTCAGCCTGGTAAATCTGGTTTCCTATATACTCATCATAGGGTAACTAACTGGAAGATCCTTCTACCAGATTTTTGCTTGGTAAATCTGGTCTCTTATTTACGCATCAAGGGGGTAACTAACTGGAAGATCCTTCTCCCAGATTTTTCCCCCCACCCCACTCCCCCCAATCCATCACTGTAGGATTGACTGTCATTAAAGGGCAATCAACTGAGCCAAGATGAACCAATTTGACCCACTTCCTCAGGGTTAGAATTTGATGCAAAGATAGGAACAAAAGCTTTGTCGTCTGATTCATTCCTTCCAGGTGCCCTCAAGAATCATGGAGTAGTTTTGGGGCTGAGACGTGGGCTCACCAGGTACAGCTTACCTGTTCTACACATGGTTCTTCAGCTTCGTGGTCCATCCATGAGCTCCTCCACATACTTTCAATACATGCTCTATTTTAACTAAAATTAGTCAGATTTGTTTTTTTAATAGGTGTAAACAAAGAACCTTAAGTGATATAATATTGAACACGTCAAGCTTTCAGGACCACCTGAGGGAGCAGTGAGCAGCAGGCTTTCTATGATGGAGTACTGGCTTGGTTGCAGCCGAGTGGTTAACAGCAAAGCAGAGACCTCGGCCACACTTGGCTTTGTCACTTACCAACTCAGAGACCTTGGATGAGTTGTTTAACCTCTCAAAAAGCCTCATTTTTTTTTCCTTTATAGAATGAAAATTAATTTGTCTTTTTTTTTATTAACACATAATGTAATATTTGCTTCAGGGGTTACAGGTCTGTGAATCATCTTACACAATTTACAGCACTCACCATAGCACATAGAATGTCCATAACCCAAGAAATTTGTCTTTCTTAGACAGTTGTCATCATTAAATGAGATGATGCTCATAAAGCACTACCATGGGTAGCCATTACTCACTATTAGGTGTCAGTCTTTTAACCAGCAGAAATATTTGGCTGCACAAACTTCTCTCTTTCTTTCATTTCCCTGAAGTGAAATATAAATTTACTGAGATTTTCTTGCATTTTGCCTTCTTCACACTGAGGTTAGAAGCCTTCAATTCATGTACTGTTTTCACTTACAATGGCCTCATCTAATCTGAGAAATATTATAACATATACGGGAGGCTCACTCCAAGTAACCACAACTAAGCAACAATATATCACTTAGACAACATTAACAACATTTAAAAAGTAATTTATACTTTGGGGAACCTGGTGGCTCATTTGTTAAGCATTTGTTAAGCATCTGCCTTCAGCTTAGGTCATGATCCCAGGGTCCTGGAATTGAGTCCCAGGTCGTGCTCCTTGCTTGGCGGGAAGCCTGCTTCTCCCATTGCCACTCCCCCTGCTTGTGTTCCCTCTTCCACTGTTCCCTCTCTCTGTCAAATAAAAAAATAATAATAATTTCTACTTTTATCAAAGTAATTCATGTAGAGTCATTGCTGTCTTTTTTTTTAATTTTAATTGTTTATTTCTTTTCAGCATAACAGTATTCATTATTTTTGCACCACACCCAGTGTTCCATGCAATACGTGTCCTCCCTAAGACCCACCACCTGGTTCCCCTAACCTCCCCCGCCCCCCGCCCCTTCAAAACCCTCAGGCAGAGGCATTGCTGTCTTAACACATCATGTTTTGAAAACTTCATGTTCTGCAAACTCTCTAAGAATGACAGGGTTTTGGGGAACAAGTAGGTTTGGGACAGTCTATTTAATACCACTCCAGCTTCACAATCAGAACATTAACAAAAACAACAAGAATTCTCATCAAAACACAAAGATTGTTAAATCTCTAGAGAAGTTTCCTCCTATCATCACAGTGTATCAATCCTTTGTAGCCTTAAAATCTTGCTTCAGCTTCTTCTTTTGAGATGTAGGACCTGAGGACATTTGCCTTTGATAGAAAGCATTTTTTTCCAAGTAAAAACCTATCTGGGGTGCAGCTATTTTAATTTGTCCATTATTTGTAAACAGGAGGAAACATCTTTTCAGTTTCTTCATCTGTACTTCCTGCTTCCCAGAGAGTAAAAGGTAACAATTCTTGAACTCATGAAACCAATCACCACCTGCCCTAATATAAAATGCTTTTGTGACTTTCTGACTTTTTTCTTAAGGTCTTCAAATATCACAAAAGCTTTCTTGTAATGGTGAGAGAAGTTGTACTTTATTGTCTTTTCCCTTAAAATGGGAAGAATCCAGGATGAACCAAAGTGAATTCCACATTTTATTAACATTGTTTTTTTACTTACCATTTGGGTAGGAGGTAATCATATATATTATACATTTATATATGATTATACTATAATATACATATTATAAATGATATTAATGTTATAGCAGAAAAAACTGTATAAAAAGAAAAAAAATAGTATTACCCAATAATGAATTAACCTTGTCCAAAGAGAAAGATGGCCTTTGTCCTTCAGCTGCTGGGTGGTAACCTCTAAGCCTTGTTTGATGAGTATCATTGTTTACCTGGGACCTTGGGCTATGTCAAATAGTCTATGCTAACAATGCAATTTATGTCGGGGACCTTGGGCCACAAGGTATCAGATTGGCCTTTGGAAGGGCTGTGATGGAAGGTCAGTCATGCAGATAGTCAACTCTGTCTATAAAATCCCCAATATAAGTGGTGACACTAAGGCCTGAGTGCCTTTCCTGTTTGACAAAACTCCATGCATACTGTCACATATCATTACTAGGAAAAGTTGGCACTGATAACTCCACTGGGAGAGGATAAATGAAGCTCTGAACATGGAACTTTTCTGGACCCTGCCGTATGTGCCTCTTCCCTCTGAAGAAACCATAACCTTTTGCATAATAAACTGTGAATATGATGCTTTTTCTGTGCTCTGTGAGTCGTTTTAATAAACTGTTGAAACTGAGGGTCGTCTGGGGACCCCTGAACTTGCAGTTGGTGTCAGAAATGAGGCTGGTCTTGGGGACTCTAAAACTTAGCAAATACTTACAAAGTTTATATCAAAGCTTATTATACTATAAGCTCTCTGATCCATGCATTTCCATTTCTGAAACACACTTCTCTGAGACAATCAGTTTCAGTCCATTTAACTTCAGTTCTTAGCTCAATTTTTATTATATCACTAAACATTTCTCATATTGCATTTTTCCCATTTTTAGATAGCATCAATGTACTTCCTTCTATAGAAAATTATGATTGACTTGTTTTTATTAAAGATTTTATTTGTGATTGACTTGTTTTAATGTATATGCATATATTTAGCCTCCCTGCTCTCCTATCTTTCCTTTATAGCTATTTTACATTTTTTTGAGTAAAGTTTGCATTTTATTTACTTATTTATTTGACAGGCAGAGATCACAATTAGGCAGAGAGGCAGGTAGAGAGAGAGAGAGGAGGAAGCAGGCTTCCCGCCGAGCAGAGAGCCCGATGCAGGGCTCGATCCCAGGACCCCGGGATCATGACCTGAGCCGAAGGCAGGGGCTTTAACCCACTGAGCCACCCAGGTGCCCCTAAAGTTTGCATTATTATGACTAGGTAAATATTGTTCACAATATTTGTTGTATGTTTTTGCATTTATTTCTTGTACAATATTTGTTTTTCCTGGAGTTTACAGCTATTTGGTTGGTTTTCTCAGTTTTCCACATGCCCCTTACTAATTCACAATCTCCCTGCCCCAATCTCTGACAGGGATGAAATTTCTCTGTAGTATAGACAAACACATATTATTTACTTTTTTAAAGAATTTTTATTTATTTATTTGAGAACAAGAACGAGAGATTGAGTGAGAGAGCACAAGCTGGGGGAATGGCAGAGGGAAAAACAGGCAGGGAGCCTGATACAGAACTGGATCCCATGACCCCAGGATCATGACCTGAGCCAAAGGCAGATTCTTTTTTTTTAAAGATTTTATTTATTTATTTCACAGAGAGAGATCACAAGCAGGCAGAGAGGCAGGCAGAGAGAGAGATAGAGGAGGAAGCAAGCTCTCCGCCGAGCAGAGAGCCCGATACGGGACTCAATCCCAGGACCCGGAGATCACAACCCGAGCCGAAGGCAGAGGTCCAACCCACTGAGCCACCCAGGCGCCCCTCAAAGGCAGATTCTTAACTGACTGAGCAACCCAGGTGCCCCTTAATTACTTTTTTCTTGGAGACATCCTCTGGTTCTCCTCGTTTGGTTCCAACCAGTGCTGGTTGCTCTGTAGGCCTGCTGCACAACTGTCTTCCTGGGACTGCCTTCATAACTTGCTGGAAAATCTTCAAGCTTCTTTCCTGTGTTGGATTCTCTGTTTCTTGGATCCCAGGTCTTCTTCCTTGATCAATTTTTTCATTTTGGTTAAATACTTCCTAAAATTTCTCAAAATCCTTAATGAGAAAGGGTACATGGACAATAAAGCTATCAGATCTTAAATGAGTAAAAGAATGTAGCTGTTGATTGGTAGTTTGGCTGAGTATGAAATGTTAGTCTGGGCATTATTTATCAGATTTAACCAGATATTTGAAGGTATTGCTCCAACAACCTCTAGCTTCCAGAATTTCTATTGGGAAGTTAGATGACATTCTATTTCTTCATCCTTTATATGTGATCTCTTTTTCCCCCAATTCCCCTTCTTGAACTTTGAGGATCTTCTCTGAATCCAAGATTCTCTGAAATTTAATAATGGAGCCTCTGTTTTTACTTACTTTGCTGGGAATTCATTAGGCTTTTCATTTTGGAAGTTAATGTTTTTTAGTTATGGAAAGTTTTTTAAAATAATGTCTTTGATAATTTTCTTCCTTTAATGTTTTCCCATCTCTTTCTGGAGCTCCTATTACTTAGGTGTTGAGCTTCCTGAATCAACTCTTTAGTTTTTATAACTTTCTTTGTATTTTTCCAGTTCTCAGTCATTTTGCTCTTTCTAGAAGAATTCTTCAACTTTATTTCATAACCCTTCTATTGCTTTTTAACCTTCTGTTATTATATTTTTAAGTTCTAAGAGGTTATCAGTCTATAAATGTCCTTGTTTCGTGAACCTTCTTTTACTTTTTAATTTTTTTCTCTTCATTTTTTTAGAACTCTACTTTGTCTCTTTCTCCTCTGAATTTATTATTTTTTTTCTATTTGTTTTTTTGAAATTTGTTTTCACCCTATAGTATTTTCTGAAGTGCTTTATGGTCATTTGTGTTTTTATGTTTAATAATAAGGTCCCAATTATTGGAATGGGTACCTTATTTGAAATAGATATAGCTTCCTGACTTACAAGCATCCTAGCAGGTGATGCTTGAAACTGTCATATTTCATTAGGGGAAACCCTAACTGTCAGTTTGTCTTTTCCTTTGGGCTTACCAGTTTTCTTGAAGACAAATCTTTTAGTCACTTGCCTGGCAGTTATAAACTTGACAGTAAGCATTTTGGAATTCTAACTGTCTTACTGTTCAGTATAATAGCTTTCAATTAAATCTTAATCTTATCAAGACAATTCTTTCTCAGCTCTGCTAGATATCCAGGACCTTTCTGGAAAGCTAATGTTCAGTTTTCAAACAAGGCGTGGCAGGGGTTGCGGCTTGACTGAGTGGGCTGGAAGGGATCTAACTACATCTTACATATATTTCAACCGGTTGTCCTGTTTTCAATCCTACCCTGAACTTCCTATTTCAAAGACTGTTGATAAACCATAGGCCAATTCTTGAATCTTCTGCACTTCTGACACTGTGAATGGATTTTCATCTTATTTAATTCCTCTGCTCTGTTATTAGTCACGGTGGAGAAATCTAAAGTTGAAGTCAGTTATCACATGTTCAACTTCTATCCATCTTTTATAACTTTATTGACCTTTCTCATCTGCTGGTGTCTTGTTCTTTCTGTCTCTGAGGATTTATAGACTTTTTAATTCCATTATTATTATTATTGTTGTTGTTGTGGTTGTTATCGACATTCTGAAAGAAAGTAGAAGTAACCTACGTATTTGATCTTCTATGTTTCATCTCCATAAAATGTATGATCTCCACCACCACTGTAGCAAGGGAAGAGAGAGCTAGAAGTCTTCCCAGGGGCTCGGTCTTTGGCCCAGGTATAACACACATAGACTTAAAATAGACTGGCCAGGAAAAGTCACAAGATCCCACTTAACTTCAAGAGGCTGTGAAGTGTCCCATGTGTCAGGAAGAAGACTAGATCTGGCTATTAGTATATGTAGGTAAGGTTGACCAACATTTATCCAGCTCTTATTATAGGTCAGGTATTGCACTATTATGCATATTAACCTAATTTATACTCATGAAATCCTTTGAGACGGCTACAATTTATATCACCTTTTTATATATGAGGAAACTGAAGCACAGAGAAATTAAATAACTTGCTTCAACTTAAAAGAGAACGAGGAGCAAAGTCATGATTGAACCCAACAGTCTCATTCTAGAGTTTTTGGGCTTAAACACTGCATTATTTTTCCTCATATTTCATTAATCCACATTAGTTTACTGAGGTATAATTTTGTGCCAGACACTGTGATAAGTACATAGGAAAAATATGAAAGAATCTGCACAAAATCCTAACAGTATTTACTTATGGGTAGTAAAATCATAGATGATATTTTTCTTTTTTGTGCTCTTCTGGATTATCTGTTTTTTTATTTAAAAGATCCCCTTAATTTTATAAGTATGAAAAACTTTCCATTTGAAAACATATAGATGAAAATTTATTTCAGGTACTTCATGAATTGATTCAAGGAGTAAGGACACAGTAATAATGACTTACCAAATCCTGGTTTAAAATACTTACTATTTATTGAATGGTTATGGATTCAGAATTCCCTCTCCACATAGCCTGGGGAAAATGTAAATGTGCTGTATGAAACTTTTGTGTTGAGATATAGAAAGGTATGTCTCCTTTGGAAAAATGCACATGTTTTCAAAGCTTACTGTCATTTTTAGGGACCACCTGGAGGACAACTTACATTATGGGATCACTGGGAAAAGAAGTACATGGCCTTTAGGATTAACTACAAACTGTGAAGGGTTATTCCTTATCTGACCTTACAAATTCTATATATTTTTCAAGGCTCAGTTCAAATTAAAATTTCAGATTCATCTTAAATTCAGAACATGAGCCATGGATGAAATTCCTCAACATTTCCATCATTCAGACAATTACTTCTCTTTGAATTCCCAAGTTTGTTGGAGTTTGTACCTCATGTACCTTAGTTCTTAGGAATGTCTGGTATTCTTTGTAAATCATAGTCAGAAAAATAGAACGTTAGGAATGGAAGAAAACATTGTTCATTGGATCCAACTCTTCTTTCAAAGTTGATATAGTTGACATGTAAGGCACAGGTGAAGTCTTTGCAAAAATTCCACATCGTACCAGTAGCATATCTAGGACCAGAACTTGAGATTCCCTTTTTAGGTCAAAGATCTTTATTACTTCATGGGCTGTAATGATTTTCTTTAATACTAATATTCTCAGAGTGAGAGATAATGTCTTTTACTTCTTTGCAATTTGAAAGAATTCATCTAGCAAATTTAGGTAAGAAGTATAACAACAAGTAAATCTTAGACCCCAAAAGAAGATAGATAATGAAACATCAATGAATTGGAGTACCTACATAGACTTCAGTGTTGAAGAGGATTCACAGGTTAAATTTAAGCTTCGACACAGGAAGAATGCCATGATTGACTAGTAATACCTGCCATAGATACAGGAGTAGGGAGCAATGCATATGTCAGGCATGGTACAATAGCCAGTTCTCTTCTACTGTACGAACCAGCCCCCTACCCCCAGAAAGATGCACATGGAGAAAAGGAGGAGAATATAGATACACACTCAGTATCTAGAGTGAAGGAATCAATCCTGGTTACCAATGTGGTGACATATGCCTGTTAGATTGTCTCACTGCTAACTTCTTTTAACCCCTAAAACTATAGGCATGTAGTAGGTGCTCAATAAGGACTTACTAATTGATTGAAATTAGGATATAACAAATACTTTCACAACAGAGCTGTCCCACCTTTGATTTCCCTGTGCCAATCATAGTTCTTGGCACTTACTTGGTGCTTTAAAATTCCTTGTGGAATGAAAACACTGCCTTCCAAGCATGCCTTTATCTGTAGATTATCAATGCATAGTCCCATCTGATTTACAGTTGAGAATATTGTGAGCCGATGACTGTGTTACATTAGTGTCTTCTATATTCTTTGAACCACCTCTCAAAGTTGCCTAGATGGCATGAAAGAAAAAGGGGGATTCAGAAAACTCTAACATACGGGATTTTATGAGTCAAATTGCGGGGAAAATCTGACTCCGCATGGACTTCCATTCTGTATGTCATTCTTCCGTAGGCTCACTTTGCATGATGTCAGGAGTTCCGGGAGTCAAAATAGCGTGGGGGCATAGATCCAATATTGACTCATACTCGGTGGAAGAAATCTACACCAAAGTCTGGATGAGATAATTTGGTTGTGAGTGCTAGGGATATGACTGCTGATCACAGAGGAAAAAGGGTAACCAAGGTGTAAATTTTGTCTTACCATTAGCTACTCAGTTAAGAATGAGGAGAGTATGAGATACGATCAAAAATCTTGCTGACGCCTAATGCATGATCATAGCCAATTTTCAGAAACAAAGTCCAGCTGAAAAGAAAAAAGAAAGTTTTCAGCCCCTTTGTTTTAGTAATAAGGTCACACTTGGGCTCCTGGTGGGTTTGTAAAACTTTTAAAGGATATCTTGGTGGCAAATTATTCTGCAGTCTCAGTGTTGGCTGAACCAACAAGGTGTGAAACCTCTAGTTTGCATGTGTAACATAAGGTGTTTTACAGGCAGAAAAGAGAGAGAAATGTCTTCTTTGGTAAAGTTGACAAGACAGGAAAAGATCACAAAAGGAAATACTATTGTAGTGACAACATTCTGAACCAAAGAATCATATGTTGAAAGATGAAAATCTAATTAAATATGATTCAATTCTAGCCTAGGATATAGGACCAGTTACAAAATTTGCAGAAATCAGTATGAAATGAAAGTGGAGCTTTCGTTTGTTAAAAAAATTATTAGGAATTTTAAAGAGGTAACAAAAGAGAATTTAAAGTAAATGTAGGCTCTTCCAAGTACAGAATCTTGATAGATTGTGTCTCTTGTCCATGTAGTCTCATGTCTGTCAAGTTGGGTCTCATGGGATATATAACTGAGAATTTTAAAACTTTTATTTACAGTCTTACTATTTTTTAAGAAATTAAAGAATGACCATTACCTCACAAATTCTACAGAAAAAAAAATTCCAGACACCAAACCTAATAGGATGTAATTATTTGAATTCACATGTCTAACACAGTTGAAGACATATACAACAATATTAATGGATATTGACTGATTGGGAGACAGATAGATTAGGGGAAAGATCTTGGTTCTATACTTGGTTCTACATTATCCACTTGAATGAATTTAAGCACATCACTATTTTTCTGAGTCTTGATTTACAAATCTAAAAAGTGAGGAAATGGGCCATAGATAATCTCCCTAATTCCATAATTCTATGCTGTGCTTGGTCATGTTATATAGTTATTAGAGGATGGATTTTAGCCATGTAGTTACCAATTGCAAACATCTGACCATATGTAAACATATGCTTAATATATATCAGTAATTTTGAATAGGCATGCCCAATTTACAAACACCCAGATTATGTATAATTCCAAATTATGGCCCCCACTGCTCTTAACTCCTCACCCCCAACACCATATTTCAGTGGATAAACCAAGGGATGGGCAAGACCAATCTTTACTTCTTTTCAGAAAGTTGGGAATATTCCTTCCAGTAACTAGAAGTTTGACCATTGGTTTCTTAGATGGTGGTGAGTGCCTGCAGAGTGTTCCAAGGTTCTGAGAAGGATTTCTTGCCACTATGTCATGCTGTGAGCACATTATCTGGGCTGTACTTTTTTTCTGAGGAGAGCTACAATAGAGCTTTGTGGCCAGCATTATAATTTCTATACTTTTCACTTGTTTAACATGAGACTTTTGTCCCACAGGTAGGTTTTGATCTTGTTTATTCTTTGGGAAGATAGCTCCCTCAAAGAGTTTTCTGGCCCTTTGGACATAAAATAATACATGAGATTGTCCCAGTAAGCAGAATTTGGCTAAAGAGGCATAGCATCATGTTTCCAACATTGACCATAAATCCTGTTTAATTCAAAACCAGTTTCCTACAGGTTAGGTTTGACAGCATTATGATGAGAACTTAAGGGAAAAGAACTCAGAGTAGATCTTCAAATAAGCATTCAGATTCACATTTATTCAGAGCTGTCTATGGGTACATCTCCATGTTAAAATGCTTTTATGGAATGAGAGATGGTTATAGAAGTAATACAACAATTTCTGGTTTTAAAAAACTTGGTCTAACAGGGGAGAGAATACCTGAGTAACTGAGAATGAGGGGCCAGGGCTCTTTAAAAAGTATGAAGCAAGTGCTAGGACTGAATGGAGGATATAAGGTTAATTTTAAGAAGGAAATTTGGGGAGAACTTATGGAAATAATGTATTTTTAGGCAAGGCTTGGATGGATGGGTATCATTCCCGGTGGCCAATGAGGGGGAAGGTAACTCAAGATCAAACAAAGGAATAGTGTAAGCAAAGGATCAGGATGTATTGTTTTAAGGAACGACTGGTCATCTAACCTGCCCAAATAACAACAGATAACTTATTGTGTGCCTGACTGCATGCCAGGTAAAATTCTTAGTACTTCATGTGTACCAAGTAATTTCACTTTCAACTGAAGTCTAGAAGGAGATACTAATATTAGTCTTATTTTAAAGGTAAGGAAACTAAGTCTTAGAAGAATTAAGACGCTTCCTCAAAATCACATAGCCAGATAGTCATGGAGACAGGATTCAAGTCTGCATCCATAACACAATACTCCAGATGTATACAGAGTACAGGTACAAGTGCAATATGGGTTGGAACCAAAGAGTGGAGGACCTTCTGTACCATCCTGAGCGTTTTACTTCAAAAATGAATTATTGAGGGAGGAAAGGAGGAGAAAGTATCCTGGCTTTTTTTTTTTTTTTTTGTATGTGGAAAGAAAAGATATAAAAAGAAAGAAAAGAAAAAGATTCTCCATTATTAAGATTCTCCATTATTAATGGTTAATTGGAAAAATTGACCATCCAAGCTACACTGTTCAATAGGGTAGCCTCTAGCCACATGTGGCTATTGAGCATTTGGAATATGACTAGTCCAAACTGACATGTGCTATAGGTTTAAAATCCATGCTGGATTTTTAGGATTTAATATGACAAAGAAAGGTAAAATATCTTACTAATAAATTTTGTGTATTGATACATATTAAAATGATTTGGGGATGTATTGGATTAAATACAACATATTTTTAAAATTATTTTTATCTATTTGTTTCTACTTTTCTTCTTCTTCTTCCTCTCCTTCCCCTTCTTCTTCTTCTCCTTCCCCTCCTTCTCCTTCCTCTTTTTCTTCTCCTCCTCCTTCTTCCTTTTCTCCTTCTTCTTTTCCTTCTTGTACTTCTTCTCCTCCTCCTCCTTCTTCTTCTTTTTCTTCTCCTCCTCCTCCTCCTTCTTCTCCTTTTTCTTCTTCTTCTTCTTCTCCTTCTTCTTCTCCTTCTTCTTCTTTTTCTTCTCCTTCTCCTTCTCCTTCTCCTTCTCCTTCTTCTTCTTCTTCTTCTTCTTCTTCTTCTTCTTCTCCTTCTCCTTCTCCTCCTCCTCCTCCTTCCTCTGCTTCTCCTTTTTCTTCTTGTTCTTATTCTTGTTCTTGTTCTTGTTCTTCTTCTTCTTGTTCTTGTTCTTGTTTTTCTTGTTCTTGTTCTTCTATTATTTCTATTGGTCAGTATTGGTCCAGGACAATACAAAGTTGTGGTAGATATTTTACTAACCAACTTTGATGAAGGACTTCCTTACCACTTTGGCCTTTTAACCACACTCTTTCCTTGCTTTCTGGTCATTTGCAAGAAAAATTTTAAAAGGCACCCCCCTTTGTAAAAGTTTGAGCTCCTCTAGAATTTCTTTTTTTACTTGCTCCTGACCACAAACAAATGATCAATGTACTCTGTGGACAACAACTCAACAATTTACAAGGGCAAAGGATAGAGATGTAAAAAATTTTCCAATCCATGAATGGTGTGAAGTAAAAGTGCTTTCAAAGGATCCCACAAGAATGGCACAGGTGGGCATAACGGGTCTGCCTCATCGTCAAAAGACCCAAGGAGTTGAAAGGAAACTCTAACTACAACACCAAAATGCCACAAAACCATAGTTATTAATACAAACTAGCATCTCCGCCTATCTGTCACCATCTCATCTAAAAAAAAACTTGTGAAAATACGTAATCCTGAGGACTTCAACTAGGTATAAATACCAGCAGCAGAAGGAGATGCAGTACAGTTTTCTGATTGTCTGTAGGTCGGCTATTAGAAACGAAAGATCAGCTGAGTCTTTCGGACCTGATCAACTTAAACTGGGAGCTACTGATTTCAACTACTTCAGCCTAACTACGAAACAATGAATTATACAAACTATATCTTAGCTTTTCAGCTTTGCGTGATTTTCTGTTCTTCTGGCTATTACTGTCAGGCCATGTTTTTTAAAGAAATAGAAGACCTAAAGGAATATTTTGTAAGTATGATCTTTTAATAACACTTGCTGGTGTTGAAATGACTGAATGTTGACTGGGAGTTGTCTCTATGATACGCTGACATCTCTAGGCCATAGTCATCTTGAGAAGACTTGGTGTTATTTTGACTGTTTACTATGCATATTTTTAACTAAATGATCTAGATACTGCTTTTACCCTCTGCTCAATGTGGTATAGAGACATAGGGGCTTTCACTAATCTCCCAAAAGATGGGAATAATACGGATATAAAGCACAATGTTGATAATTTTGTGGTGAGAATTCAACTGTGATGTCAAGTAATATGCATATTGAAACAATGACTAGCTATTAGTTTCTGACTTCTTAGAGTACTACGGGGGTGCAATAAAAGGTCAAGATTAGCATTAAACATGGTAATCTGAATTGATCAATTAAACAATATGAGGTCCTTCAAGTTTTGGCTTAAAAAAATTATAGGTGTTTCTCTCCAAACAATGGTTCCAAAGTTATACTGCCCTGTCTATGTTATCTTTGGATTATACTTGAACTCAGTCACTTGCTGAGATTTTGTAGGAGTTATAATCTGGCTTATATGAAAATTTTAGTTTGTTTGTTTTGTTTTACGAGTTTTTAAAAATGTTATTTGTGGCTAATTAAAATCATTTTTGCATTTTAAATATTTTATGACTTGTCCAAAATGTAGCTATTATAATTGTAGCTATTATATTTAAGCATTCTCAAGTTTTTTTATTGTTACATCATCTAAACAATTTCACACACACACACACACACACACACACACAGAATTATCTTTTAAAGCTGATAATACCGTATAGGAGGACATCAGTAGATGTTATGGAGACCAGTACCATAGGGGGGCAGTATTTTATAGTGCGATGATTTTTTTTCTTTTTTAACTAGGCTTGAAAATACTTTCCTTTCCTTACTATAGTTATTTGGGACAATTGAAGTATCACTGGCCTTGTTGAGTTCATTTGTAATATTGAAATTTAAGAGCTGTACTAGGAAATAAGATAAAATGTCGTGATAGTATTTGGTTATATTCAACATACCAGCTTTACTAAATACGGTTGAAAAGAAAATCAGTGACTATTGTCAGCAATAAAACTTGAAGTACATTTTTAGGGATTGTAAACCATTTTTCTTTCTTCTTTTTTAGAATGCAAGTAATCCAGATGTAGCAGATGGTGGGCCTCTTTTCTTAGATATTTTGAAGAACTGGAGAGAGGTAAATGAGTATTTCCATTTTGCTGCTTTCCCTGTTGCTTATTTTCTGAGGCATAAATTCATAGCAACATTTCTTTGTGCTCTTTTCTTCCAAGGAGAGTGACAAAACAATCATTCAAAGCCAAATTGTCTCCTTCTACTTGAAACTGTTTGAAAACTTTAAAGATAACCAGATCATTCAAAGGAGCATGGATACCATCAAGGAAGACATGCTTGTCAGGTTCTTCAATAGCAGCAGCAGTAAGCGGGAGGACTTCCTTAAGCTGATTCGAATTCCCGTGAGTTGATCTTAATTCTTTCTTTGATTTCATTGCAGAGGCTCTTGCAAAACACAGAATTTCCAGAAAGTAGATTAGCTACTGGGTATAGTTGTTAAAACTGTGAAGTGAACCCATGGCCAGAACTTTTCCTTAGTAATTCCATTTGTGCTTGTGGGTGACTTTGCCAAGTCAATATGGAAATCATTTAATTTTGTGAGTTGGGGGGAAATGCTGGCGTTGTGTCTTTGTGCAGAGACAGGTGAATGGACAAATCCTGTGAGGAGGAAGTAGTGAAGGAGCCAAGGGGAGTGCTGAGAAGAACTTCTCTCATTGTTCCTCGTTTGTGTGATGGAAGTCTCCTGCTTAGGCTGGGAGACTGCAGGTCTTAATGGAAAGGGCAGGGGTGGGGGGGGTGGAGAGGATTTGTGTCCTCCTCCCACATTGGTCACCAAGGAAACTTGTGACCCCAGATGAATCACAGGCTTGGCTAGGGCTCTCTTTCCTCACCCTGAAAAAAGACTTTTGGGTTCACTCTAATTTCTCTGTTCTCCTTTACTCTAAAACTGTACCATGCCATGGATAGAAAAAGAGAATGAGATAGCAAAAAACTCTGGTCTCTGAAAAGGCACTAAGCACATTCTCTTACCAGGCTCTGGTCAGCCTCTCCTATGGTACAGCCCAAGTAGCAGAGAGAGTGTTTGTTTTTAGAGAAGAAAATAGAATTTATACCTTATGAAGAAATTGTTTTATCAACTTTTGGATACTTAGCTATCTTAGCTGGAGAGATCCTTAGCTTGTCAAGCCTTATCTCATGAAACTGCCTTGAGTCTTTAAAGTTATGGCTTCCAGAAGCTGAGAGATAACTTTGAAGCATAAAGATAAATCACATTTTCCAAAATTTTATCTAGGAGACAAAGGCCACTAGATTCTTTTGGGTTTGGCTTTGATGTACAAAATTTGAATGAGAAAGGGCAGGGTCTTGTGATGACTTGTCCTCTCAGGATGTGTGGCAGCTGTCATTCTTCCTTGGCCTGTCTCTCACCCCTCTCAGATCAGATAAGGGCTTGTTCTTCAGGATTTCTCTAGTCTCGAGTATGTTAGATGGTACAGAAGTGGTTTGGAAAATTATTAAGACCATTACCATTTCCCACTGATAGTGTTTTCCAATGGTCAGCGGATCCTTTCTGACCCCAGGCTGGAGACTGAAAAAGCACTTGTTCCTAACTCAGGGCTGCCCTTTGCTTGCTGTTCAGTCCTAGATGAGTCTCTTGGTTTCTTGGTGATACTCGGAACACCGGAAAATAAAACTTATCACTGGAAAACACAGCTGGTAGAAACTTTTTCCTACTCTGCTGTAACGGGGCCTTGAAAAAAATCTGTGGGTCCCATCCTTCTGGAAGCTCCAAGCCTCCTGTTTCATCATGGGCAATTTGAGTGAGCTCTCAACCACTGTCTCCTTTGGCTGAGTTGCTAGTATTTAAGAATGTTATGCTTTTTAATAATTAGTCCTGAAGCCTAGAATCCCTCTAGTTATTCTCAGAAGTGTGGCAAGGTGGTCACAGTCTTTCCAGTATTAGAAAGAAACATAGTGGCAGAGCCAAGATGAAAGTAAATGGTCCCCATTTTAATAAAGGTGAACTCACCTAAATGTTCCTGCAGGTTAGAGTGAGGAAATAGTTGAATTTGCTTGGATAGAAAGGTGCAGTGAAATTAGCTGCAATCCCTAATTTTAAAAGTTTGTGCTAGTAATTGCTTATTGCCATATGAATATGCTTAGTGTTTACTTTTAATCCCATTGTAGAAATGATGAAACTGACCAAATTGGGGGGAAATGAAAAATTATAGTATTCATCTTAGACTTGGTGTTTACAAAGTGCTGAACCTATATTGGTGGTTCTCAAACTTTGGTGAGTAACAGAATCACCTGGGGAGCTTAATAACCACACAACTGCATAGGTCTTCTCTGACTTCATGCATCTGGGTCTCTGAGTTCTTCATTAGGTCTCCAGGTTATTCTGCAACACACTAAAAGTGAGAACCATTGACCTATAGTAACTCATTTGATACTTACAGCAAAGACTAATTAAAGTACAAGGTGGATAGAATTGGTAGGGAGCCTAGAGATGATTGAAATAATCTCCTCATTGTTTAGATGAGAAAACAGAAGTTCAGAGAGGTCAAGTGACTGGTTTAAAGTCAGAGTTATTGCACACAGTATTCAAACCCACATTTTTTGTCACTCCACTTCACTCCACTAAGGCTCTTTTCACTATATAATTTTGAGAATTCCATGGCAGTAAATTTGAGGATGTATCATGTATCCCATCATATTACAGCATAACTGGCAATTTATTTATAATTTTCATCTTAATAAGTGAAGAAACCACCATTGTGTATTAAGATAATATATTGTCAGTGAAAATCATTTGTTTTGAAGGAATACTTCTATTTTCATGATATTAACAGCATAATATTCTGATGGCTTGTATGTCTGGAATTAATTTTGCTGCTTTCTTCCCCAATAGGTGAATGATCTGCAGGTCCAGCGCAAAGCGATAAATGAACTCATCAAAGTGATGAATGATCTCTCACCAAGATCTAACCTAAGGAAGCGGAAAAGGAGTCACAGTGTGTTTCCCGGCCGCAGAGCATCGAAATAATGGTCATCCTGTCTGCAATATTTGAATTTTTAAATCTAAATCTATTTATTAATATTTAATATTTTACATTATTTATATGAAGAATATATATTTAGACTCATAAATCAAAGTATTTATAATAGCAACTTTTATGTAATGAAAATGACTATTAATATATGTATTATTTATAATTCCTTTATCCTGTGACTATTTCATTCAACCCCCTCCCTTCTTTTTTCTGACCAACTAGGCAAGACTGTGATTTCAAGGCATAATCTCAGGAACCAACTAGGCAGCTGACTTAAATAAGACTCTGTGGGTTATGCATTTATTTCACTTGATACCATGAGCACTTATAAATGAAATGATGCCATCCAGGCGCTGCCTACTCGGGAACATGTCTGTATTATGAGCCACTGCTCTAATGGCATGTCAGATGACACTTGAATGTGTCAGCTGATACGACTTGTCTCCTGATTAAGAATATAGCATTTCTTCTCATGCCTGGTGCTTCAGAATACCACTGACAACTATGACTGTACCCAAATGGAAAGTTATTAATTTGTTTAGTTTATCAATATTTAATATATATGAATAAAGTATAATTTCATAATGATTTGTGCTGTGTCAGACTTTTTCTAAGAGAGGACTGGGGTAAATGAACTACACTCTAATGAATTAGTAGGAAGAAAGTCATTTTTTAGCTGTGGAAATCTTAGAATTGAATGAAGGCCCAAATGTGCTACTTTTCTCCACTGGGAATTTCTTGGCTTCCTTTGCACCATCTGACAGCTGTTTGAGTTCTCTTTCCAAAATATAAATTTAATCATGTTACCATTTACTTCAGAGAGTCTGCCATAGAAAGTAGTCCAAGTTGTTTAGCTTGGCATGCAAAGATTTATTTCTGTCACTTCCTCAAATCCCTATTGCATCATTTATGTAGGTATCCCCCATCTCCTCTGTCTACCTTGGGCAAATACCACTGGGTATGGAATAGTGAGTGTGAGCTCTAAGGAAAGAGGCCTGGATTGGAGTCTTGGTCCCACCATTACAAGTGGTGTAAGTTTTAATTAATTCCAAGCTGCAGTTTCTTTAGGTGATAAAGAATAATTGTGACTTTCTCATAATATTGTGGTGAAAGTTCATTCTTTCATTCAAGAAATATTTATTGGAGCAACTACTATGTGCCTCGTGATGTTCTAGATATTTAAGATTACACCGGGAACAGGACAGAAATCCCTGCCCTTGGAGAATTTAAAATTTAGCCAGGAGAGAGAGATAATAAACCAAATACATAAAATATTAGTAAATTGCATGTTATGTTAGAAGGTGTTAGGTGCTATGCAAAAGAGTAAAGCAGGATGGGGGAAATTGGGAAAATTATATGTAAGGCTAAGTGAGTGGGCTATAGGTTTAAACAGAGTGATTAGAGTTGACTTCATTGAAGAGATGACATTTGAGGAAGCACTTGTAATAGGTAAGGGAGATAGCCACTTGGATTCCAGGCAAGGGGAACATCCTTACAAAGGCTCTGAAGTAGAGATTTGCCTTGCATGATATAAGAAAATCCAGTAGACCAGTGTATAGGAGCAGAATGAGTCAAGAATAACTCAAATTTTTTGACTGAGCAACTAAAAAAAAAATGAAGCTGCCATCAACTGAGATGGGGAAACTAGAGTGAGCAGGTTTGGGGAGGAAAGTCAGTTCAATTTTGAATATGAAGTTTAAGATGTCCATTAGAATTCTAAGTGAAGATGCTGAGGAGGCAACTGGCCAGATCAGTCTGAAGTTGGTAAAGAACTGGACAATTGATATAAATTTGGGAGTTGAGGCATAGAGAGGTTATTTGAAGACCTAATACCAGGTGAACTCATGAAGGTCATGAGTTTACAGAGTGAAGAGGAGTGCAAGGATTGAGTCTCCAGGCATGTCATCATTAAGAGGCTAAGGACAGCCCGTGAGGGAGACTGAAAAGAAATGGTCAGTGAAATAAGAGGACAACCAAAAAAAGTGAGACATCCTGAAAACCAAGTGAAGAAGTGTTTCAGGAATAAATTTGTCAAGTGCAGGTTGGTCTAGTCAGATGAGGACTGAGAACTGACCCCTTGATTCAGCAAAGCAGAGGCCACTGTTGATCTTGGACAAGAGCAATTCTGATGTAGGGTGAGGTTGAAAGCCTGCTTGCAAGGGGTTTAAGAGAAACATTACAGACAACAACCATAAGTAACTCTTCTTAGAAGTTTTGCTGCAAAGGAGAGTAAAGGAAAGGGTAGCTGTCAAGGTAAGAGTGATCAAAAGAAGTTTTAAATTTTTTAGTTGTTGCTTTTGATTGGGGGAAGACACCTCATGTTTATGCATTGGTGGAAATAATCTAACGAAGGAAAAAATAATAGTGTAGGACAGAGAGGGGAGATGTGCAGAGTGGTTCCATGACTAAGTAAGAGAGAGCAACTGAGGACACAGGAGGAATTGGCTTTAGGCAGGTACATAGAAAGTTTATTTTTATCAATATGTGATAAAGTAGATTATGTGGATTCTGATTTTGGCAGGTGGCTAAATGTGATGGTGAGAAGTTTTGGAAATTTTAGCTAGTTGTTTAGAGTTTTCTCAGTGAAAGAGACTGAAGTTTAGAGAGGAAGTATTGGAGGCTTGGGAAGAGCAGAAGAATGAACAGATCAAGGGAGGGCAATGTGGATTGCCAAGCAGCTTTAAGGACCCACTTGAAGTCCACAGTTCATGAAGTTAAGGGACATCAGCTGGTATAATGGTTTTTCTCCATTTATATAGAGCTGTGGGTGAAGATCGAGAGTAGGCAGAAAGTTACATTTAACAGACTTAATTTGGCCAAGGAAGTAGGACAAAAGAAGAAGACAAGGAGGTCATGGGAATAGTAAATTGGTGATAAGCTCTGAGCTGATTAAAGAGGGAAAGGAATATATCCACATTGCTGAAGGAGGGTGAAGAAATGATTAGAAGTAAGGATATCTGCCCCACCTCTAGGCCTAAAAGATGAGAGAGAGAAAATCAGCCAACCTTTGAAGGAGATGAAAGGAAAGCAGTGTCCTTAGCGGAGAATCTTTGGAGTATGAGAAAGTTGAGGTATGATGACTTTAGTTGGTGCTGGACTGTGAGTTTCAGAAGACCCAGTGAGTAGGGATAGGAGGGGGAGGTCATAAAAGGGGAGGTACATAAAGGTGATTGTGAGTCTTAGACTTATGATCACTGACATAAACAAGGATAATGGATATAATGAGATCAGTTTTGCTGGCTTTGGTGGAAAGATTGTGAGTATCAAGGACAGAAAGGGCTAAGTGCCTGGGACTTCCTTCTCAGCTATTTCACTTAACCCTTTCACAACAGTAGGAAATAGTGATGAGTAAAGTGAAATAGTTGGTTTAAAGGAGTCAGTTAAGTCCTTGAAAAAAAATCAGAGGTCATTATATTGATTACTGGGTAGCTAAGTAAGAGTGGGTGAGACTGGATTCCAAAATTTTCAATCTCGATCAGGCAAGATTGAAAAGAAATTGGGGGGCACCTGGGTGGCTCAGTGGGTTAAGCCTCTGCCTTCGGCTCAGGTCATGATCTCAGGGTTCTGGGATCAAGCCCCGCATTGGGCTCTCTGCTCAGCAGGGAGCCTGCTTCCTCCCCCCTCTGCCTGCTGCTCTTCCTACTTGTAATCTCTCTCTCTCTCTCTGTTAAATAAATAAATTAAATCTTTAAAAAAAAAAAAAGAAAAGAAATTGGGCTGCTCTTGGCACAGCTGCAACTGTTATGAATTGCTGTTGGTGTCTGCACTCATTAGTACTTAAGACTGATTGATGCAGAATTTATGGTATCTACAGATGGAGGACTACTGTGAGATTATCTTGTTTGGACCACAGAAGCAGACCAGACCTCTGTGGAAAGGGAGAAATTCCAACTGTCCTTTGTCCTGAGAAATGACTAATCATGAAATGGGAAATGAAGCCCCAGGAGGTAGGCCTTGGTTCAGAGCTACATAAACCATCCCCCTCCCTGAGGTTGGTGTTAGTTTGGTACGATTTTGAGACATGGAGTGATAAAGACTGTATTAGGTGATATGATGGAGGCTGGGACTGAGACAGAGAGAAAACACTGTAAGAGAATTTGAGTGGGCCTATGCAGCAGTTATATTCTCTGTATTGTATGTTTCCTCCATTATGTGCATACCTAGTCTAAGATGTTACTAAGGGGCTTAGAGAAAAGATAGCCTGTGTTTTAGACTAAGGAACCAAGCGTTGATTCTTGGTTCAGTGCCAGTAGGGGAATTCATCTCCTTGGGCTCATGAGCAGCAGGGGCAGCAGCCTAGACCTGGAATGGGAAAACCCTCTTATATAAAGTCCCACCCTTAGGGACTCCCTGAAATAGCTTGTATACCCTTGCTGGCAGGGTTCTTTTGACAATGAGGCAATTGGTAGGAAGCATTAAGAATCAATGAACTTTCCTCTTCTTTTTCTTCCTCTTCTCCCCATTTTTCCTGTCCCTTCCCATCTTGAACAATGTAATCCTAAAGCAATTAGGTGCATCAGAATGAAGTAGGCATCTGCAGTTTTCTACTATGGGAAGTCAAATTCTAAGCAAGATGAGAACGGTGTACATGCAGGAAAAAAATCTGGAGTGGAAACGTTAGAGGCTAGGAGAATATGGAGAATGTTCAAGAAGATACAAGAAGTATATTAGTTCTGTTGCTGTCACAATAAATTATTATAAACTTAGTTGCTTAAAATAACACACATTTGTTATCTTATCATTTTGGATTGCTTAGCTAATGGCCTCCTCTTCCTCCTTCAAAACCAGCAGATTATTATCTTCTAATATCTTTCTCTTTCTCATTCTGACACTCCCACCTCCCTCTCTTAAGGGCCCTTGTGATGACATTTGGACCAATTATATCATTCAGGATACTATCTCTATCTCAAGATTTTTACTTGATTTTAAGTAAAAATCAAGATTTTTACTTTCTTTTGCTATGAAAAGTAACATTCAAGAATTCCAGGAATTAGGATATAGACAACTTTGTGTGTGTGTGTGTGCGAGTGGCAGGGTGGTAATTATTCAGCCTACCAAGGGAGGCAACATGAACTACAGCACAGTGAACATCATTAATAATGGGATAAATGAAAGGTGTTGCTACATGATAGGATGCAATGAAATGAACACAGCCTATCTTTAGTGGTATCTCTGTGAAAGATGCATAACCTAGTCATAAGAAAACTTTATACAAGCACAAATTGAGGAATATTTTACAAAATAACTGGTCTACAGTCTTCAAAGTATCAAATTTACGTAAGTTAAGGCAATACCGAGGACTGAGAAACAGGTTTTTTTTTTAAGCCTCTAAAAGTTCTAATATATTTTTTTAATTTTTAAAAATTTTTAATAAACATATAATGTATTATTAGCCCCAGGCGAACAGGTCTGTGAATCGCCAGGTTTACACACTTCACAGCACTCACCATAGCACATACCCTCCCCAATGTCCATAACCCCACCACCCTCTCCCTACTCCCCCACCCCCCTCAGTTTGTTTTGTGACATTAAGAGTCTGAGAAACAGTTTTATACTGAAAGGGATTATAGAGATATGACAGCTAAATGCAATGTACATTCTAGACTGGATCATTTAGCTATAAAAAGCATTTTTAGAACAACTGGTGAGGGTTGAATGGGATCTGAGGATGAAATGGTAGTAATACATCATTTTAAACCTCCTGATTTGCATAATTGCAACATGGTAATGTAGGAAATGTCTTTGTGTGGGAAATGCACACTAAAGTATTCAGGAGTGATAGGGTTATCAGGTCAGGAACTTACTTACTCTGAAATGATTTAAGGAACAGAAAGCTTTTCTAACTCTTCCATAAGTTGGTGGTTATTTAAAAATAAAATTATGAAGAAGCCACTGTGAGATTATTTCAGAGTTACAAGCTGGTGAGGTCTAAAATTCTTGACTTATTTTGTTCCAATCACACTACATCACTTAGAATTCCAACATATACATGTGACAAATTAAATTTTCCAAAGATGACCACATCAATATATTTACTCCATCCCCATGCTCTCCTTACAAGGGGACTGACATTTTCCCACTGAGAGGTGAAGTGAATGTCCCTCCCTAAATGTTGGGGCATGAGTTACTGACTTCCTCTACTTAGTGGAGTGTATGTAAGTGATGTTCTGTGACTTCCAAGTCTAGGATGCAGCTTTTGCCATGCCTTACCGTACCTGCCTCTCTGGCCCCCACCCCCTACCACCTCTCAAGACATTTGCCCTTGGAACCTACCATCATGTTGAGAAATTCAGGCTACTTGAAGATGTTCTAGTCATCAGCCCCTGGAGGCCTCCAGACAACACCAATATCAATAACCAGATGTGTGTGAACAATGCTTCGGATGATTCTAGCTCTAAACATTTGAATATTCTAGCTGAGTCCTCAGACACCAAGCTGCTTGTGATAAAAAAAAAAAAAATCATGGCAGACTTTTAATTTCAATTCTGACATATAAAGAGCTTGGAAGTTGTTACTCCAGTCCTTAGAATAAGAAAAAGCTGGGCAAATAGAAAACTGATGACTTTTCTTGATCCCATCAGAGAACTGAGTTTGCAGGACAAATTGCCATCACAAAATCTTGAGGGACAGGCAAATTCAGAGAGCCACAGCCAATATCTACTTATAGAAAGCAGAAAACACTGGAACCAAATGTGTCCAGAAACAATGGCCTTCTCTCCAGGGGAAAGACCTTACTAGAATCTTATAAGAGAGCCATGGAGGATGTTTCTCCAACTCCAGCTCCCTCTGGTCTTTCTGCCTCACCAAAGCTATATCAGAAGAAACACATGTGAGGATCACAACCATAAGACACGGTCCTATGAAAACAATGAGATTTAATGGAAAGATCATAGAACACCTTCCCATGTCTCTATATCTCACTGCTCTGGCATAATATTAATGGATTACAATTAAAGAGCTTGCATGAGATAGACTCATTCTGAAGAATGGTACTTAGGGAAAAACAGACATAAAGAAAAGAGACAAAAACAAAGACACTAGAGGCGTTTGAAGTCTTTGGCATGTTAAGAGGTAAGAAAGAATCACAAGCCATAGAGATAAAGCAAGCATCAGAACCAGATTCTGATATGAGATATGACACAGATGTTGAAATTATCAGGCAGGAAATTTAAAACAACTACAATTAATATGTTAAGAACTCTAGTGGATGAAGTAGACAGTATGCAGGAACAGATTGGTAATGTCAGCAGAGAGATGAAAATTCTAAGAAAGAATCAAAAGGAAATTCTATAAATAAAAAGCACAGAAACAGAAATGAAGAAAGCCTTTGATGGGCTCATTAGTAGATTCAATGCAGCCAAAGAAGGAATCAGTGAGCTTGGAGATGAGTAAATAGAAATTTCCCAACCCAAAATGCAAAGAGAAAAAAAAGTGGAAAAAAAATCACTCTAGAAAGAAACACCCAAGAACTGGGGGACAGTTTCAAAAGATATGACAAAATTACAGATCCTTAAGAATATGAAGCAAATTCTCATTAAACTATACA
Source organism: Lontra canadensis (assembly GCF_010015895.1). Taxonomy (NCBI): domain Eukaryota; kingdom Metazoa; phylum Chordata; class Mammalia; order Carnivora; family Mustelidae; genus Lontra; species Lontra canadensis. The sequence continues at coordinate 12,946,161 of NW_022631003.1, forward strand.
TAGGAATATCATATTTAAACTGCAAAAAATTAAAGACAAATAGAGAGAAAGAGCATATGCACGGGGGCAGTGGGGCCATGGGAGAGAGAGAGAGTCTTAATCTGGCTCCACATCCTGGGTGTTATGGAGCCTGGCATGGGGCTTAATCTCATGACCCTGAGATCATGACGTGTGCCAAAATGAAGAGTTGGACATTTAACTGACTGAGACACCCAGGCACCCTGACAAGTAGAAAACTTTGAAAGAGGCAAAGGAAAAGAAAAACTCCTTACCTAGAAAAGTACAAAGATAAGAATTAAAACAGACATCTTGTCAGAAACTGTGTGTATTTGTTTTCTGTTGCTGCTGTAACAAGTTATCCCAGATTAACTTGTATAAAACAACAAATTTATCATTTTAGAGTTCTGGAGACTGGAAGTAAAAAATCGGTCTCAGAGAGTTAACATCCAGGTATTAGCAAGATTGTGTTTTTTTCTGGAAGCTCTGGGAGAGAACCTATTTCTTTGCTTTTTTTGACATTCTAGAGACTGCCTACATTGCTTGGCTCATGGCACCTTTCCTTCACCTTCACAGCTAGAAACATAAGGCTGAGGCCATCTCTCTAGTTCTGTTTCTTCTACATCCCTTTCCTACTACTTGTAAGAAACCTTGTGACTAAAATAGGCTACCAGATAATCCAGGGTAATTTCTCCATCTCAAGGTCGGGTGATTGCCTTAGTTCCATCTGCAACCTTAATTCTTATCTTCCATTGAATATAAAAAAATTGCAGATGAAAACAAAAGGTATACAGATGAGAAAAAATGAAATAAAACTTCACAGATTACATAATTGTCTACACAGAAAATTCCAATGAACAATTCAAATCTGAAGAGCACAGAAATAGACCCTCACAATTATAGTCAACTGATCTTTGACAATGGAATAAAAGCACTTCAATGGAGAAAGGATAGTCTTTTCAACAGTGGTGTGGGAACAATTGAATGTCCATATGCAAAAACAAAAATTATCCTGGACAAAGACCATGGCATCGCTACCTATAAAAATGAAAAAATTAAAGAAATTTTGGATCCAATATCAAGGACTTCTTATTTTTTTTCTATCCCTTGCATTTGCTATTGCCTATTAATTGTAAGACTCTTACAATTAAGAGTCTGGGGTACTAGGCTCTGGTATCTGACTTCTAGTATCTGGGATACTAGAAGACTTATATTTGTGCATTTTTTGGTGTTCCCTTGGAGAGAGATAGGTGCCTGACTGATGCTGATGAGATGTACCATCTGGACTGATGCCAACTTGGCAGCCAATTCCTGAAGGGTAAGACTGTCATTTCTACCTCAGTATGTAATATGGTTCATTAAAAATAGCAAAAGGAAAAATGGATTATAAACTCTTGTTTGTGAGAAAAGAGAAATAAACAGTTAAGTTGGAAATAACATGGAATCATGACCTTTTTTTTAAAGGGTCATTCCCTGAGGTCACTCTGTTCTACCCTGAGTGTTCATGTAAAGCAATTCATTAGTCATCTCTAGTACCTAAGATTTTGGTCTTCTTCACTAAAAAACAAGAGCTCCTTGAAGAGATATTGGTACCATATTTGGAATGGAAAAATTCAAGTTGAGCTCAGGATATTTTGTAGCCTGTTGTTTGTTACCTAACATTTTGTTGATATTCCTATCATTTTTGTAACAACTATGCAAACTGTCTTTATGCTGCCTTATTCATTATGTACTTAGTATATGCTAGGCTCTGCACTGTACACTTTATTGTTGCCGTGAACTCTTGACGCCTCTAAAAAAAAACACCTCTTGACTAACCAAAGCTAAGTTTATAAAGCCTTCTGCATAATGGAAAGAAATCTTGAGAAAGTCTTACTAATGTTGCAGAAAGGGGAGGTCAATGATAGATATTAATAGAGCTTAGGAAGTATGGGCTCAAGTGCCTTGAGAAGACTCTTTCAACAAAAGGGGATTGAGCTCGGGGAATTTTGCCATATAATAGTTTAGGTCTAGTGGAAATAGTGAGGCAATTTTCCATTAAATGAAAAAATTTACCCAAGTAAATTTTAAATATCTAATCGGCTTTATTAATCAATTTATGAATTGGGCAGCATCCAATCTAGCAAGTAGAGGGGAGCTCCAAATACCTATAGAAAGGTATTTAAAGGCAGGACAAGGAAGTCATAAATAGAGAAAAATGATTATTTCATGTGAGATCCCTCTGTTTGGAGAGAAAAGGGTCTTAGTAGGAAGATTATGTTATCTTCCTTTGGGAGATGAAGAGGACCCATATGGCAAATTACCTTACCAGTGCTGATCAAATAATTCCTGACTGACCAGTGAAGACTACATTTTTAGGGGGTTGAAACTGTATTAGGTTAAGTATTAAGTCTCAGTTTACTGACTTGAGGCCTTAACCTAAGTGACACCATTTTGAGTCTGTGGTTTTCTATAATAGTTCTTGAAGGAAGTGTTGATATATAAGCAGTTATTTGATTATTTGTTTACTAAGGTGAGCAATCTATTTTCCCAAGAAGAAGGTTGTTCGTCCTAAATTGATTTTTGATAATTTCCTGAAGCAAAGAGTGAAAATATTTACTGGTTTATAGCTTTATTTTCTTGGGAAAGAATTTCCTGGAACAAATAGCTAAATCAACTGACCCAGGTATTTTCATACTCATTCCTGCTAGTTAAGCTATGTGGATGCAGGCAGTCTCAGTTCTCACTATGACATAAATGTCATGGATGTCCTATGTCCTCTGACTTCTGTATCAATGTGTGGGGTCTATTTTTGACATATTCTAACCCAGACCTAGAGCTTAGCTCCTCAAACTAACACACTTGGACAAATCCATTAATACTCATTAATTTAGGATGTATTCTAAAGGTTTCATAAGGCATTGGAATCAAGAACAACTATCACATATTCAGAAGATTTCTGTTTTTCAGTTTTTCCCTAACTGTACTATCAGAGGGGATAAGGATCTTCCTCTTTTCTCCACACAGAACCCAGTGGTTTGGTTTTTTTTTTTTTTTTCTCCTCATCAGCATTTCCTTGGAGAAACTTTCAGTTCCTCACTCTTTTGTTATAGAGGGTTGTTTTTCCTCTTTCTTAAAGTTTGATTGGCATGGAATCCATTCCCTGGGGCTCAGCTACTAGTCTAAGGTTTATCAATCATTTCCAACAAAATCAGACTTTCCCATAAAAAAGTTGTTATACTAACTACTAAAAAGAATACGGTTTCCTTTTCGGTTTTGCTATCTTCTTTTATTTTTAATGATAATCTTATGTGCTAGACATTATCAATAATTACTCTGAATGGGTGGTTGATTGAAATAATTGAAGAGAATTGAGGTAATCTTGGCTTATCTGGAATGTAATTGACATCTGAGAGCGAAAGGATGGAAAAATATCTTTTTTCTTTACACTTCTAAATTGTTGACTCCTTGTTCCTCCTGTAACAAAAGACAGATTAACTAGAGAAAAAGCATATTGTTCTGGTTCTAGATGGTGAGGTAGGAAGAATTTGAACTCACCCCATCCACAGAATACACCAAATTACACCTATTAACAGAACAATTCCTCCTGAAAAAAGAACTGAGGGCTGCCTGAACAGCCAGTGAACAACCAAAGAACAGCAAAAGAGCCAGAAACTCAGTAATGAAGGGAATGGCCCCCAGTGGGGAGGGATAGTTCTGAGGGACGGGGAGCAGATCTCTCAGTCCTGGGCACAGAAAAAAAAAGCTATGGCTTAAAAGAGCAACTAACATAGAAGAGAGACAACCTTCAAACTCTGTCATGTGCTGGAGAAGCTGTGGGAAAGGTCTACTGGTCAGAGGGACTAGAGAATGATAAGGCTTCTGTTCTCACCCCACCTTAAAACCCTAGACCAGAGCAGGGTCTGGATAATGTAACAGGTGGGTCCAGTTGTCTCAGTGAGTTTGTGACTTTGGCCAGCTGGGGGTCCTCAAGCCCACACCAGCTCGTCACACTGAAGGTCACCAATACAAAACTGACAAACCCTTCGCCAGACTCATCAAGAAAAAAAGAGAAAGGACCCAAATAAATAAAACCAGAAATAAGAGAAGAGCAGTAGCAACTGATACCACAGAAGTACAAAGGATTATAAGAGAATACTATGAAAAACTATGTGCCAACAAACCAGACAACGTAGAAAAAAATGAATAAATTCCTAGAAACATATAATCTTCCAAAACGACCAGGAAGAAATAAAAAATCTGAACAAATTCATTACGAGTAATGAAGTTGAATTGGTAATTTAAAAAAAAGAATCCCAAAATAAATGTCCAAGAAAAGATGGATTCTCAGGTGAATTCTACCAGACATTTAAAGAAGAATTAAAACCATCAACAAAACAAAAAGACAACCCACTGAGTGGGAGAAGATATTTGTAAATGATGTATCTATAAAGGGTTAGTATCTAGAATGTACAAAGATATTATACAACTCAACATCCAAAAACCAAATAATCCAATTAAAAAATGGGCAGAAGACATGAACAGATATTTCTCCAAATAAGACACACAGATGGCTGACATATGAAAAGATGCTCAATATTGCTTTCCTCAGGGAAATGCAAATCTTAACTACAATGAGATATCATCTCATATTTGACAGAATGGCTAAAATGAAAAACACAAGAAACAGCAGGTGTTGGCAAGGATATGGCAAGAATCCTTGTGCCCTGTTGGTGGGAATGTAAGTTGGTACAGCCATTATGGAAAAATATGGAAGTCCTCAAAAAATTAAAAATAGAAATACTGTATGATCCAACATTTTCATTATTGGGTATTTACTCAGGGAAAATGAAAACACCAATTCAAAAAGACATATGCACCTCTATGTTTACTTCAGTATTATTTACAATAGCCAAGACATGGAAGCAACCCAAGTTATCATGAATACATGAATGGATAAAGAACACACACACACACACACACACACACACACACACACACGAATATTACGCAGCCGCAAAAAGGATGAGATTTTGCCATCTGAGACAACGTAGATGGACCTAGAGGGTATTATGCTAAGTTGAAATAAGTCAAACTGAGAAAGACAAATACCATATGGCTTTTCTCATAAATGAAATCTACCAAAAATGAATGAAGAAACAGAAAACAGAATCAGAACTACAAATACAGGGAATAAACTGATAGTTGCCAGAAGTGGGGGTAGTAAGCAAAATGGGTGAAGGGGAGAGGAAGATAGAGGCCTCTAGTTATGAAATGGGTAAGTCAGGCAAATAAAAAGAAGTGCACCAAGGAATCTAGTCAATGATATTTTGGTAGTGATGTAATGGGACAGACGGCAGCTACACTTGTGGTGGAACATAGCATAATGTACAAATTTGTCAAATCACTAAGTTGTACACCTGAAACTAATGTAACATCCCAGTGTCCTGGGATGTTTCCCCACATCGGGTTCTGCTTAGCAGGGAGCCTGCTTCCTCCTCTCTCTCTCTCTGCCTGCCTCTTTGCCTGCTTATAATCTCTGTCTGTCAAATAAATAAATAAAATCTTAAAAAAAAAAACTTAAAAAATTTAAAGAGCAGAAAGCATAGAAATTTCTCAAATTCTATATAAATTTCTCAAATTCCTGCTGCTTGAAATATTCAATACATTAAGGTGCTGTATTTTGGGGTGGTGTGTCCTGAAACCTGTCTTGTTCATAAGAGAAAATACGACAGCAAGAGTTCTTATCTTGCTCTCTTTACCTAGAATAAGAATCTGACAGCCTCATGACAAGGCTTCTCTAGGGCAGATAGTGATAAGTTTTCAAAGGTGAAAGTGACCCCAGCATCTGAGTGGCAGATATAAAGCCATGTCAGGGAGCCATAGGCATCATGGGGATGGCCACCCTGTGGGACGTGTACTAAGCCAGCGTAAATAATACTAATGAACAACTAGTGAATATGTACTGTAGTTAAGAGCCCTTTTGCAGGATTCAGTAGACCTAGATTTTGTCAGGTGCAAAACTTAAGGAGTGTTATTTACCGTATCCAAGACTTACTTTTTTGTCTGTAAAATGGGGATCATAAAGCCATAGTGAGGATTACATTTCTTTTAACATTTATTTGACAGATAGAGATCACAAGTAGGCAGAGAGGCAGGAAGAGAGAGAGAGAGGAGGAAGCAGTCTTCCCGCCTAGCACAGAGCCAGACACAGGGCTTGATCCCAGGACCCTGGAACCCGACCCCAGCCGAAGGCAGAGGCTCTAACCCACCGATCCACCCAGATGCCTCGAGGATTACATTTTAAAAACTGCATGTAACATGCCTGGAAGAGAGACAATAGTAAATATTATTGCTACTTTAGTTGACTATCAGTCAATCATGGTTATCAGCTTTCCCACTGCGACTTTCTTTCATTTTTCTTGATCTGAAGAAATTTTTACTTCTAGAAGAGAAGAGAGAGAAAGCAAGCAGTCAAGGTACACAGTCAGAAGCCACTGGTTTTGTTTTGTGTTTCACTGACATCATGTACTATGACGTAGGCTAGTATGTAAGTTTCGTGAGGCCTCATGTCTCAGTGTCAGCAGGGAGAAGTGATGGGGTGGATAAGGCTTATAAAACTGACCTGGCTTTAGAGATTTGGTTAGTGAGTTAGTGAGACGCAGTGACATGGCAGTTTGAGGAGCATGGGTGGGAGCATCTAGATTGTAATTCAAAGCTGGGGACAGGTGTGGTGAGTGTGATTTTTAGAGATCTGTCTATAGAAGGCTGGACCCCTGACTGTTGACCTGGATCTTGTCCGAGCAGGGAGATTGCACGAGGGTGAGTGGGTGAGGTGCTGACATCAGGTCAAGTGCACTACAACAATGCAGAAAGATGAAGGAGCAGTGAGTCTTGGGCCTGAGAGATCAAAAGAGTGTCAGAGCTTTTCTGTTGCATCAGATCCCTGCTGAGCTCCTGTGGCTACAAATTATGTCCCACCCATATCAGCATTGGCACAGGCCCTGGGGTATGAATGGCCTGAGACAACCCACAGCAAGCTGGGAAAGGCCAAGATAGGGGCCTGACAGTGCTCTATAGATGGGAAAGGAAACATGAATTTTTAAAAAAAATATTTTATTTGTTTTTTTTTTAAATTAGCATATAATGTATTTGTTTCAGGGGTACAGATCTGTGAATCATCAGTCTTACACAATTCATAGCACTCACCATAGCACATACTCTCCCCTATGTCCATCACCCAGCCACCCTATCTCTCCCTCCTCCAGCCCCCAGCAAACCTCAGTTTGTTTCCTGAGATTGAGTCTCTTATGGTTTGTCTCCCTCCCTGGTCCCATCTTGTTTCATTTCTCCCTCCCTTCCCTCCATGAACCCCCGCCCTTCCTCTCAAATTCCTCGTATGAGAGAGATCGTATGATAATTATCTTTCTCTGATTGACTTATTTAATTGTTTTTAAGAAAGAGAGCAGGGGGAAGGGACAGAAGGAGGGGGGAAGTGGGCTCCCTTCTTGGCAGGATCCCAGGACCCCAGGATCATGACCTGAGCAGAAGGCAGATGCTTAACTGACTGAGCCACCCAGACACCCAAAGAAACATGAATTGTTAAGAGCTTTGTAAGAAATCCAAATTAATCAATGGCCGTATTAGGATGAAAACTCTATATGCCTGAGGTTATGACTCTTCTTGGAGCACTCACTTTCAGAAATGCCAAGTATTTTTTAACCTCTGGCACCACTAGGCATTAGCTGTGTAACCTTGATTAACTCAAAAGATATTGGGAAGATCAAATGATGTAATGTTTGTGACTGTCGAGTACAAAGTTCTGTGTTAACTGTGAGGTAGTGGGATGCTAACACAATTCCTGGGAGGAGCCCTATCATACTTTGGGGGCCAAGACTCATGAACTGTATGAGATGAGGAATTACAGCAGGTTTTTTGATTTTTTGAGTTTCTTTGGGGGCTTAAACAAAGTCTAATTCTTTAAAATTTGTCGGCTCTTACTTCTAAAACTTTTCTTTAAAAGGGTTTTGTGGTTCATGTTAAAAGAATGTATTATAGGGGCACCTGGGTGGCTCAGTGGGTTAAAGCCTCTGCCTTTGGCTCAGGTCATGATCCCAGGGTCCTGGGATCGAGCCCCGCATCGGGCTCTCTGCTCAGCAGGAAGCCTGCTTTCCCCCTCTCTCTGCCTGCCTCTCTGCCTACTTGTGATCTCTGTCTGTCAAAAAAAAAAAAAAAAAAAGAATGTATTATAAAATTGTTTTGAATCTTTAACTCATTTGTTTTCTTTGTATTTGTTTGAACTTGAACATTTCCTCCCATTGAAAAAGACCATTCTGTGCTTGTTGTCACAGAGAAGTGATGTAACCATGGAAAATGGAGAAAAACCAGTCCCCACTTGAGTTTCAAAAGCCTAGGATGTTAAAAAGTACAAAAAAAAAAAAAAAGATTTATGTTATAAACAAACAACTCTAGAGAGAAAGCATCATGAGCTAGAAGAACAAGGCTTACCCCAACCCTGACAAAAGACCTCCTTGACTAGAAGGCATAGGGAACACTAGAAATAAAGGGGAAGTGAGAAGTGGTGAGCTCTGGGATAACAGAGAACCTGAGAAAATCACTGGACCAGAACAGAATTTCTACCTGCCAGTCAGCCAGCTTCTGTTTGAGCAAAGTAACCATACATCACCTAGACTCAAACAAATAACATTTTTCTAAGGGAATTTTCCTTGATTTTTGCAAGGGAATCTGAGAAACCATTCTATTTGAGGCTAGAAAAATCTGTTGATGTCTCACCAAACCCAAGAATATGATTTTGTTTCCTCTTTAAACAAATACGGTTGACGTTTTTACTCCTTGTCATTGCAGCAGTTAAGGAATCATACAATGGACGCAAGCATGTAAGAGTAGGAATAACATACTTGCTCTTTGGCCCTGAGAAAAATAGTGATTAATGGAAACAAATTTGTCTATGTTCATATAATTTACACACACTGCTATTGATGCCTCAAGACATTTATTAGAATAGATAGAAAAACAAAGGATAGTAAACAACAGCAAAATTATGGATAGAAATATGATCATTCTATGCTTGGAGAAACTTTCGTGGGCTGGAATATGTTTTTGGTAGAATCCAACAGCTATGTATAAGTCTGTCTCTCATCATCCATCATACTTGGTGACACCCACTAGCAGATACTTAGATTCAACTGTTATTATTTGCACATTGTTAATGTTAAGAAGGTGAGCTTGTTGACTCTAGCAAGTGCTAGTTATTAGAATATTCACTGGGCCCTGGATGTCTCCACATGCAACTTACTACTTCTAAGTCTTTAGAAATGGGCGAAACCACTGCTGCTCAGGTGTTCTGTGGCCTTGGCCTAGACTGCTAGAAATCTCTCTAAAAATTAAGGCATCCTTTGGTGAGCTAATAGAGACCTGGGACATAATGATCTATGATTTAGGCCTTCAGGTGCAGTGAAAATGAGCCAATATTTGTATTATGGAAACATTTTTTTAAATGCTAGATAAATACAAAGGAGCAGGTAGGATTACATGATTGTGTGGGTGGTCCTACCTATCTTAGATTGGTGAGGTAAGAGTTGTCTTTTGCTTTGAAGAGCAGATGACATAAAATAAACAAAGAAGCCTCAGCAGAATAGACTTCACACATGGGAAAGTGAAGTAAGCTGACTCAAGGGAAAAGCAAACTCGTTACTCTCTAAAGGTGAGAGTGTCCAATCAACTCACACCTCATGAGAGGAGTAAGTAGAGGCCAATCGATTCAATGGGAGTCTTTCACTAATTGCTAATATAGCAATCGCCCAGTGCACTTTAGTTATAATGTTTAGTCATTAAGATTATGTGAGAAAGCAGATTCCATTTTTATTTCTCTTTCTCAAGCTTAGGTAGTTTTATATCACTTATACTTGACCATAGGGATTAATTAAACACCTTGACACGGTGCTGTTTCCAAAAACCCATGAAAGGAGAAAATTATTCTATTGGAATCCATTCAAAGACTGCAATATTTCCTGCTTGAACCAAATAGAATTCAATATTTGTCCTAATATATATCCTGTTAGAAAAACAATTTACCTTCAGGTCTATTACTTATTTGAAGCTTATTTGCTAAGAACAGAAAGCCTACTAGGACATAGTCTATTGTTCATATATATCTGTAGTAATGAAAATAGAAATGTTTAAATTTGGTGGGGGAAAAAGAAATGAATCTTTTGTATCTTATGAGATTTTACTTTGTGATTTAAAGAGAAGTGGGAAGTGGTAACAATGTTCCTAGAGCATCATAAGGATGTACTCAGTGTATCCCAATAGGATAATGGCTCAAAACTATCTTAACACAATTGTGAGCTTTACATGAACTTTCAAGGGATTTTCTTAGAGTTTATGAATGTTTTCATTCCATTTGAAAATAGCATGAGTAATTAATCCTTGAGCCTTTCTAGGAGACTTTTGGTGTCCAGAATGATTGCTCACTACCTTACATGGTGAGTTATCTTTGATGTTGTAGTGAAGGTCTCTAGAGAAGGTCTTTATGTGCCCCATGGGGATGTGAAAAAGTTGAAGAAATTGAAAGAGGAGTACTGTCTGAGTATGTTGAAACAGAATAATTAATTCTAGAGATAGAGTTAAAAACAATTAGGAAGGATGAAGCCTCCTTATTAGACTCCAGAACAGTTTGTCAGATGGGGATCAAAGTAGTATCTATAGGATCATTGTGTGAATTAGGAGAGATTATATATAAGTTGCATGGGAAATAGGGCAATTCTTTATTGCACAGAGCTGTTTCATGCATTGCAAGATTTCTAGCATCTGTGGCTTCTTCACCTGTGAAATGCCAGTAGAACCTCTGGAATCATTGTGACAATCAAAGTTGTCCATGTACATTTCCAAAATTACTTAGGCAGGCATAGGTTGGTACCAGTATTTTAGCTCTAAAAGCATTGAACTAATTGAATTTTAAAGAGCCTTCTAGATCTGTACACATGTGAAACCATAACTTTGCAACTTTGCCTTTCTTATGTTTCTAATCAATGGTATGTGATTACGCTCTCAATGGGTTTGACGAGATCACTTCAAATCTTTTCCATTCAGTTTTTTCATTCACTGACAGTACTATGTACTGAGTAATACACATTGAAGGCACAAGACACTGAAACCATCAGGGCAATAGGAATCATAATTGCAAGTAACTGTTCTTAGGTGAGTTGAGAGACACCAGAACTCTTGGGTAATTGAGTCTTAGCTATTTTTGTTTTTGTCATTAAGCTGAGGAACTATGACCCAAGTAGAAAATGCTGCATAATTGGAAAATGACATGCTGGAAACTCTGGTTCAGGAGTTAGGAAATCCCCACTGTCAGTTTCTTTAGGCTACCATACAGGGTTTGAGGTGGGCATGGCTGAAGGGGCCAGACCCCAGAGTCTTCTCAATCTGCAAGTGTGCCCATGTATATATGACAACGGGACCATATGACACTCATGAGTTTATGGAGTAACATCAATGAAGATGGCTTGTCATGATGTACTTAAAAGCAATGACTGTTTCCCTGAGTTTGTTTTCTACTTAATTCCTGACTCAAAACTACTGCGGATGAATTAGAAAAGCAGACAAGACGTAGAGAAGGCAGCAACGAAAAGGAATCACACCATCAACAACCAGAATCCCTCAAAATGTCCATACAACTTTTAAAGGGTGGTTTCAACACCTGGGACTTGATATTTTTCCAAGGACATCAAGTTATTAGATTTTTAACCTACGTGTTTATCCGAGAGAAATGACCTGTCTCGTGTAATTCTGGTTTGACTTCTGTTTCAATGTCATATTTCAGCTTTGATAGCTGAGCCTGTGGCCACTGCTGTTTCAGCCTTGCTGTTTTGTGCCCATTTCCCAAAAGCTCACATTGCAAGGCACAGAGAAAGCCAGACAATTTGTTACTGACCCATCACTACCATTTCCGTGACAGGCCAGTGACCCAGAGTCCCTCTGGAAGTGAGAAGAGGAAACAAGAGGCATGAGGAGTAGCTTTGAGGGCACAGTCAAGGAAAGGGGGTCTTCATGGGTCTCTATTTCTGAAATGAGAAGACCCTGAGTTGGGAAACAAGGCTCTACACTTATCAGATTTTTTTCCTGCCAAATACCTTAAAGGTCACAAAGCTATTAGTATAAGAATGTTTTTAACCACACAAGTTTCAGTAAAATCAAAATCAAGCGCTATGAAGGAAACCAGGGTTTTCTTGTTTTTTTTGTTTTTTTTTTTTTGAAGACCGAGTTAGCAAATAAGGAAAATTGCAGCCTAGAGGGCTGAATGACTTGAGGTTCTGATGGTATGACAGCACCAGGGAAACCGCAGACTGGGTTTGCTACCCCAAAATGTGGAAACATACTTATTTTCATCTTTTTCCTATCTCAAAGACTAGACCAGGATATTGGTATCAAAACCTGATTTTCATATGGCTCACCAAACCAGTAACACCCCAAAACAGCAAAACACAAAGGGACTTGCTCCTGGCAATGCATGGACTTCAGGTGTGGCTGGAGGAGGAGCCATTTCTGGATTCTGCTGACAAGGAGGGCTACATGTTTGCTTTCTGCTCCTCATTAGAGACAGTCAGTGGGAAAGAGGTAGTCTTTGAAGAGATGACAGGAAACGGCTTCTCAGAAGTGAAATGAGAGGCCGTATCTAGATTTATTAAATGGGAGTGGGAGGGGAGACAGGAAGGCAGTCTGGTAGAAGATTCGAGACTAAATGAAGAGGGCCTATCGGTGCTTCACTGGATGGCAGGAGGCAGGGGCAGGACAACTCGCCTGGATGGGATAGATTGCTCCCAGGTCTGGAAAGACTGGGGAGCAAGTGGGACTGTACAGGGTCTGTAAAATGGAGATGCTAAGAGTACATCCCACGGAAGAGTGAAGAAGGTAACGCAAGTCACTAAAAATTTTTATCACAGTGCCTGACACAAAATAAGCACTCATAATTGAAAGTCATGATTGATAGGCACAAAATAGCTTCTTATTTAACACTTGCTGATTGGATGATTACTTGAGTAGTCACAGAGGTAGTAGTGTTATCAAAAATTTATTTTGTGCTTACTATGCATGCAGGTACTTACCACCATATGCCAGAAATGGGACTACACCCTTCACATGGAGCTCTATGAGAGGAGTGTTATTACTATCCCCTTTTTACAGATGATGACACTGAGGCCCAAGATCCCTCAGCTAGGAAGTAACAAAGCCAGGGCTCAGGGACTGGGAGTCTGGATCCAGAAATCACGCTCTCCACTAGGACACACAGCAGGAGAGAAGGGAAAGCTAGTCAGGAGCTGGAGGATTCTGGCGCCTGCTGAGGGCTGTGTCTGGGCAATAAATACTGGAAATATACTTAACAGAGATGAGTGGGTCTCCTTTGCATAGCAGAGAAGCCCTTCACCCTTAGCCCAGACAGCACTCATGAGGAGAGAGGGTATATAGGGCCACAGCAGGAGAAATTGGGCCAGTAGCCTTTTATTAATTAATTAATTTATTTATTTATTATGATTTTATTTATTTATTTGTCAGAAAGAAAGAGCACAAGCAGGAGGAGCAGCAGGCAGAGGGAGAAGCAGGAGCCTGATGTGGGACAGATTCTAGGACCCTGGGATTCTGACCTGAGGCAAAGGCAGATGATTAACCTGACCTGAGCAGAAGGCAGATGTTTCACCGAAGTGAGCCACCCAGGCGTCCCAGCAGTAGCCATTTATTCTGCTGTGATGTGACCTGTGTATAACCTGTTCTGCCGGCCCCTGCACTCCTGGGCCTGCAGCTCCATGGCAAAGCCTCTGAAGTGACAAGAGGAAGCAGCGTGGCTAGATGTCGCAGTAGCCACAGTAGCAGGAGGGCGACTGGTGCAATCCATGGGGGAGCAGTAATTGCAAGGTCTTAAGCAGCGTTTCGTGGGCCTGGAACCAGAGGAAAGGTAAAGCTAGGCAGGGAAGAAAATGCCCTGGGGAATTTGCAATGTAGGAAACATGCATCCTGGGCCCACTCACCTCCTCTTTGTGAGTCTCCTTCCTGACAGCTTGGCCAATTCTGGACCTCAAAGCCCTATGTTTATCTAGGATCCCTTAGTGTCATGGTTCACTTGGGCTGCTCCCCTTCTACAAGACCTCATGCCTAGAGCACAGTCTTCTTGTTTTTCCTATCACACCTTTTACTTGCTCTGTAATGCTCTCATCTGCTGACCCAGGGGGAAGAAATTTGAGAGGTACTTTTTCCCCCTAAGGAGCTGGATTAAATGCAGGCTTTTGAGTGTCTTATCCTAAGGATATTAATATTTTGAAAGAATATTCCTGAATGTCAATGGCATTCAAAAATAATCAAATTCTAAGAGTGGAGCTTCATGCCCCATAGCAGGGGGTGGGGGTATTTTTGCACATCCCTTACATTACAAGGCATCAGTGACGGAATCAGTCTGCTCATAGGCAAAGCTGCAAGCTCTCTATGGGAAGCATTTTAAATGAGATGCATGGTCTACAATGCATTGGATTTTATGCTATCTGTGCTATTCTGTATTTCATCTCTAAAACAGATTATTGGGTTTTGGGGGGGGCAGGAACAATTTCTCATACATTTCTTTTACTGTGTAAGGAAGATACTCAACAAACAGATGTCCCTCTGTGTATCAAGAGGGATTTAAGGAAAACTGTGTAGGAGGATTCATTTTAGGAAAAGACAATCTTAAGGCTGCTATAGCCCAGGGCAGTTCCACCACAAAGATATAACCCTTGGTGAACTCCAACAAACTGAATTCAATCAAGTCCAAATACTGCCACCATCACATACAACTAGATTTAACCTTCTAAAAAATGAACTAGGTTTTCATCTATTGGACATTTTACTGAGTACCTCCATAACCAAGCACTGTTACATGCATGGGGTCCTTGTGAGAGATGATTCCTGCCCTGAAGGAACTCCTAATTTAATGGAAAGGCTGACAAGTAAATGTATAGTATAAGGTTTCTATAAAGTCACAGATAGTTCAAGTGTTACAGAGTAACATTGTTCTGGGAGAATTGAATTTTATTTTTGTTATGCCCCAATAGTGGGTCCGTGATTAAAGGAGTGAGACTGATATAAAGTGAAGGTCAAGCAAAGCTTTATCTTGCGCCAAGCATCAAGAATCTAATCGAACATTCAGGGCACCTCTTGCAAGAGAAGGCGACCCTTCTCTGTTTCACAGTCTAGCTTTTAAGGGCAAAGGCCATGCGGTTGGGCCTGGCCACGCACAGGTGGCCAATGAGATTGTAACACACACAGGAAACTCCACATTGATGCTAGGTGACCGATTGAGTTACAATTAACCCTAGTAGACATTTGAACCAGCCTATTATACCTTGATTGGGATTGGCGCCCAAGGGGTGGGGCCCATACTCCTTGGTAACCACAGAGACAATATGCATCCCCCCACTGATCGGATGTCTCCACCTGGCCTGATCCACCTTTGTATCTGGGCTTTGTTAGTTGAAGCTGGTTTCCGGGACTTGTCTCCAAGTAAATCCCCTGGGGGACGGGGAGCAAGGACAGTTTCTAAATAGGTCCTTACACTTTTATTTTATTTTTTTAGAGCTGCATTTTAATAGCAGTCTCTAATTCACAGATCATTGAGATCTCACTGTCTCCATGAATCTTTTTCTCCTAAGGAATCTTTCCCCTCCCTATCACTAGAGGAGGAGGTGGTGCTGATAAGACCCTGTATGACTTGGTTTCTGATAAAACCTAAGGAAGACCTGCCAAAGTGACAGAGATGCCATATAGTAGTGTGATAAAAATAGTTGTTCAAGTTCTCTTTTACGAAATAAAGGACCCCATGGTTCTTCCCTAGCCAATTCTTCCCTGTAAAATAGTAACTTATCACTAACCTCATCTTCTTAATACAATTTTGGGAAAAGAAGTTTTAGTTGTTAATCAGAGTATTATCTTTTTCAGCACATTCCTTGGGACTACTTTAAAGAACTTCACTCTCGGGGCACCTGGGTGTCACAGATGCTTAAGCGTCTGACTCTTGGTTTCGCCTCAGGTCATGATCTCAGGGTCAAGAGGTTGAGCCCCACATTGGGCTTAGGGGAGAGTCTGATTGAGATTCTCTCTCCCCCTTCCTTTGTCCCTCCTCCAGCTCTTGCCCTCTTTCTCTCTCCCCCAAATAAATTAATAAATCTTTTAAAAAAAAGAACTTCACTCTTAAATTCAATTTCTGGGGGTGCCTGGGTGGCTCAGTGGGTTAAAGCCTCTGCCTTCGGCTCAGGTCATGATCCCAGGGTCCTGGGATCAAGCCCCGCATCGGGCTCTCTGTTTGGCGGGGATCCTGCTTCCCCCTCTCTCTCTGCCTGCCTCTCTGCCTACTTGTGATCTCTGTCTGTCAAATGAATAAAAAAATCTTTAAAAAAAAATTCAATTTCTGCCACCATAATCTTGCAACTAGATTTGACTTCTCTGGAAATGAACTAGGTTTTTACATATTCAACAAAAATTTCTAGAGCACCTCCATAACCAAAGCAAGGTGACTGTTTTCTGTCTCACAGCCTTCTTAACTCTCTGAGTCTGGAGGAAGGGTTGGTAGGGATCCTCTTTGCTTCTCACTGCCTCATTTCCTTAACTTCCTCTCTTCAGATGTTCTTATCTGTCATGCTACCTCAGTCACTTACTCTCATAGTCATAACTTAGACCTTGTCCTTGCAAACAGCTGTAACGTTTTCCTAATTTCAAGGTCAAACATTCTGTTTTCTGAACATTATGTCTTCTGTGTTGATGACTAGATTTATTTCTCTAGGCTCATGTTTCTAATGAGTCATAGATTCAATAGTTGATAGCTTACTTAACTTCTCCACTTAGATGTCTAACAGACATTTCAGATTTGCAGTGTCCAAAACAGAATTCTTGAACCCCCACCCACTCCAAACACACCATCTGTTATTCTTTGTATTACCCTCGTTTTAGCAAGTGACACCATTCTTTGTTCATTTCGATACAAATCTAGCCATCATTCTCAATGTCTCCTTTTTCCTAAATACTATTATCCCCTCCATTAGCAACTCTGGCTCTTTCTACTCACAAAATGTATTCTTAAATGTGTCTAGTTCTCTCTGTCGTTGTAACTACCCTCTAGTCCAAGCCACCATCATCTTTTCCCTGGTCTATGGCCCCAATTGCCCTCCCTCCACACCTACTTCCTTCCCACCCAATCCTCCTATAACAAGTCACTATATATATATATATAGATATATACTTATATATCTATATATATATATAGCAGACTAAAGGACCTTTGTAGATCAGATCAGATCATGTCACTGCCCCGGTCTAACACTTAGATTTCCACTGCAGTTAAAGTCCAATTTCTTTATCATGGCTTACCTGGGTCTGCAAGCCTCTGACCCTCTCTCTGCCTCTCAGCATCTGCTCTTGTCCTCTCTTTTGTTCATTGTGTCCCAGACACCAGCCTCCTTTCATTTACTCCTCTACATCTCCCCTTCTTACAGCATGAAGTCTGTGTTTGATTTTGATATTTCTCTGTCTGGAAATCTTATCCTTCTCTTTGTTCCAAAGATAACTTCTTGTTGTCCTTCAGGTTTTATTTTATACTTCAGCCTTTCTGATTTGCCCTCCTTGATCACACTCCCTAAAAACAAGCCCCCCAAAGTACGTCTTTAACTGCCATTTGTTTATTTCCTTTATGACATGTCTCATTCCTTTCATTGATTATTAAACCATGTTGCTATGTTATGGCTTTCTCTTCCACATGAAGTGCAGTCTTAGGATTTTTATGGACCCTGTTGTCTGCCTGTTGTATTTGCTTAAACTAATAAATTACTTAACAGGACTCTTGGGGCAATTTGCCCCAGATTTTGTCTTAAAGATATCAAAGTCTAAATCTCTGCTGAGCTTCTTAATTTCAGTATTGCTAGGATGCCATACAAATCTTTCAATTTATCTCTTATATTCTGAATGTCGTTGATGGAGTTATTAGCTTCAGCAATCTTCATTTTGAACTCTTGCCCATTAATATTTTATTGTTCTCTTCTTCCTGCAGCTAAGAAGATTAGGTTACTTGACAATGGGAGAGGTTCTGTTTTACAAATGTGTGCTCTTTCTTTTATTGAAAATTTAGAATGTGAGATTGTACTTTTCTGTGTTATCTGGTACCATTATCCTAATTCAGTTTCATTGGTACACTTGGAAGATAGTGGAAAAACATTTGGGCTTTTGGTTTTGACCAACCTCTACATTTACCATCTTGCTCTTCCAGAACAAAAGTGAATATATTCATGACAACACTGATAGTGTTGAAAAGACATGATGAAAGACATCAGAAAATGTGAGATTTTGATAAATATCTGATAGTAAGAAGTAAATAGAATCATAATGAGGTAAAGCAGAGCTAAGCAGACACAGCCCAGAAGACATGAAAGGCCACAGTGTAGGTAGTAGAAGTTTACCCACAGCACATACAAAGAACAGGAATGGGAAGTAGATCAGAAATAAAAAGTATAATTGAAGGCTGTGAAGAGAATACAGTACATATCAGCATCCATCCATCCATCATGTATGCAGTGATAGGGTTTATCCCTTTGTTGAATCCGGGTTATATTAAAAAAAAATCTGTATGAGAGGATATGGTATGCTAGTCTGAGAGATGACACGTGGGGCTGGTGGAACATTCAGGCCGGCTCTCAACTTATGAACCTAAGTTAAAGGCAGTTGTGGGATACTTCTACCCCCATACAACGTGCTTGGATTGGCAGATTCTAGGGAAAAAATGGATGAGTAGATAATGTGTTGGCATCTATAGAGGGACACATGCCAGCTATTTATCTTTGTGATAAACTTACACTTGAGGTAAGGTTACACTTTGTGATATACTTACACTTGAGGGACCAGGTTGATTAAGTGTAAATTTGAAAATACACAAAGTAGTGCCAGTTATTTTAGGAAATCAGGAGT
Organism: Lontra canadensis; assembly: GCF_010015895.1. Taxonomy (NCBI): domain Eukaryota; kingdom Metazoa; phylum Chordata; class Mammalia; order Carnivora; family Mustelidae; genus Lontra; species Lontra canadensis. The sequence goes on from NW_022631003.1 coordinate 12,965,133, forward strand.
ACAAATAAAGGCCTAACTGATCGAATAGAAAAACTGACTCCAAGGACCAGAAAAGAACTTTATACATTTTAAATGAGTGCCCTCAGAACAATTTGAGAAAGTATCAGATTTATAAAATTTTCAAATTTTACAAAATTGTATTTATAAAATTTAATACATTTAAATGCTAAAATTAAAAATAAAATCAATGAAATGCCACAAGAAAACTTTGAGGAAATCTCTTAAGACATAAAACAAAATGATGAAGAAGATGGAAAAGATGAAATAAAGTTAAAAAAACTTGAAGGGCAATCTAGGAAGTCCAACATAAATTTAACAGAGAAAGGAAATTGAAGAGAGAAATTAGAGAGAAAGCAATCATCAGAGAGACAATATAAAAAAGTTGTCTATATCTGATCAATACTATGGCTTTGTATTAAAATGATCCACTAAGTTGCCAGCATTTTGGATTTTAGGAATTCTACATCTACACACACATGAATTTCCAGAAACCTGTGATAGAACACAGGTTGCATCATCTTCCAGAGATTAAAAAAAAAGAAAACTAAAAAAAAAACAGTCACTACAGAAGAATGAGAATCAGACTGGCACAACACTGCTCACCAACTAGCAGTCATGAAATTCTGAAAAATAATTTTTAAGTATGGAATTATGTGCCTAGTGAAACAATTAATTCAATGTGGAGACAGAGTATGATATTCTGGAATATACTAGATTTCAGAAAATTTACTTTCTACACATCTTTTCTGAAGAACATTATTTGAGATGGACTTTGACAAAGCAAAACAGAAATCCAGGAAAAAAGGCAGAGATGGGATCCAGCAAACTGGGGATTTAATCAAGAGTGCCATGAAAAAAATAAAATTCCAGAATCACAGTTGTATAGGTAAATTAGTCCATATATGAACAGATAGTCACAGGCTAAGAGAGAACAACTTTGGGAAGAAAGTGAATTTTCTGTAACTATAAAATTAAGAAACTAGAGTAAAAAGAAAGATCATTAGAAATCCCAACACAAATCAAAACGTAATATGAAAAAAAATCATTGCCTAATATGAAGAAACTCAAATGGACTAATTATAGAGCTGTAAGAAATGAGAACAAATTTGTGCATGATTCAACAAGCACCTCAGTTTTAGTGACATAGGGTTACATCTCTTTTTCTTTGGATTCAATCCCATTATTTGTTGACTAATAGTTGACTATAATAACTGTAATATTTTGAATATGAATTGGAATCATTCTATGGACAAACTTCTGAAAAACTCACTTCTTGTATAGAACAGATTGTAAATATTCTAAGACTTGACATGTGAAAGTAGAGTTACAGATAACAGGTTGGATAGTGAAACAAGGCAAGTAAATTATCTTATTTTACAAATGGGAGTTAAAAATTGGGTCAAGAAATATCTACACTGTTACAAGTAGGAGTATGACCATTAAAGAAGTAAAAATACGTATTGCTAAGAAAAACTGGAAGAAGCAAAGGTAGTTAAACATCTTTATCTCTCATATAAAGGAGTTCAAACCCTTGTATAAAGCTGGGAAATCACTGAGCTAACTCAAAATAATGAACATTTTATTTAAAATTATTTTAAAAATCAGAACAACTAAAAAACAGAAATAATTAAAATAGTTCTCTTTGGGGAGTGAAACTAGGTAGAAACTAGGAGGCCAAGGAGAGGAGAATTTAGCTTCACGTTTTGTGTCTTTCGGTATTGTTGGATCTTTTACTTCCTTATGAACATATTATTTAAAACATTCAAAATTAGACTAGAAAATAGTTTCCAAGAAAAGGAGTGAGTTTAACAGTAACACACTAAGTTAGAAGTTGTATAACACTCCTTTAGGTCAACACAGCGTGTTTGTTCTAGTGCGACAGATGTTTTTCTAATGCTGGTGCTGTGTTGGGGAGCAAGGTTAGTGTACGTCACAGGAAGTTGTGCACATCTAATCTGGTTAAATCAGTGTTCTCCCCGCCGCATGAGAGCGGCTGAGCGGGAAGCTTACGCACTGCCTGACCTGGGGAGCGTCGCGGCGCCCCCTTGCCCTGCGCCACTCGGCCCGGCGCCATTTTGTGAGCGTCTGCGCGGCTGTCAGGGTCTCATGTCCCTCACAGTATGGAAGCCGCGGCCTCGTTCCACTCCCGCCCACAGATTCTTCTCTGATTTCAAAGGTAAGGCCTTGTTTTTACCTCAGCATTTATTACAAATTTCACGTTGAAAAAAATGATACTCTTATGTCCATTAGGATTGTTACTATTTGTCTTGGCGCTTTGGTTTCGAGGTGGCATGGTTCTAAGTGGTCCCTACCTCTACCTTTCCTCCACAAATACAGGTGTTTTTGGAGTGTGATTTGAAGTTTCTTTGATGTCACTTACATTGAATTATAATAGGAAAATCTGTATTTCTTTGTAAATGCTTTTTTATTATAAAAACTTCCACACATGTACAGAAGTAGACTCAGTGGTATATTGAACACTTATGAACTCGTTATCCTATTTCAACAATAATCAGCTCCTAGCGAGTCTTATTTCATCTCTGCAGTCTTTTATCTTCTCTCTCATAATATTTTGATGTAGATTCCAGAAACGTTATCATTTTATTTGTAAATATGTATCTCTAAAATGTAAAGAGTCTTTCTGTAACATAACCATAATTCCATTATGATACCTGGAAATATTAAAATAATTTATTTGAACAGCCAGTCAATACTGTATTTGTACTGTGTGTGTGTATGTGTGTATATATGTATATACACATCTGTATATGTATGTATATGTATATACACATATGTATATACATGTATATGTATAGATGTATATATACATATGTATATGTATACATATGTATATGTATATATGTGTGTATACATATACACAGATGTATATGTATATACATATACACACACATATATAAACAAACACATATGTATATATTTGACATAAATTAAAATAAAATTATTATTGCCCTAGTATTAGAAAACAAAGTATGCTTGAATTGAAACTTTAAGTTGTGACTCCCCTTTCACTTCCAAATTGAGTTATTATTTTTATTAAGTGCAACTCAGAAAGGTATCTTCTTACTCTTGACGATACTGGGCAAGAAACATTCTATCAAGACAGCAGCTTATGCCAAGGGTAGGTGAGAGGCTGGTATAGTCAGTAATAACTGTGGCTCCAAGGTCCAAACGTCCCAGAGACCTTGGGAGAGTGGAGGTGAGCCTCCACATGACAGTTTGCTTCTCAGCAGTTTGACCACTCCAGTCTTCTGTGATACTTCCAATCTTCAAAAAGGATGACCACCTTCAAGAATATTTACATTTCTCCGCTAGATAAAAAGCATCCTTGCTGCTCTCATTTTTTTAAGAAACTTAGTTGTCAGTTTTTCATTTTTTTCTCACGTCACCTCACTGGTTTCATCCTTTTCTCAATCCAAAAAAAAAAAAAAAAAAGACAAAACACCAGCCAGATGTGTGATGCCTCAGTATTTCTCCCCAGTATTTCCTTGTTTTCCTTAGCACTTCACCACCCTGATGTTTTGTTTGTGGGATTGATTTTACTTTGACTCTAGTTTGAAATAAGTAAATACATATAGATATATTTTCTTTCTCTCTCTCATGCATGATATCTAATATCCATCATCTATCTATCATCTGTTTATCTGTTGGCAGAGTTCTGGTTTTAAATTACAGACACATCATTTCCTAACCATGTAAGTTTGGGAAAGTTATCTAATCTCCTCATTTGTCAAATGTTATAGGGTTGCTAGGAAGATTACATGAGTTATGTGTAAAGTGTTTAGTATAGTGACTAGAATATGGTATATGCTCCAGGAAAGTTCCTAATATTATTAACTACTTGCCCAGTAAATAATAGTGTACTTAAATAGCTGCTTAAAACTTTTAAAGTTGTCAGCACTGATTTTTCCTTATGTTAAAATACCAATCACGCAGTAGTTTTGTGATTTATTCATTTTAGCTTCTATCAGTGGATGTTGCCTGTGGTAATTATTAGTGTGATGTTCTAATGATGCTTTCTTAATTTCCCTTATTCCTTTTATGTTTATTAATTGTTTATTAATTAAAATTTTTCTATAGAAGAGTTATCCCTTTCCCCCCATTTATTTACTAATATAGTTATATATTAATATCAGTATAGATTTATGGATACTTAGTTTATTGTTTGGGTTTTAAAAAATAGTATTATCATTTATTTTGTTACTGTTCTAACTTTGGCTATTAGGAGCTATTTCAAGTTGTCTCCTGCTGTGCCCTTTCAGTATGTTTTTTTGTTTGTTTGTTTGTTTTGCCATTTCCTTATTTTCTGGCAACACAAGATGCTCCAGTATCATTTACATTTTCTCTGCCCCAGCACTGAAGTCAGCCAGGGGAATACCATATGGAAGAATATTTAGAAACCAAGATCTGGGTGCTAGATATTGTTAAGTATCACTGTTTCTGGTTTCTTTCAGTGAATGGAAGACGGAAATAAAAGTAGGTACACTTACTCATTCATGCACATACATATATATTTCTGTTTCTTTTTCTCTGCATACATAAAAATAATACTGTGAGTTATATTCTAGCCTTGACACTTATTTCTTTTTTCTCCAACAGTGAGAAATCTTCCTTCCATTATCTGCAATGTGTTTGTGTTTTTTTCCACCTAATATACAAATAAAGTAGTTTTAGAATTGCAAATCTATACTCTTGGAAGAAACAAATTTATCAGTTAGAGTACAGTGTTTAAATTCTTTTTGTTTTGAGTCTTACCATTATCTAGCACTGTTTTCCAAAGTTACATCAGCAGTGTTTACTCCATCCTTCTTCATTATGGTTATGTTATTCATTTGTAATACAGTCTGCATTGCATCTTTCCCATCCTCACTGATTGGTTTTAGTTTATGGAAGGCAAAATTTACTGAGTGTTGCACAGTTCAATGGATTTTTGCCAAGTGCATAGAGTTATATATCCTTCATCACATTTTCAGTCTATTCCATTAGCCCCCCAATTCCCTGTGCTGTTCCTTTGTAGTCAGCCCCTCCTCTCACACCTCAGTGCCTAGTGGCTACTTATTTGTTTCCCACCCCTGTAATTCCGGAGCATTATACAAATGGAATTATCTGTAGCCTTTACATCCTGGCTTCTTTCTCTTAGCAAACTGCATTTAAGATTTATTCATATTGTTATGAGCAGTTCGTTGTTTTTTATTGCTAGATGGCATTTCATTGAATGCATGTAACACACAGTTTATCCATTCACCAGTAAAGAATCTCTGGGTCATTTCCAATTTGGGGGGCTTATGTATAAACCTGGTGTAAATATTTACATGCAGATTTTGTGGGAACATAAGTTTTAATTTTTTCTGAATAGTTACTTAAAAGTGGATTGTTGGATGATATGATTGGTGTGTGTTTAAATTTTTTTAAAAGATTTTATTTATTTATTTGAGGGAGAGAGTGAGCATGAACAAGGGGTAGGGGCAGAAGGAGAAGCCGACTTCCTGCTCAGCAGGGAGCTGACTGGGCGCTCAGTCCCAGGACCTGGAGATCATGACCTGAGCTGAAGGCTGACGCTTAACTGAGCCACCCAGGTGCCCCAGGGTGTGCTTAAATTTATAAGAAACTGGCTGTACTTTGTATTCTTATGAGCAATGTATGAAAGTTCTACAATATACCATTTTGTCTTTTCTGTGAATACCCATCTGTCTTCATGGAGAAAGAGCCTTCTAGAGGGTGCAGAATTCTTCAACTTCTGGAACTCCCAGGGGCTTCACACTGTCCCACTACCCCTCATTCGACCTTCACAAGTTTGTCAGTTATTCTGCTTCACCTCTTCTCCCATTTGAGGAAAAGGAATATAAAAAATTAATGCAAGAATGAAAAGGCACATGGAATAACAAACATCAAATTAAAAGTAGTGATTATCTCTGTTAGGAAGGAAGAAGTACAAGTGGAGATGGAAATGTAAAAATCTTCATTGTATTGATAATGTTCCATTTCTTGAGTTGGGTGATGATATGATTATTATATTATCCTTAATACCCTTGTGCATGTTTAAAATCACATGAAATTAAATAATAAACAAATAGAACAAAATAAAACTAAATTGTAAACCCTAAGTAGAAGCCAATTTAAAAAATAGTGTCATGGGATATTTTTTCTCCCTTATGTATGTCTGTATTACTTTATTCACATATTATTTTTGTACTTTTTAAACAAGATTTTATTTATTTATTTGAGAGAGAGAGCATGAGACGGGGAAGGATCAGAGGGAGAAGCAGATTCCCCGCTGAACAAGGAGCCCAATGTGGGGCTCGATCCCAGGACTCCAGGATCATGACCTAAGCTGAAGGCAGTTGCTTAACCAACTGAGCCACCCAGCACCCTTATTTTTGTACTTTTTAAAAAAGCATGTGCCCTTATTTTTGCAACCCTTGGGCTTGCCAGGTTTCACACATTTCAGTCACTTTGTTGATATGAGAGGTGTCATAAAAGCCTCCCTTGTTTATAAAAAGATCAGGGGAAGTCAATTATCACTATGCTAAAGGGTTGAAATTGGGACAGGGTTTGGGGCTAGACTGATGTGGAAAAGTTCCAGAATATCACAAATCTTGGGTTTATTTGAATCGTCCCCTATGCAAAAGCAACATGTTTTGGAATCAGAGATACCACAAAGAAAAATCAGGTCTTCCTTTCTCACTACATGAAGTTAAATTTTTCTTAACTTCCATTTCCTTAGCTTTTAAGTGGTAATAATAAAAACTCCCCTGTACAATTATTTTGAAGTTTATGGATATCTGACATGTAACCCAGTTGTGCCCAGGATTTAGCTGCATTTATCAAGTGCTCAGGATCCAGACAGGACTGAAGATCTGGGGTTTCTTATCCTCCTGGTGATAGCTGAAGTGGGAGTAGATGAGATCACTAGGTGGTGTGTGTAGAGAACAGGGACAAGGACTGAACCTTCAGTTACAGGTAGCATTGAAGGACAGAAAGACAAGAGGGGGCTAAAAAGAGGTGGCTAGGGTGTCAGGAGGAACCAAAGGAAGCCAAAGGAAGAAAGTGAGGTGTGGTCAACAATGTCAAATACCGAAAAGGGGCAGGTTCTAAGACTGGAAACAAGTCCACTGATTTGCCAATTTGTGGTCACTGATGACTTTTGGCAGTCACAATTTGAAAGGTGTTGGGGCAGGGGTGGTGCAGAACTTAGATAGCAGTGGGCTGAACAGGCAAGTGAGAAAGAAGAGACCGACCTCGTTTGTCTGGTTCTTTAAGCTGTGGTAATCCAGTGGGGTGCAGTGGTAGTGCTGGGAAAGGACTGCTTTTTGGTCAGCATAGTACTTACTTTGGCTCATTTTAAGTATGATCAACTAGGATCTTTCTCTCTCTTTTTAAACCTAGGTAAGCCAGTGCTTTTCTGTCCTGAATGTGTATAATCATTTTTAAAGACACCTAAATGGAGAACTTTAACATCCAAAAAGCACCTTGTTAGTTTAAGTCAAATTTTTTAAACTCATTCTGAAACCTGATTTCATCACTATTGGCTTTATAGTCCGGCCTCGACCCTGCTTTTTGAGCTTCCCAGACTTCCCCTAAGGAACTGGAGATGAAGGTGCTCCTGTTATTGTAACTTTTGGGCATAGAAAACAAGAATGAGCTCAGTTTTATTCCAAGAAAACAAAAAGAAACAAATTTTAACAAGGGTTCTATTTATTTACTCAAGGAGAAAAAGATACCCAAGAGTAGACAGAAACATTTTTATATCTAGCTCAGCCAGTGGTGTGAAGTTAGTGGTAGTGAATGTTGGTGGGACCGGGAACGCTGGTTACAGTGAGGCAGAATGTGGGCAGAAGATGCTTCCTCCCGGCTGCCTGGCAAGCTGTTCCTGCACCACTCTTGCCTTTTCACAGACACAGGTTCAGTGTCTGTACCTGAAGACCGGTGAAGCCAGAGCTGGGTAGGTGTGGACCCATGTACCTGTGCCCCCTGGCTCTGTGGCATGCCACTAGCGCATGTTAGCAGGGGGTTGTTTGGGGACCTGCAGCCTATGGACAGCAGACGAATGGCCAACATGCTTGGGTGTATGCTGACTCATTTTAGAACAACTGATTTAGAGAGCTGCCGGCGTGTGGGTGTTAGAGTACTGTGGTTGATTTTCCAGCATGCTACCAAAAAAGCAGTTGATGGAAGTGGCAAGTGATGAAGTCAAAGCACAGTTAGGGTACTGTTCAGAGTCTTACCTAGTAGTGCTTTCCTTTTGAAGTCTGTCTTTTAGGATGCCCCAGTAATTAGCCCCTAAATTTCAGCAACATTTTAGAAACACTGAAATATGAAGAGTAAACATTTTGAGCACTTTCCAGATGCCAGGCCTGTTTCTGAATGTTTCATATGCATTAAACAATTTTCTCCTTACAACCACCTTCTGAGGCAGATGTAATTGTCAGGTCCATTTTGCAGTCAGAGCAGCTGAAGCTTGGGGATGAGAAGTAACTACCCTCAGGACAGGGAATCCATGGTGGAGCATGACATTGACTGATGTCATGACATGACACATTGAGGTCTGATTTAAGTCTATGTTCTTTTGTTTGTTTGTTTTTGATTTTTAAGATTTTATTCATTTATTCAACAGGGGGGGGGGAACACAAGCAGGGGGAGTGGGAGAGGGAGAAGCAGGCTTCCCCCTGAGCAGGGAGCCCAACATGGGGCTTGATCCCAGGACCCTGAGATCATGACCAGAGCAGAGGGCAGATGCTTAACAACTCAGCCACCCAGGCGCACCCAAGTCTATGTTCTTAACTATGAAATGCTAATGAGAGTTTAGTTTCATTTAAACAGAAACCAGTGGGCTGTGCTTAGTATTCTGCAAGTGCGATTTCTATATCCCTTCCTGATTTTTTGCACATACCTGTACATAAAATAGAAGATGAGTGTTTGTCCATTTACTCTGAAAATGTACACTAAATTGTGATTCAATTAGGCACACGAAGAAGGGACTATAATCTTTTTACATGTGATGAATAGATGAGTCCCTTTATTTTTTTTAGGTAGTTAATTCCTTCTTAAGGATGTTCTGTAGGACACCTCTTGCTATGGAGGGAGAAGCAGGTGGGCTGCCTTGGGCAGGGCTGGGCTTTGCCTCTGGGGAGGCCCAGGGATTCCTTAAGACAAGAGTCTGTCAGAGAATCCTAGCTCTGTAGAGAGAGAATAGTTAACAAGGAGGGATAGCTGAGGGTGAGTGAATTACTCCAATGGCATAATTTAGTATTTCAGACATGACATTTAATCATCTGTAAAGTCTTTGTTGATTCTCTCTCAGAGTTGTGGGAATCTTCTTTCCATGGGCCTACTGCCCTTGAGCAGTCTGAGGTGGGGGAGCAGTTAGGGGCAGAGGGCTTTGACCCACATGTCGGAAACATTAGTATGATTCCAAAACAGAGGCATCTTTATAATTAAATAAATTTTTTAAACTGCTTAAATTATTAAAGTCTGAACGGCTACCCTCCTTTTGGACGAAATGCTAGAGATGAGCGCCCTCTGCCTAAACTATTCTCCCACTACACTGAGAGCTCTCTGTGGAGGAGTCTTGCTTCCCACCTACCTCCTCTAGGTCCCTGGTTCCTCCTTCTCCAATCACTGACACTTAGGGCTGAACTGCTCTGGTCACCCTGTTGTCTCTTGGGGACCATCTTCACACTCTCTCCTTGACCCCTGCTTTCCCATATGCCAGCCTGTATGAACTGTGGGGCAGGCCCTTCCATAATTCTCCGTAATACAACTGAGACCAAACACATAAGCAGTAAAATTTAAATAACCGTTCTTCTAACTGTGGCTTTTCTTAGAGCCCTCAAAATTGCTTAGCTTCCAATTGGCCACCACCTAGCAGAGACCAGTTCCTCCCCATCACCCCACCTATAGGAAGGTCCTAAGCAATGGAAACCCTGTAAAATTCCCCTAGACCCCAGAGACAGGAAACAGAGTTTCCCACATTCTGTGTAAAGCCACCATGTGATTATATTTTCTATACTGGAATTAATGTCCCTCCACAGTGAGTGTCCAACTGAGAGTATCCATTTCCTTAAAGGAAAAACCTACCCCTATTTGGTGTAGGTTTAACCTTCAGCTCCCCCAAATCTTAAGAACATTTGGATCACACATTAGTGCTTCCCAGCTTCTGGGCTTTTCTTAAATAAAGTTTCAGTAGGTCTCTGCACACTGCCCTGGGTCACAGGGTCCCAGACTCTGCCAGTATCCTTTTTATGATCATTCCTTCAGCAGGACAGAAAGGAGGTTCAAGCCCACACTTCCTCATGTAGGTATATTCCTCCCAGTATCCTAGCTCCTACAAAGAACTCAAAACATCGACACATCCCATTCTGTAAGGAGGCCCAAATAGGATATAAGTTTAATAGGACAGATAGCATGCTTTCCGAGAAGGAGATATTTCTGTCTCTGAAACATAATTTGCAGGAATAAAGATTTGTTTAAAGACACTCCCAGGTGACATTATATGGTATAGTGTCTCATTTTGAACGGTGACCAGCACACAGAGGTACTCGGTAAATATGGAGTGACTAAAGGTTTGTTAACATTAGGAATGTTTCACTGCATTTGGATCTTCCCCAGATGAGGTGGTGGTTGTGTGCTTCCTGTCTACCTAACAGCAGAGTCTGTCTCAAATATTTTTTTTTCTTTCGCTTTTCCCAGAACAAAGGGACTGACAGAAAAATGAATTCAAATTTTTAGTCTGGAATACGGCAGTTTGCTAATTTTAAAATGGTTATTTCCCCCATTTATTTCAGAATCAGCATTTACCCATATTTTTGTTATTTTAATGTGGCTGAAGTGGAAAGAATGCCAGATGTGGAATTGTTTAACCTGGATTTGGATCCTGGTTCTGTACTTCATTAGTTTTGTGATGTGGGACGAATTATAATCTCCCTGAAGTTCAGCCTCTTCATCTTAAAGTGAGAATAGTTACATCATGAAAACTAAACATAATATATTGCTTGGGAAGAATAAAGTGCCATACATATGTAAATTAGAGTATTGTTGTTATCGTTGTAATTACTCGAGCTTTTATTCATTTCAGGGCTTCCAGCTTCATCATATTTTGAGACAAACTGCTCCAGGAAGAATGTATGGAAGGCTAAAAGTTTCTGTTTCCTCTTTTTAGCTTCCATGTCTTGTCATTCTTTTTTTTTTTCCTGTGAAGATTTTGATTATTTATTTGTTAGAGAGAAAGAGAGAGAGAGAGCGTGCGTGCAAGCAAGCACAAGCTGGGGAGCAGCAGGCAGAGATGAAGCAGCCTTCCTGTTGGCCAAAGAGCCTGATGTACAACTCGATCCCAGGACCCTGCTATCGTGACCTGAGCTGAAGGCAGGTGCTTAACCAAATGAGCCACCCAGGCATCCTGAGTGTCTTACCGATCTTTATCTCAAAGACATTAGCAAAGCTAGTTGATATTCCTTTTCCTCAGCTGAACAACTATTTATTGAGCAGTTACTATAGACTAGATGCTAATCTAGGTGTCAGGGGAAAATATGAAGATGATATATAAATTGTTCATGATCTTGTGGGGTTATAATTTATCTGGAAAGGCAGATTTTGACCATGTAATTCCATAATTAACTAAGTGTAATTGAGGCTGCTGTTTTGAAGGAAAAGAATTGAGACTAGTGTCCTCTGGTGGCTAGTCTGACCAGGCACCTGCTGCAGTGGCTCTCCCTCATTTTTGGCCATGCCAGTGTCTTCTGTAGCAATACTTGGGAGTCTTTGGTCACGTCAGCTACTTGAAGAAGAGGCTCTCAGGGATTCCTCCCAGGGCCATTTAGTCCCCAACGAGTCTGTCTCCATTTAAAATGGCTTCTGGGTTCTATGGAACTTGGACAACTAAATGTTTCCTATGCTGCTCAAGGTAAACTTGTTTCTGGCTGTTCCAGCAGTAGCTATGTGTCTGCAGAAAGTTTTAAGGAACTTGCTCAAAGCTCCGTTCAGTTGCAGTGGGGATGTCTGCCAGTGCAATCCTCTATAGTGTCTTGGGATAGGGATCAGCTTCTTGACTTCTTCCTCTGCTCAGAGTGAGCCATTAGGTTCTAGAGGTCAGGAGTGTAGAGCCTAGGTCTTACCCCTTAAACTGTAATATGATCCTGGGTTATGAAATGTTCTATTGCCTGACATGTAGAAATGTATTCATGCCAGTTAGTGATGATGTGGGTTTATTGGAAAGAGTACTGGAGTAGTTATCAGCAGATTGACCTTATCACCAATCAGCTGTGACCTGGAGCAAGACTTCAGCTCTGTGGTTCTCAAACGTGACACCTGTAAAATGAGTATATTCATCACTTAATTGATGTTTGTTAAATTATATGATGGAACACATATTTTTTATAATCTAAATTATTTGGACCTTGAATTTTTTTTATCATTAGAATATATATTATTTAGTGACTGGAAGAAAAAAAATGATGTATGTGCCTCATGGTCTATGTTACAGATTGAATATTTGTGTCCTCCTCCCCCTCCAATTCATATGTTAAAGCTCTTTCATCCAGTGTGATAGTATTTGAAGATGAGGTCTTTGGGAGATAATTAGGGTTGAATGAGGTCCTGAGGGTAGAACCCTGGTCTGATGGTTTTAGTGCTCTTAAAAAAGCAATACCAGAGAACTCTCTCTCTCTCTCTCTCTCTCTGTGCACGCACAAAGAAGAGGTCATGTGAGCACATGGCAAGATGGCTGCCACTTACAAACTAAGAGAAAAGGATTCAGAATGAAGCGGGCTTTGCTAGCACCTTGCTTTTGGACTCCTTAGCCTTTAGAACTGGATAAATAAATTTCTGTTGTTTAAGCTTTCCAGGGCTATGATAGCAGCCCAAGTGGACTAATAGAGTGTATAACAACATCTTCAAATATTAATTATAAAATAACTAAGCAATCATAAAATCATTTTTTTCTCACCCAAACTTATACAACATCATGATAAAGTCATTAATATCTTTCAAATATTGGAATCCTGCTTTCTCTTTCAAGAATTCACAGTGACATCAACATGAAGTTAGAAACACTGAATTCTGCTTAACAGAATCTAATTAATAAAATGCTAACATAATCATCAATGCATTTTGTAGGCTTCAACACTGGTATTTTTTTTCACTGTTCTGTTTTCCACTTTTTAAAATCATGGTGGGGTCATGAATGCCATTCACAAGCAAAATTTCATAGTTCTTTTTTTAAATTTAATTTTATTTTTCAATTTTTAAAAATTTTTATTTACTGCACTCACCATAGTATATACTTTCCCCAAAGTCCATCACCCAGCCACCCTATCCATCCCTACCCCAGCAACCAAATTTCATAGTTCCTTTTAAAATGTCAGTGAAGAAAAAAATCTACCCGTTGATCTTCTGCATTCTTTTCTCTTTTTTTGGCCTAGTAAGTTTCATTTTAGCAAGAAGGAAGCAGTAAAAGAGAAGACGTCTAATAAAACTTTTGGACCTGGAGAGAGTGATGAAAAAGACTGTGAATCCAATTGCATGGGCTTCTCAAGTTAGACCAGAAGTAAAATGATATGCTTTGAGTTTGTTGTTCCATAAAAAAAGGGCTTTCTAGTTTATATTCAGTATTTGTTGGGAATGTAATTAAAATAAGTCATGTAAACTATAAATTTTTTGCTAATGGGTGGCTAGGCTATTCAGAGAGAAAGATGAATGAAAACATAAATGCATAGATGCCAGTGACACATAATATATTGTTTACTTTCCTACCACATGATTTGTATTTTCTTCGGTTATGAGTTTGGCTTTATACATACTACTTTTTCTTTTCTAAATCTTGATTTGTGATGTAAATATCCATCTTATATTAACAAAGGAAAATTTTTCTCAGTTTCATTTTGAGATTTTCGTTGCCTGGAATTTTTGTATATCAAAAAATCTGATAAGAGTTAATTTTTGGATATGTAAGGTAGTTAAATGACTAGTGGTGGGAGCCAGCTTATTTCAGATAATCATAGATTCTGAAACTGTCTATTTGATATTTTTATAGACATGGCTATTTTCTTCTCAAGGATTGTATATTAAACTATGAACATAATTCTAATCTCATCTCAGGTGATCAAGTACAGAGGAAGAACTGTTCAGTGCTTGCTTTCTGAGTAAAAAGATCAAACAGCAGAAAACCTCCCACCCAATCTAAATTATCACAATTCTTAGTGCTGTATTATAACAAGGCCTTATCACCCATAGTTATTTATTTTCATGTATATACAAATCTGAAGTTACAGATTTGGGGGCGGTTTTCAATGTGGAAACATCATAATCTCTTTTCCTTCTGAGAGCTCTGGGCAGATCAGCCCATTTATAATGTAGTATCAGTTACATTTAAAAAGGAAATATTTTCTCACTTTTATTGTGAGACTTTTATAAATGTTTTTGCTCATATCAGCATCTAACTCCCTTTTTTATGATGATCTAAATTCTTTCTCTCTTTTTATTCTTTTTTTTAAAGTTTCTTCTAATTATATCTTTGTATGACCTATCTCATGAAATACAGAGAGTTGAGCTGATTTGTCAGAACAGAGAGGTTGCATTTCATTCAGAGCCACATTTATCAGAAGGTATATCAAATCAAGCTTTGATTATCTGGTTGTTAATGTAGTTTTTGAAAAGATTTCGAGTCCTTACGATTTCAATATTTTCCCCTTTTACCCCATTCGGTTGACTTGATTTCTCCTCTACTCTTCTCCACCTTCATTTTCATCAACTTTCTTCTCTCCTTTAATTGCCTCTTTGCACCAGAAGCAATCTTTTAAGAAATACCTACTACTTTCCCTGGGGTAGGGCCCTGAAGTGAAGGTTGGGTTAGGTTGTGAAGACAGACGACATCTACTTATGCTCATTTTGATCTGAGTGGGAGTTTTGAACTGTCATTGGAGTTGGTATTCAGACATGTAATAAATATTTATATGCCAGTATGTAATAAATACTATATGCCAGGTATAGAGTGGGAACCAAACAGACAAATTCTCATATCCTCTTGGGCCTGTGTTCTGATAAGGAAGCCAGATAATAAATAAGTGTGTAAATGTGTACTATAATGGGAGTTAGCCAGTGAGACTTAGGAGGAATAGTCAAAGTAGGATGTACCTGAGGAGATGACCTTTGAGGCTGAATGACTGGGAAGGAATCATTCAAATATGTGGGGGAGGAGTGTTCTGAATGAGAACAGCAAATGCAATGTCTCTGAGTAAGGGTGAGACAAGAGTGTTGGAGAACCTGCTCTGAGGCGGGTGTTAGAGGGGAGGGGGAACAGTGTAGTTGAGAAAATAAGCAGACTTAGAAAAATAAAAACAAGAAACATTATGTTCTATAGCCTAAGAATTCATTTGGAACAAAATAGACAAGAATGCTACTGGATATTCACTGTGGCCTGGGCATCAGTGAGAAAGACTTCCTGCAGAGGATGGCCTTGAGCTGTTCTCCTTCATTCGTTTACTCATTTTATATTTGTTGAGTGACAAATAGGTGTCAGGTTCTGTGGAAAGTAGTAGAGATGTAATGAAGAGCAAAAGAGACCAAACTTTTTGCCCACGAACTTACAACCTAGTAAGGGAGAGAGAAGTAAAGCAAAGAATTACACAAGTAAATATATAATTACAGACTGTGAAGAGTGCTACACGAGTACAGTGTAGCACATGTACAGGAAGAGTCTAAGACCTAATGTAGCCTGGAGGATGGCGGGTCATGGGGAAGGTGACAGGAGCTGGCCAGGCAGGGGTGTGCAAGAGCCACCTGGATAGAAGCAGCAGACAGTGGGGAGGCCAAGTTGGAATGGTCAGACCTGTTTGGGAAACTGAAATGTGGTATTGTGGCTGAGCACAGCAAGGGCAGGTGGGATTGGACTTCCCCAATTGGGGCTACACCAGATCATGTGGAGTTCTGGATTTTAAATTTTATTCTAGAAACAGTGGGAAGCAATGAAAGTAAAGGAGTGTCATAATCAGATTGATGGTCTGAGGTGCCCATGTTCCAGGCTCTATAGGAAAAAGTTTTGGAAGAGGTCAAAAGAGGAAGTGGGGAACTAATTGAGAGGTCATTGCAAGAGTCCAAGTTAGGATGATGCTGGCTTAGTCTAGAGTGGTGACAGTGGAGATCAAGAGGAAGAGGAGGTATGTTTTTGAAATATTTCATAAGGCAAATCTCAGATGACATGCAGAATTTTCTTTTATGTGGTGAAAAAATTAGAAATACAAAGAAAACAAGGCCCCAAACTTATACATTCTAACAATGAAAGGTGCTTAAGCCAGAAATCCAGGCATTGTCACTGGAGATATTACATCTCAGCAATAATTGTTTTATTTTTGTGAAGTCTTTGGGAGTGTGATTTGCTGTTTTCATGCAGATTGCAAGATAGCAATACACCTATTTGTTCAACAAATTGAACTCCTGCCATGTGCTAGGAACAGTCACAAGTGCTGGGAACAGAGTGGTGAGTGAATAAGTCAGATTTCTTCTTTCAAAGAGTTTGTATTCTGGTAAAACTTACCTTTCTGTGTATTCTTTTAAGAGGTATATTTTGGCCAAAAGGAAATAAGAATGGTATATTTCTTAAATACCTCTGTTTGATACAGGTAGGTATTAAATAATTTTCGAATTCCTATGAGAAGGACTTCAAAATTCTGTTAAAAAGATTTAAAAATTTGGGGCATCTGAGTGGCTCAGTGGGTTAAGCCTCTGCCTTTGGTTCAGATCATAATCTCAGGGTCCTGGGATCAACGGCTTCCTGCTCAGCCCAGAGTCTGCTTCTCCCTCTCCCTTTGTCCCTCCCCCCAACCTACTTGTGCTTGCTTGCTCTCTCTCTCTCTGTCTCAAAGGGATAAATAAAATCTTTAAAATTTTTTTTTAATTTAAAAAGTAAATAAATTAATATGCACATAACTTACTGGGAAAGTATTTTCCATGAAACTAATGAAAGAAACAATATTACCATAGAAAGATCTTGCATAAATCATTAAATAAAGTAGACTCTCCCAACAGAAAAGCTGACTAAAGTAAAAAGTTAAAATAAATAATACAAATAGCTTCCAAATAGAAAAAAAATTGAACTTAGTAGTAATAAAAGAAATGCCAGTTAAATCAACCAGGTGATATTTTCTCCTTTAACATTAGCAAAGATTTCTCCTTTCTGAATCATCATACTAAGTGGTAGGTGGGAGTGGCTGAGCCAGTGTGATTTGGGGTAACTTTTCTGGAAAGCACTTTGTCAATATGCAGGGTAGGCTTAAAATGTTAAATTCTTTTCTTAATTCTACTTTTAGGTATATAACCTAAAATAGTCAACAACATAGACAAAGATTTTTCTATAAATATAAGTGGGTAAAGTGTTCAAGATAGAGCACAGATATTGTGTGATATATTGGGTAAAGATATTCAAGATAGAGCACAGATAATTGAGCTTGGGAGGTCAGAAAATTGACTTTGTGATCTGAATTGTAGTTAGGTTTTTCAGAACTTCTGGAGTTTCATTTTGATCAACTGTGAATGGATTGAACAGCCTTAGGAAAGAGCTACACTCTCTAAGTTGGAATCTCCATTATCTATTTGGTTGAAGATGTTATCCTGATTTAGTCTCAAAATAGGACTGTAGAACTTAGGACTTCCTTATTCTCCTGCCTTCAAAGAGCTGCACCGACTTTCTTTTAGTCAGTGATTGAGTCAGAGCCTAAACATACCTGCTAGAAGCTCTCTGCTGCCATCTCCAGTCTTCTCTCTCTCAGTCCTACCTTCCATCTCCACTCCAGATTTTAGAACCCCAACACACACACACACACACACACACACACACACGCGTGCCCACAAGGGGGAGTGGTGGTAAGAAATAAAACAGTGGATTTGGAATTTGTAATGCTTGTATAGTATGTATATTGGGCGCTGTGTATACTGTGTTTGTTATACATATATAATATTTACACATTTGGATGTATTAACTAAGCCAAGCCTAACAGTAACAAAATAATAGTATCATGGATAGAAGTTATTATGATCCTCATTTTACAGATGAGGAAACTGAGGCACAGTGACTTAACCAGCATCATACAGCTAGTGTGTGGCAGAGCTGAGGTTTTTAGGTAGCAATCTGGGTCCAGAATCCTGCTTTTTAAATTACTACATCATTCTGCCTTTTCAACCAAATGATAAAGTTTATGTCCTGACTCTCCCACTTAACCAGCTAGCAATTAGGAAAGACACCAAACATCTCAGAGCCTCTCAGCATCTCAGAGTAGATAACTGTGAAACGGGTATCTGTTAACACCAGCTGCTCTGATGTGTTGCGATGATGTAATGAGATGAGATATATGATGCTCCTGACATGTACTTAGGACATAATTATTCATAAATACTTTATAATTTTATGTAATTTTATACATTGGCTTAGCCTTAATATTTAACTACCATTTGAGAATGGGTTGCAAAGACAAATTGTACCCTCCTGAAACTTTTTTGGGCCCATTTCCTGTGTTGCAATGTTTGATGGTTCTGTAGATCACCAAAGAGTTCTGATCTCAAAGTTGTCTGGACCAGCTCTGTGATTTGGACACCTATGACTCTAGACCGGGTCTCTGCCAGCTGTGGAGTCCATAGCAGTGAGTTTGACAAAAACTGTTGGCAGTTCCCTTTTGCTATAGTGAAGTGGCAGCCAAGGTTGGGTACAAAAGAACTCATCAGTATGTTCTCTACTGTGGGTCTCTAGACGCAGAATTTAGAAATGTGCTTGCCTGACTGTCCGGTCTTATGAACTGGCTTCTCAGGAATGGTTGTGGTACAGAGTTCTATGTCAGTTGTAAGAATGCAGTTATAAGCACATTTTAATATACTTTCTCACTTACGTGGTCACCATTTGCTCATTTTGATCCTGCAGAGTAAGGGTTCTAAGAAAAAGAGAATGGTTTCCTTATGTACCCCCAGAGTAGAAGTGGAAATGAAAAGGTTTTTCTTAAGTCTATCTGTACAATGTTTAACAAGTTTTTGTGTATCTTCATGCAAAATATACATCTGCTTGAAAAAATATATACATCTGCTTGTTTTCTTCAGTTTCCTTTTTCTTTTTAAAGGTATGGATTAACTGTATTTAAACCCCTTCCCCAATTTCCTATTCTTGTGTTTTATAGCTGTGTAGATCTGAGTAAATTTGGAACCAGCTGCCCATCTGGCTCTACTATTGGCTGAGATTTTGAACCATCCACTTATCTCTGTGAGCCTTGTCCATACGCTGAAAATAATGATGCCTAGCTCATGGGATTGATAAAAGGATTAATAAGATGTGTATAATTAATTTTGCAAAATGATTAATTTTTAGTAGGTAATTTATAGGGCTGGGGTCATAGTAGCCAATAAAGGAGGAAACATATGTAGGGACAAAAAATAGACTAGAACAAAGGGACGGAGGAGAAAGTATAGGAAATAACCAAATAGTAAATAGATAAAATAGAAACAAATTGGGGAAAAGAGATACAAGTTCAGATTTCAAAATAAGATTTTGTCATTTGCCACATACTGTATAGTCAGAAGTAGAAACTAGATTACTGCCACACCTGTGACCAATATCACAGTCTTTCTTTTTACATACATTAAATATCTCAGATATTTCTTGCTTCCAGGAATCTTGCCTTGATGACATCATGGGAGGAAAACCCTTAAGAAAGTTGGGTAGAAAAGTAGAGACCTTTGATACTTATCAGGAGAGGAGAAGGTAGTCATGTTAGTCAATTTTAGAAGGCCATTTCAGTGAAGCATTGAAAGAGGTTATAGTGTTCGTTTCATAAGGATCTCTGTTTGTTAGGAACTAATTTTCTTTCTTTAATTATTGTCATACAATGTCATATTATTATGAGGGGTATATTTGTTCATCATAGTGAAATAGATAGGCAGTACTACTTTACAGAAGTACTGAAAAAAAAAAAAAAGAGAGAGAGACAATATCCGCTCTATCCAGCATTTACTCATTGGGTATCTGTTTGGACATTGTGGATACACAGGTGAATGAAATACGGTTCTTGACATGGGGAGCTATTTAAGTTAATTTAGTAATAGTTTTATCACCCATTCCCAAATTTGATGGGTTAAAACAATGGCAACCAATATAATTTTTTAATAATTCTATGTGTGACCTGGTGGTTCTTCTGATCTTTGTTGATGTCTCTTATGAGGTTATAGTGAAATGGTGGCTATGACTGGAGTCATCTGGAGGCTTATTTGGGATGCTAGAATGAATGGGCTTTTCTCCATTTCCATATAATCTCAAGCCTTCTCCTCTTCACGTGGACCTGTTCAGTGTCCATCTATCAGGTAACTGATCTTAATAGATGGTGGCAAAAATCAGTATTCAAGAAGTTGCCGGTACTCTTTGAAGCTAAGTCCAACATTGACACAAAATCTTTTCCACTGCATTTTATTTGTTAATCTGAATCAAAAGGAGAGGTATGTTGGGAAATTGACTCTCCCCAAAAAACAAAAACTTCCATTAATTTGTAATATTTCTTAATTTTCCTAGTGTAAATAATTCTACCTTGGTTGATTTTTAAGCCCAGGTAACATTGGTAAACACAGAACTGGGAAGAGATGAGCACAGTTGATTCTTTTTTTTTAAATATTTATTTTATTTTATATTTAAATTCATTTAGCTAAGTATAATATGTCATTAGCATGGGGTGTTATATTGAACTAATGAATCATTGCAGTTGGTTTTTTTTTTTTTAAGATTTTATTTATTTATTTAACAGAGAGAGATCACAAGTAGGCAGAGAGGCAGGCAGAGAGAGAGGGGGAAGCAGGCTCCCCGCTGAGCAGAGAGCCAGATGTGGGGCTCAATCCCAGGGCCCTGAGATCATGACCTGAGCCAAAGACAGAGGCTCAACCCACTGAGCCACCCAGGTGCCTCAGAGCACAGTTGATTCTTGAGAGCCCATGCAAGCTGACTGCAGCATATCACTGGTATATGCCAACCAAGGCTCATTGTGGGAGAGAACTAAAAGGTAAGAATACCAGAATTTGAGGTTCATTGAGAGCCATGCTGGGATACTACTATAGAAGCAAACAGTGGTAAGGAGGAGTCATAAATATATCATTACATTATTAGCGTTCAGAAGGATATGGTAAAACAGCATATTAAATGTACAATTAGGAACACCAGAGAAAATAAGTGTCTGTGCCAAGGTAAGTCAGTGAAGATCCATTCACAGGAAAGGTGATGATTAAGATGAGTCTTGAAGAATAAGTAGGAAGGAATTCACCAGACAAAGGAGAAGGCATCCAGTTAAAAGGGACATCTACAAGTCCAAGAACTGTTATAGTAAAAGTACTTAGTAAATGGCAAAGTTTTTTTGTGTGTGTGATTGTAGTGAGTACATCTTGGTTATTGAAGTATTTTGTCCCATTGTTCATATTCATCAAACCTTAACATTTTGATGTGTAAATTATGTCTCCTCCCAAATTTTCATGTGTAAAATTGGCTCAAAATTCTTTGTCAGACCATGTAGCTCAACTTTTGAAAAGAAATTTGGTCCTTATCAGTAGAAGTTCCTTAGAGGGCACGAACAGAAAGAAAGGCTAAAAAATCTTAGTGGTTAGACTATGAGGGTTCCTGAATGCAGTTTAATAAGTCTAGAATTTATCCTGTAGGAAATGGGAATCCCTCAATTTCCAAAAAAGTAGTTGCTCGAATATATTCATTCTCTATGGCTGCTGTAAAAAATTTTGAGATACTTATTTTTTAATATTTTATTTTATTATTTATTTATTTAAAAAGATTTTATTTATTTATTTGACAGACAAACATCACAAGTGGGCTGAGAAACAGGCAGAGAGAGGGAGAGGGGGAAGCAGGCTTCCTGCTGAGCAGAAAGCCTGATACAGAGCTTGATCCCAGGACCCCGAGATCATGACCTAGCCGAAGGCAGAGGCTTTAACCCACTGAGCCACCCAGGTGCCCCTAAAGATTTTATTTTTAAGTAATCTCTACACCCAGTGTGGGGCTTGAACTTATAACCCCAAGTTCGGGTTGCATGCTGTATTGACTGAGGCACCCTTAAAAATTTTTATATTCTTGGGGTTCCTGGGTGGTTCAGTCATTTAAGGTTGAACTCTTGATTTTGGCTCAGGTAGTGATCTCTTGGGTTGTGAGATCCACCCCCATGTCATGCTCTGCACTGAAAGTGGAGCCTGCTTGAGATTCTCTTTCCCTCTGCCTCTCCCCCAACTTGGTATGTGTGTTCTCTCTCAAATAAATCTTAATTTTTTTTTTTAATATTTGTAACAGCTTAAGACAGAACAAATTTTTTTATCTTAACAATTATGGAGGTCAGAAGTCCATAATCAGTCTCACTGGGCTAAAATCAAGGTGTTAGCAGGGCTACATTTCCTCTGGAGGTTCTAGGGAAGAATCTGTTTTCTTGCCCTTTTCATGTCCAGAGTCCACCTGTATTCCTTGGTTCTTGATCACTTATTTACATCACTATAACCTCTTGCTTTTATCACAACTCTCACTATACACTTGGATCCTTTCAATTCCTTCTTATCAGGACCCTTGTGATGACATTGTGTGCTTGCAGATAATACAGGATAATCTCCCCATCTCAACATCTTTAACTCAGTCACATCTGCAAAGTCTTTTTTTCCTTATAAAGTAACATTTACAGGGGGTTCTAGGTCACTCAGTCAGTTAAGCAACCAAATCTTGATTTTGTCTCAGGTCATGATCTCGGGGTTGTGAGGTGTAGCCCCACAGCTGGCACTGTTCTGAACATGGAGCCTGCTTAAGATTTTCTCTCCCAGGAGTGTCTGGATGGCTCAGTCTGTTAAGCGTCTGCCTTTGGCTAAGGTCACAATCTCGGGGTCCTAAAATTGAGCCCTGTGTTGGGCTCCCTGCTCAGTGGGGTGTCTGGTTCTCCCTCTCTCCCTGCCCCTCCCCCTTGTTTTTGCTCTCTCTCTCTCTCAAATAAATGAAGAAAATCTTTTTAAAATAATAAAGATTCTCTCTCTCTCTCTCTCCCCCTACCCCTCCCCGCTCACATGAGCACACGCTTTCTCAGCCCCCTAACATTTACAGGCATTAGGGATTAGAATGTGGACAACTTTGGGGATGCTATTATTCAACCTACTACGCACAATAATATTTATGTTTTAGAAGTATCACTCTTGATCACATGCAGAGTTGATTTAAGAAGTATGACAAGTTCAGGAAAATAAATTATGGGCTGTTGCAATAGTCCATATAAAGCCTTGACACAAGATGTGTCAATGGGGAAAGAAAGGGACATACAAATTTCAAAGATGTCTAGGAATTAGGACTAACAGATTTCATGACCTGTAAGGACTAGGGATTAAAGGAGAGAGGAAAAAAAAATCAATGTTGACTCAAATTTTTGGCTTCAGTTAAGTGATTGTGATATAATTAAACTACAAAAATTGTATGAGAAATGGTCTAGGAGACAACTAATTCACTTTGGGCCATGTTGTTTGAATAGCTCTTGGAACATTGTGGTGGTGAAGGTAGAGACATTGGAAATTCAGACCTGGAACTGTCATAAGAAAGAGGTCATCCATGGAAAACATGTTGATTAGGAAGAGAACTTCAAGACTATAACTCTAGATCAATAACAAATAAATAGGGAGATGGAATGTACAGAATGGGGAATACAGTCAGTAATATCATATTAACTTTGTATGGTGATGGATGTAACTAGACTTATTTTCGTGATCAGTTCATAATGTATATAATCACTGGTGGTAGAGCCAGGCTTTGACCCCCAGTTAGTCTCTGAATCCTTAACAGTGCTGTTAGCCACTTCACCACAGGGCCCCCCATCCAGAATTTTATTAATAATATTAGGCTGAAAGATGTCCTTCAACAGATGAATAGATAAAGAAGATATGGTCCATATATACAATGGAATATTATGCCTCCATCAGAAAGGATGAATACCCAATTTTTGTATCAACATGGATGGGACTAAAGGAGATTATGCTGAGTGAAGTAAATCAAGCAGAGAGAGTCAGTTATCATATGGTTTCACTTACCTGTGGAGCATAAGGAATAACACAAAGAACATTGGGAGTTGGAGAGAAGTGAGTTGGGGGAAATTGGAGGGGGAGACGAACCATGAGACATTGTAGACTCTGAGAGACAGACCATCGTGAATCTGTGAGGAACCACTGGAAGATTTTGAGCAAATTCCAGACAAGATCAAGTGAATGAATGAACCATCTCACAGCCAAGCTGTTCAAGGGCAGGGTGAGGAGTGTGACTGGAAATAAGTCAACAAATTGGAGCTCCATCATATATCTTAGTCAGAAATAATGAGGGCTTGTATTAAGCCTATGACAGCACATATGGAGAGATATTTAACATGTATAAATGATTGTTGGCTAATAGGCATAGAATTAGGGTAGAGGAAAGGACTATAGTAACTCCTGGTTCATGACTAGGACACTTGCATATACTGAGCTGAACACTGGACTGTGGTCCTATTGATTGAATATAGGACCTAACAGGAGTTAGAAGGAAAGTATGAGTTCCATAGTGAACATGATGAATAGTAAGTGCCTCTGAGATGCCCTGTTTTGGCTAATGGGCAGGTGAAAATCAAGGCTGGGCTCTAGAGCTGAGAATCGGGCACCTGATTGGCTCAGTCAGTTAAGCGTCTCTTAATTTCAGCTCAGGTCATGATCTCAGAGTGATGAGACTGAACTCTTTATTGGGCTCTGTGTTGCGCATGGAGTCTGCTTAAGATTCTCTCTCTCTCTTTCCCCTGCCCACCCCCCCAAAGATAAATAAATAAAAACGGGAGTCTTTTGTGTATGGGTAGTGGCCAAAGTCATAGAATGGTATGAAGTTACCAAGGAAAAGTATATAGCTGCATTGTCCAATGCGGGAGCCACTAGTCACATGTAATTATTTAAATTTAATCTTGAATTAGGTCAAATATAACAAAAAATTCAGTTTCTCTCGTGTACTAGCTACACTTCAAGTGTTCAAAGACTGTGAGTGGGTTGTGGCTACTGTATTAGAAAAGCATAGATGATAGAACATTTTCATCTTCAGAGAAAGTCCCATTGGACAGCACTGGTATACAGAGTGAAAAGAGCAGAGGTGTGAAATATATCAGGACCCCGATATTACTGATATCTCTGTGGTCACTGAAAGAGCTCAACAAAAACAGGCTGAGAAGGTGCCTCCATCCACTGAATGCTTTCTATTGAGCTTGGCACTGCCTGCTTTCATTGCTATCTCTGATCTCCAAACTGCCCTGTAGTAGTGGTAATACTAATTATTTTTTTTTTTTCAGTTTTTTTTTTTTTTTAAAGATTTTATTTATTTATTTGACAGAGAGAGATCACAAGCAGACAGAGAGAGAGGAGGAAGCAGGCTCCCTGCAGAGCAGAGAGCCCGATGCGGGGCTCGATCCCAGGACCCTGAGATCATGACCCGAGCCGAAGGCAGCGGCTTAACCCACTGAGCCACCCAGGCGCCCCGGTAATACTAATTATTATTATTAAAGCTTCTTAAGGTTAATTTTCCCAAGACCGTAAGAACCGGATTTGTAACCCAAGTGTCTATAATATTTCAAATCAAGTGATTTTTCATTTGTTCTAGATTGCCTAGCCTACGAAAGCTCAGAGACAATGGTGTGAGAAAAAAGAGAAGGGAATTTTATGAATGTGAATAACATGTGGTACCACAGGTTCAAGTAAAGATCAGGTCAGAAAATTATGAGTAAAGTCAGGTTATCATCACAAATTTTGTTGAGAACAATTTCAGTGTAGTATAGGGGCTGAAGCCCTTTCAGAGTGTGCTGAGTATAGCTGTACCCATGTAGAGCATAGGCCAGTTGAATCTGTCCTTTTAAGAAGTTATATTTGGAGATTCTTCTTGATACAGAAGATGGTTTACCGAAAGATATTTCAGGTTTTTCTGAATTACATATTACATTCCTTAGGACCATGTCTCTCATCTTTGGAATAATCAGAAGACACTGAATCTTATGATATACTCTATGGCTTAGTTTCCAGACTCTAACCTTGATCTGGTCACTAAACTCGCCAGAGTTTTTTTCCCCCAGTTTGTGAACAAGTTTGAAAATATGTACCTTTTACCATAGAGTTGAGGGTCCATATCTGGACTCTCTACTCTGTTCCACTGGTCTATGTGTCTGTTTTTATGCCAGTACCATGCTGTCTTGGTGATCACAGCTTTGTCGGGAAGCTTGAAATCGGGCAACATGATGCCCCAGTTGTGTTTTTCTTTTTCAACATTTCCTTAGCAATTCAGGGTCTCTTCTGGTTCCATACAAATTTTAGGATTGTTTTTTCCAGCTCTTTGAAAAATGATGATGGAATTTTGATCGGGATGGCATTGGAAATACAGATGGCTCTATGCAGTATAGACATTTTAACAATGCTTATTCTTCTGATCCATGAGCATGGAATGGTTTTCCATCTTTTTGTGTCTTCTTCAATTTCTTTCATGAGTGTTCCATAGTTCTTTGAGTACAGTTCCTTTACCTCTTTGGTTAGGTTTATTCCCAGGTATCTTACAGTTCTTGGTGCTATAGTAGATGGAATTGATTCTCTGATTTCCCTTTCTATATTTTCATTGTTAGTGTATAAGAAAGCAACTGATTTCTGTACATTGATTTTGTATCCTGCCACATTACTGAATTGCTGTATGAGTTCTGGTAGTTTGGGGGTGGAGTCTTTTGGGTTTTCCATATAAAATATCATGTCATCTGCAAAGAGAGAGAGTTTGACTTCTTCTTTGACAATTTAAATACCTTTTATTTATTTTTATTGTCTGATTGCTGTAGCTAGAACTTCTAGTACTATGTTGAATAACAGGAGCGAGAGTGGACATCCTTGTCATGTTCCTGATCTCAAAGGGAAGGCTGTCAGTTTTTCCCCATTGAGGATAATATTCGGGGTGGGTTTTTCATAGATAGATTTTATGAAGTTGAGGAATGTTCCCTCTATCCTTATACTTTGAAGGGTTTTAATTAGGAACGGATATTGTTTCTTATCAAATGCTTTTTTCTCCATCAATTGAAAGGACCATGTGATTCTTCTCTCTCCTCTTATTGATTGTTCTATCACATCGGTTGATTTGCGAATGTTGAACCACTCTTGCATCCCGTGGATAAATCCTACCTGGTCATGGTACATAATCTTCTTAATGTACTGTTGGATCCTTTAGCTAGGCTCCTGTTGAGAATCTTGGCATCCATATTCATCAGGGATATTGGTCTAAAATTCTCCTTTTTGGTGGGTTCTTTGCATGGTTTGGGGATCAGGGTAATCCTGGCTTCATAAAAAGAGTCTGGAAGTTTTCCTTCTGTTTCTATTTTTTGAAATAGCTTCAGGAGAATAGGTATTATTTCTTCTTTGAATGTTTGATAAAATTCTCCAGGGAATCCGTCAGGGCCTGCGCTCTTGTTTTTTGGGAGGTTTTTGATCACTGCTTTAATCTTGTATCTTGCTTACCTAATAAGGATGTTTGGGCATCAAATGTAACAATATATTTGATAGTGAACTGTAAAGTGATATGCAATATAGTATGCTATCCCTAACCTATCAGGAAAAAGTAATGTTTAAACTCCACAGATTACCCACACAGTATTATGCATTTAGTGCACATTTTCATTTAAAGTTATTATATATATATATATATACATATTATTTATTAGCTATTATATATATGTGTGTGTGTATGTGTATAAATATATATATCTCTATATATAGATATAGATATAGATATAGATATATAAGAAGAATAGAAAATAGAATAGAAAAATGTATGAGCAAGTGTTGAATTTCCCCAGCCCAGCCTTCCATCTTGGCACTTGATTTTTGAAACCAATAATCATGGGTTCTTGTGGCCAGTTCTGATTTAATCTTTGTGCCCTGGCTAACTCCATCAAAACTGAAAGAAAGAGAAGAGAGATTTCCCCTCTATAAGATGCTTAAGAGAAAAGAAAAATGATTCAATTTTCCTAGCCAAGAAAACTCAGAGTATGTAAGATAGGTATTTCTAATTGTTTTGTTAACTAGATGAATAGTTATATCTAGAACCTGATAAGTTTGAGGAAAAACTTAAATTAGTTCCTGAAGTAGCAAATCCCATTGATCACTTTAACTGGAGAGCTCCTCAAATTTTATTTGCTTTTGAGCTATGCTGATGATTGGAGATCAGGGTGTTCCTAGGAACCACTGTGGTTGAGTTAAAGTGAATATATGCACTGGAGGATGTATATTTGTCACTAGACCATGGAAAACCTAAAAGGTGTCCTCATGGTGCTCTGGACCTGGACTCAGCAGCTGAAAAAATTTCTGGCCCCCCAAAATAGTGCTAGGTTCCTTCATTCCCAGGGTTTGAACACTAAAGTCCGTCCTAGCTATGTCTGAAGTAACTACAAGGAGAATCTTTAACATTTTTGGTCAGAATAAATCAGAGGAGTGTAAATTATTTGTCAATAAAGTAGTTCTTAGTATCCTCTAGAAATTTTCTAATTAGCCTGAAGACATATTGAACTCACAAGAAGTTACTGGAAATGTCAGTTATTAAATAGACATTTTACCGTAATTGAATTAGTGTCACACAGTTCAGACCACAGGCCCTGGCAGCCCAGAGAAAGGGTTGCTTGTAGCAAACTGTGCACTGACAGGAAACAAACTTCTCAGTGGGTCCCACCACAGTGCTTTGGCCTTAACTTGCAAGAGGGAAAAATTATCAACCACCACACCAGCTGTTGCCACTGAGTTGCTGTCATTGAAATAATCTAATGGTCAGGTAAACTATGAAGAAAACCAACGTCCTGGTGGGATTTTTAAAAATGCATTATTATTATTTTTTTTTTACTTGAGGTTTATTGTGTTACTGATAGATGGTCAAAGTAAGGTGCAGAGGAAAATCCCTAACCCCAGTGGTGAGGTTAGGCCATTGACTTTGACTCTGTTTTCTGATATTTTAGCAGAAATGATACGAAACTCATCTGTTTTTCAAATGTGTGTGTTTTTTTAAATTGAGATTAAATTGTTATATAACATTATATAATTTCAGGTATATAACATAGTTTGATATCCGTGTGCACTATAGAGCAGTCACTACCAAAGTCTAGTTACCATCCACTGCCATGTAATTGAACCTCTTTCACTCATTTTGCCCACCCAACCCCCAAACCCCTTCCCCTCTGGTAACCATTAATCTGTTTTCTGTATCTTTGAGTTTGTTTCTGTATTGTATTATTTGTTTGTTTAGATTCACATATAAGTGAAAACATACACTATTTGTCTTTCTCCATGTGACTTATTTCACTTAACATACCAGGCAGGCAGAGAGAGGGGGGAAACAGGCTCCCTGCCGAGCAGAGAGTCCAATGCAGGGCTCAATCCCGGGACCCTGAAACCATGACCTGAGCCGAAGGCAGAGGCTTTAACCCACTGAGTCACCAAGGTGCCCCAAGATTTCATTCTTTTTAAAGAATGAATAGTATTCCATTGCATATAGGTACCATATCCTCTTTATACATTCATCTATTGGGGGACATTTAGGTTTTCATATCTTGGCTATTGTAAACCATACTGCAATAAATGGAGGGCTGTGTATACCTTTTGGAATTAGTGTTTTTGTATTCTTTGGATAAATATCCAAAAGTAAAATCGTTGGGTCATATAGTAGATCTGTTTAGGATTCTGAATACTTTTTTCCGTAGAGGTTGCACCGATTTACATTCCCACCAACAGTATGTGAGGGTTCTCTTCTCTCCACAATTTCTCCAACACTTGTTATTTCTTTTCTTTTTGATAATAGCCATTCTAACAGGTGTGAGGTGATATCTCATTATGGTTAGGTTTGCATTTCCTGATAATGAGTGAAGATGAACATCTTCTCGTTTGCCTTTTGGCCATTTGTATGTCTTCTTTGGGAAAATCTCTTCAGATCATCTGCCCATTTTTTTAATTGGTTGTTTGTTTTTAAGATTTTATTTATTTGAGACAGGAGAGAGAGAAAGAGAGAGAGAGAGAGAGCACACACGCAGGAGGGAGGGGCAGAAAGAGAGGGAGAAGCAGACTCCCTCCAGAGCAAGAAGCCCAATGTGGGGCTTATCCCAGGACCTGGAGATCATGACCTGAGCCGAAGGCAAACACTTAACCAACTGAGCCACCTAGGTGCCCCTGGGTTGGTTTTTTTTTTTTTTTAAATTTTTGAGTTGCATAAGTTCTTTTTATATTTTGGATATTAACTGCTTATCAGATATATAATTTGCAAATATCTTCTCCCACCTGATAGGTTGCCTTTTTGCTTGGTGATGATTTCCTTTACTGTGCAGCAACTTTTTAGTTGCTAGCCCTATTTATTTTTGCTTTTGTTTCCTTGCCTTTGGAGTCAGTTCCACAAACACATCACTAGGACCGATGTCTTAAATAGGAAATTTATAGTTTCAGGTCTTACATTCAGATCTTGAATTAATTTTTGTGTATGGTTTAAGATAGTGATCATGTTTTATTCTTTTGCATGTGGCTGTCCCATTGTCCCAACACCATTCATATGTGATTTTAAGTTACCAACTAAAAAACAAGATTCCTTATCTGGTTGAGTTTAGTCTGCTGACTTCCAGACAAATAGGAGAAACTGTCATCATCTATGCCCAAGATAGAATGCCATCATTGGATAATGCTGCTTCAATTCTTGATCAGCTACTATACATCCCTAGTGGTAGTGGTGAGATTGATTTATGAATTGACACTTAATTAGCCTTTGTGACATTGGGTTTCTTCCCTTCTCTTTAGGGCTCATCCTCTTCTCTCTGCCCTTAGCCCTATCTCTGGCTTCCCCAAGATCTTCTACAGATCATTCCTCTACATTCTCTATGTGCTCAGTCTCCTCCATCTTAAATGATACAGAGAAAAATCAAATGAACAAATGATTCTTCTACACGTATTCGCTCACCTCTGCAAATAGTATCTATTTTAAATGTCAAACTCAGTGACATCATTATCTAAGGAGAAGAATGTTCTACATTGCTACTACATCCTGCATCTACTCTACTAGTGTATCCCCCTACCAGAGATGAGCGCTGCATGCTTTCATAATCTTTGAGTAATAAGATTACTTGATTTCATGTTAAGTGAGTCCAGAGGGCACACTTGAGCTTCCTCCCTGATCGTAGTCTGCCTTGTCTCCCTGCCAGTTGGCTCAAGGTCCCTTCTAGACTGGTAATCTACCATAAAGCCCAGAGGGAGCAGAACTCCAGGGCCTAGATTAGCTCTTTCAAGTGTTCTTTCCCTAGAATTTGGGTTTTATATCTTGTGGGAATTCCTGTTACAAATGGGCAGATTTCCTGGGGCAGACTATCACATGTCACACATGTGTAATTTCATCTGATGTGTCATGTCATATATCCTATCATTAAAATAGAGAGTTAACTACTATGTGTCCAAAGTTCTTATTGAAAAGAAAATAGTTTGGGGGCTTCACTAATCATTTTTTTTTTTTCTTAGTCAATTGGCAAGCAAGGGAGTAACAAGTTTTACTACTCATAGAAGCTGCAGTCTTTTATTTACCTTGCTGGGATTGTTAAATCTGTATGGCTGAGCTCTTGCCATTTTAAAGAAAAAATGGTACTCTGGTTTCCTTTTTGGGAGCCCTACTCTGAACCCAGTCCTTTTTAGAAGGAAGCTTGGCAACCTGCCTGGCCATTACCAGCCCTCAACATTGGATAAAGCACTCTTTTAGGTCAAGCCAACTCAGAACAGAACAGAAATGTCATCACTTACCTTAGCTCTTAGCATTATGATTGCTAAGTGACTCCTGTGTTCTGGTGACCAGTGGGTTAATTTTGGCTTCCTTTGTGTGTTGAAGTCAGCTTGGACTGCATCTGCATTTGTCCTGCATGTGCCTTTGTAATTATGATTTTGGGATACTTGGTTGCCTGTATGTCAGGGGTTATTCATAAGCTAGCTTAGTCTCCAAAACATAGGCCTACTCTTTCTAATTTCTTCTCTTCACCACTAGCCCAGTATGAGGGATACATATCTAGAGTGTGACCATTTCCTCTTCCAGATTCTGTTCCAAATTTAAAAATATGTGGAAAGAAAAAAAATGCAGGAAGACATTTTAATAAGCAAAAAAGAATTCAATATAGGCATGTTGATGGTTTGTTCACTTAGAGAAGACATGCTATTATCTGTTAATTTTTTTTTTACTTTATTTTTAATTTTATTTTTTATAAACATATAATATATTTTTTCCCCAGGGGTACAAGTCTGTGAATCGCCAGGTTTACACACTTCACCGCACTCACCATAGCACATACCCTCCCCAATGTCCATAATAACCCCACTCCTCCAACCCCCCTCCCCCCAGCAACCCTCAGTTTGTTTTGTGAGATTAAGAGTCACTTATGGTTTATCTCCCTCCCAATCCCATCTTGCTTCATTTACTCTTCTCCTACCCCCTTAACCCCCATGCTGCATCTCCTCTCCCTCATATCAGGGAGATCATATGATAGTTGTCTTTCTCCGATTGACTTATTTCGCTAAGCATGATGCCCTCTAGTTCCATCCACGTCATCGCAAATGGCAAGATTTCATTTCTTTTGATGGCTGCATAGTATTCCATTGTGTATATATACCACATCTTCTTTATCCATTCATCTGTTGATGGACATCTAGGTTCTTTCCATAGTTTGGCTATTGTAGACATTGCTGCTATAAACATTCGGGTGCACGTGCCCCTTCGGATCACTACGTTTGTATCTTTAGGGTAAATACCCAGTAGTGCAATTCCTGGGTCATAGGTAGTTCTATTTTCAACATTTTGAGGAACCTCCATGCTGTTTTCCAGAGTGGTTGCACCAGCTTGCATTCCCACCAACAGTGTAGGAGGGTTCCCCTTTCTCTGCATCCTCGCCAGCATCTGTCATTTCCTGACTTGTTAATTTTAGCCATTCTGACCGGTGTGAGGTGGTATCTCATTGGGGTTTTGATTTGTATTTCCCTGATACCGAGTGATATGGAGCACTTTTTCATGTGTCTGTTGGCCATCTGGATGTCTTCTTTTTAGAAATGTCTGTTCATGTCTTCTGCCCATTTCTTGATTGGATTATTTGTTCTTTGGGTGTTGAGTTTGCTAAGTTCTTTATAGATTCTGGACACTAGCCCTTTATCTGATATGTCGTTTGCAAATATCTTCTCCCATTCTGTCAGTTGTCTTTTGGTTTTGTTAACTGTTTCCTTTGCTGTGCAAAAGCTTTTGATCTTGATAAAATCCCAATAGTTCATTTTTGCCCTTGCTTCCCTTGCCTTTGGTGATGTTCCTAGGAAGATGTTGCTGTGGCTGAGGTCAAAGAGGTTGCTCCCTGTGTTCTCCTCAAGGATTTTGATGGATTCCTTTCTCACATTGAGGTCCTTCATCCATTTTGAGTCTATTTTCATGTGTGGTGTAAGGAAATGATCCAATTTCATTTTTCTGCATGTGGCTATCCAATTTTCCCAACACCATTTATTGAAGAGGCTGTCTTTTTTCCATTGGACATTCTTTCCTCCTTTGTCGAAGATTAGTTGACCATAGAGTTGAGGGTCTATTTCTGGGCTCTCTATTCTGTTCCATTGATTTATGTGTCTGTTTTTGTGCCAGTACCATGCTGTCTTGATGATGACAGCTTTGTAGTAGAGCTTGAAGTCTGGAATTGTGATGCCACCAACTTTGGCTTTCTTTTTCAATATTCCTTTGGCTATTTGTGGTCTTTTCTGGTTCCATATAAATTTTAGGATTATTTGTTCCATTTCTTTGAAAAAAATGGATGGTACTTTGATAGGAATTGCATTAAATGTGTAGATCGCTTTAGGTAGCATAGACATTTTCACAATATTTATTCTTCCAATCCAGGAGCATGGAACATTTTTCCATTTCTTTGTGTCTTCCTCAATTTCTTTCATGAGTACTTTATAGTTTTCTGTGTATAGATTCTTAGTCTCTTTGGTTAGGTTTATTCCTAGGTATCTTATAGTTTTGGGTGCAATTGTAAATGGGATGGACTCCTTAATTTCTCTTTCTTCTGTCTTGTTGTTGGTGTAGAGAAATGCAACTGATTTCTGTGCATTGATTTTATATCCTGACACTTTACTGAATTTCTGTACGAGTTCTAGCAGTTTTGGAGTGGAGTCTTTTGGGTTTTCCACATATAGTATCACATCATCTGCGAAGACTGATAGTTTGACTTCTTCTTTGCTGATTTGGATGCCTTTAATTTCTTTTTGTTGTCTGATTGCTGAGGCTAGGACTTCTAGTACTATGTTGAATAGTAGTGGTGATAACGGACATCTCTGCCGTGTTCCTGACCTTAGCGGAAATGCTTTCAGTTTTTCTCCATTGAGAATGATATTTGCGATGGGTTTTTCATAGATGGCTTTGATAATATTGAGGTATGTGCCCTCTATCCCTACACTTTGAAGAGTTTTGATCAGGAAGGGATGCTGTACTTTGTCAAATGCTTTTTCAGCATCTATGGAGAGTATCATATGGTTCTTGTTCTTTCTTTTATTAATGTGTTGTATCACATTGATTGATTTGCGGATGTTGAACCAACCTTGCAGCCCTGGAATAAATCCCACTTGGTCGTGGTGAATAATCCTTTTAATGTACTGTTG
Source organism: Lontra canadensis (assembly GCF_010015895.1). NCBI lineage: Eukaryota > Metazoa > Chordata > Mammalia > Carnivora > Mustelidae > Lontra > Lontra canadensis. The sequence goes on from NW_022631003.1 coordinate 12,999,828, forward strand.
AATCCTATTGGCTAGTATTTTGGTGAGAATTTTTGCATCTGTGTTCATCAAGGATATTGGTCTGTAGTTCTCTTTTTTGACGTGATCCTTGTCTGGTTTTGGGATCAAGGTGATGCTGGCCTCATAAAATGAGTTTGGAAGTTTTCCTTCCATTTCTATTTTTTGGAACAGTTTCAGGAGAATAGGAATTAGTTCTTCCTTAAATGTTTGGTAGAATTCCCCCGGGAAGCCGTCTGGCCCTGGGCTTTTGTTTATTTGGAGATTTTTGATGACTGTTTCAATCTCCTTACTGGTTATGGGTCTGTTCAGGCTTTCTATTTCTTCCTGGTTCAGTTGTGGTAGTTTATATGTCTCTAGGAATGCATCCATTTCTTCCAGATTGTCAAATTTGTTGGCATAGAGTTGCTCATAATATGTTCTTATGATTGTCTGTATTTCTTTGGTGTTAGTTGTGATCTCTCCTCTTTCATTCATGATTTTATTGATTTGGGTCCTTTCTCTTTTCTTTTTGGTAAGTCTGGCCAGGGGTTTATCAATCTTATTAATTCTTTCAAAGAACCAGCTCCTAGTTTCGTTGATTTGTTCTATTGTTTTTTTGGTTTCTATTTCATTGATTTCTGCTCTGATCTTTATGATTTCTCTTCTCCTGCTGGGTTTAGGGTTTCTTTCTTGTTCTTTCTCCAGCTCCTTTAGGTGTAGGGTTAGGTTGTGTACCTGAGACCTTTCTTGTTTCTTGAGAGAGGGTTGTACCGCTATATGTTTTCCTCTCAGGACTGCCTTTGTTGTGTCCCACAGATTTTGAACCGTTGTATTTTCATTATCATTTGTTTCCATGAATTTTTTCAATTCTTCTTTAATTTCCTGGTTGACCCATTCATTCTTTAGAAGGATGCTGTTTAGTCTCCATGTATTTGGGTTCTTTCCAAATTTCCTCTTGTGATTGAGTTCTAGCTTCAGAGCATTGTGGTCTGAAAATATGCAGGGAATGATCCCAATCTTTTGATACCGGTTGAGACCTGATTTAGGACCGAGGATGTGATCTATTCTGGAGAATGTTCCATGTGCACTAGAGAAGAATGTGTATTCTGTTGCTTTGGGATGAAATGTTCTGAATATATCTGTGATATCTATCTGGTCCAGTGTGTCATTTAAGGCCTTTATTTCCTGGTTGATCTTTTGCTTGGATGATCTGTCCATTTCAGTGAGGGGAGTTTAAAGTCCCCTACTAATATTGTATTATTGTCGATGTGTTTCTTTGATTTTGTTATTAATTGGTTTATATAGTTGGCTGCTCCCACGTTAGGGGCATAGATATTTAAAATTGTTAGATCTTCTTGTTGGACAGATCCTTTGAGTATGATATAGTGTCCTTCCTCATCTCTTATTATAGTCTTTGGCTTAAAATCTAATTGATCTGATATAAGGATTGCCACTCCTGCTTTCTTCTGATGTCCATTAGCATGGTAAATTCTTTTCCACCCCCTCACTTTAAATCTGAAAGTGTCTTCGGGTTTCAAATGAGTTTCTTGTAGGCAACATATAGATGGGTTTTGTTTTTTTATCCATTCTGATACCCTGTGTCTTTTGATTGGGGCATTTAGCCCATTAACATTCAGGGTAACTATTGAGAGATATGAATTTAGTGCCATTGTATTGCCTGTAAGGTGACTGTTATTGTATATTGTTTCCGTTCCTTTCTGATCTACTACTTTTAGGCTCTCTCTTTGCTTAGAGGACCCCTTTCAATATTTCCTGTAGAGCTGGTTTGGTGTTTGCAAATTCTTTCAGTTTTTGTTTGTCCTGGAAGCTTTTAATCTCTCCTTCTATTTTCAATGATAGCCTAGCTGGATATAGTATTCTTGGCTGCATGTTTTTCTCGTTTAGTGCTCTGAATATATCATGCCAGCTCTTTCTGGCCTGCCAGGTCTCTGTGGATAAGTCTGCTGCCAATCTAATATTTTTACCATTGTATGTTACAGACTTCTTTTCCCGGGCTGCTTTCAGGATTTTCTCTTTGTCACTAAGACACGGTGTGGACCTATTCTTACTGATTTTGAGGGGGGTTCTCTGAACTCTTGGATTTTGATGCTTGTTCCCTTTGCCATATTGGGGAAATTCTCTCCAATAATTCTCTCCAATATACCTTCTGCTCCCCTCTCTCTTTCTTCTTCTTCTGGAATCCCAATTATTCTAATGTTGTTTCGTCTTATGGTGTCACTTATCTCTCGAATTCTGCCCTCCTGGTTCAGTAGCTGTTTGTCCCTCTTTTGCTCAGCTTCTTTATTCTCTGTCACATGGTCTTCTATATCGCTAATTCTTTCTTCTGCCTCATTTATCCTAGCAGTGAGAGCCTCCATTTTTGATTGCACCTCATTAATAGCTTTTTTGATTTCAACTTGATTAGATTTTACTTCTTTTATTTCTCCAGAAAGGGCTTTTATATCTCCGGAGAGGGTTTCTCTAATATCTTCCATGCCTTTTCCGAGCCCGGCTAGAACCTTGAGAATTGTCATTCTGAACTCTAGATCTGACATATTACCAATGTCTGTATTGATTAGGTCCCTAGCCTTTGGTACTGCCTCTTGTTCTTTTTTTTGTGGTGAATTTTTCCACCTTGTCATTTTGTCCAGATAAGAGTATATGAAGGAACAAGTAAAATACTAAAAGGGTGGCAACAACCCAAGGAAAATATGCTTTAGCCAAATCAGAAGAGATCCCAAATCATGAGGGGGGGGGAAGGGATATAAAGAGGTTCAGAAAGAAAAAAAGAAAAAAAAAAGAAACAAATAAAAAAAAGAAAACCAATAATGAAAAAATATAAAAAGGTATATATATATATATATATTAGATAAACTAGTTAAAAAACATTAAAAAAGAAAAGGGTAGAAGTTAAAAAAATTTAGCAGAAGAAGAAAAAAAAATTGAAAAAGAAAAAAAAAATTAAATTAACTGCAAGGCTAAAGAACCGTGGGGAGAAAGCCATGAGTTCCGTGCTTTGCTTTCTCCTCCTCTGGAATTCCGCTGCTCTCCTTGGTATTGAAACTGCACTCCTTGGTAGGTGAACTTGGTCCTGGCTGGGTTTCTTGTTGATCTTCTGGGAGAGGGGCCTGTTGTAGTGATTCTCAAGTGTCTTTGCCCCAGGCGGAGTTGCACCGCCCTTACCATGGGCCGGGCAGAGTAATCCGCTCGGGTTTGCTTTCGGGAGCTTTTGTTCCTTGAGCGCTCTCCGTAGAGTTCCGGAGGACAGGAATGAAGATGGCGGCCTCCCAGTCTCCGGCCCGGAGGAGCCGAGAGTCTGGGGCCCCACTCCTCAGTGCGCCCTCAGAGAACAGCGCCCAATTGCTCCCGTCACCCTGGCCTCCGGCCGCGCTCCGAGCTGACCGAGCCTTTCAGAAAGTGGTTGATTTTCTGTTTCTAGAATTGCTGTTCTTCTTCTCTTCGATCTCCCATTGGATTTGTAGGTGTTTGCAATCTTTAGATAAGCTATCTAGCTGATCTCCCGCTACCTGAAGTAGTCTCAGCCTGCTACTTCTCCGCCATCTTGACTCCTCCCCATTATCTGTTAATTTTTAATTAGTCAATAATAACATTAATGCAATAATAGCAATTAATGCTAATAAGTTACAAGTGCTACATAACTTACATGCACTATCTCATTTATTGTTTACAATATCCTTTGCTGTGAATATCTATATATTTCTCGTTTTATAAAAGAGGAGCCCAGAGAACTAAGTCACTCTAAGCCGTAAGTTAGTAAGTAATGGAGTCAGGACTTGATTCTAATTTTGTATGTAAATGAGCTCTTCACTTCTACACTATAATTCTACCATAAATAAACAAATGAAGTAGAGTCCTAGCAAGTCATGATGATAGCTGGGTAAGCAGAGCCAGTTAAATCCAGCCTGTGAAGTTTGCATTTGATCTCATAGGCAATAGGTAGTTAACACAGATTTTTGTGTCTGGCGTTAATGTGATAAAATTTACTTTATAGTAGCTGGATATTGATAGCTAGGAAAGACAGATGAGTAAGAGGTATGAAGACCATCTGAAAGTCTATTACAAAGAGATACATAAAGCCTGTGCCTGTATGAGAAAATTAAAAATCTTCATATTGAAAAATATTAAAAAGACTTAAATAAATGGAGATATATACTGTATTTTTAAACATTTATAGACAAGAAGACATACCATTTTAAAGAATACCAGTCTTTTCCAAATTAAGCTGTGGAATCAATAAAATTTTAATTGATATCTCACAGATTTTTTCTAATGGATCTTGACAAATGGATTCTAAAAGGAATATGGCAAATTGGGGCCAAGAAAAACCATAACACCACCGAAGAATAACTAGGTGCTCTATAAGAGATTATATAAAAATATATAATAATTTATATAATAATTTAAACAGTGTAGTATTTGTGCCTGGTAAAACAAAGCAACCAAAGGCAGTGAAGAGAAGCCAACCACAAAACAAATGGTATATGGAAACTTGGTATTATAGAGTTAGCATTTCAGATCATTGGGGAATGGTGCTCAAGAAACGGTGCTGGAACAATTGCTTACAAGAGAAATCGGACTTCTAGCTCACACGATACATAAATTTTTTTTTCTTGTATGAATTAAGAGTTTATGAAAAGCAATGATTTAAAATGTTAGGAGAAAATACAGGAGAAACTTTCCTCACTGTGTGGTATGGGAGAATTTCTTAAATTTTAAATTTCTAAAATAAAAGCATGAAATATTAAAGAAGAAAATGATATTTGTAACTACATTAAAATTAAGACCTTCTATTCATCAGAGAGCCCATAAGAAGGTAAAAGGATAGACTATAACTGGGGAGAAGCTGATAGCTACCGTATTACCAACAATGCAATAGTGTCTCAAATATATTAAGCACTAAAATTGGTAAGGAAATAACTACTTGCTTAGTAAATGAACACAATGAGAAAGTAGGTATTTGACAGAAGTGGTGAATAAACCTATACAAAAAGAAGGTGCTAACCTTATCAGTAATCTGAAAAGGCAAGTTAGAAGTATAATGAGTGTTTCACATCTAATTTGACAAAAATTAAGAGGTCTAGTGGTGAAGTGTTTATTAACACTTTATTAGAGGAAGCAGCATAATCACTTTGAAAGCAATTCAGCATTATTTTGTAAAGGTATGTATATTTTGTGATCCTGGAATTATACTCATAGACATACATCTTAGAGAAATGCTCATAGGTTTTAATGTTCATACAAATTATCTGGTGATTTCGATAAAGTACATAATTGCATTCAGAAGTAAAAAAAAAAAGATTAAGTTTTAAAAATCCAGAATTAGACACTTTAGAGAAACTACAAGATACTTCATTCATTCATTGAACAAATTATTTACTGAGTTGAACGCTTACCATGTGCCAGATAATTTTACAGCCTTAAGGATACAACAATCAAAAGATAGAAGGAAAAGCAAAACCCTCCCTTCATAGATCTTATATTTTGGGGTGTATGTAGTGGAGGAGGGGGCACCAGTCACAAAATAAATAAATAATTGAATTATATAGTATGTCTGATGGTGATAAATGCTATGTAAAACTTTTAGCAAAGAAGGGAGGTAGGGAATGTTGGAGGGGTAGTCATTATAATTTTAATTTAGTTATCAGATAAAGTGTCCCTTAGAGCCTGAAAATTAAGCAAAGGCCTGGAAGAGGTGAGAGATTGAGTCATGTTATTATCTGAGAGACAAATGCATGTGCATGACCCCAAGGCATAAATATGCTTTGTGTGCTAGATGAATAGCAATAAAATTATTGTGGCTAGATCCAAATGATCAAGAGGAAGAGAAATAAGAGATAAAATCAGAGAGGTAGAGGGGGACAGATCATGTAAGAGTTGTATAGACCATTGAAATGACTTTGGATTTTACTCAGAGACAAACAAAAAGCCAAATAAGTAAGTGATATTATCTGATTCAGAGATAACAGGATAACAACATCCTTCTTGTTACTATGTTGAGAATAAATGAATTGGAGGAAGGTCAAGTTTAAGCAGGGAGAACAACTAATAAACTATTGTGATAAGCCAAGAAAATATGATAGTTGTTTGGAACAGTGTGGGTGGCAAGAAGTAATTGAATTTTGTATAAATTTTGAACATAGAGCCGACGGACTATCTGGAGAAATGAATGTAGGAGTCTAAGGAAAATGATTATTTTTTGTCTTAAGATAATGGAAAAGTAGTGTTGCCATTTAGTGAGATGGGGAAGACTGCTGAAGAACATGTTTGGGGAAAGGGCTGAAAACCATTTGCTCAGACTCAGGCATTTTTATGTTTGAGATGTTTTCAGAGGAGGTTTAGCAGACAGTTGGATATGCCAATATAGAGTTAGAGAGGTCTGAATTAGAGATATAATTTTGGGGTCATCATCATGTAAGTGCTACTTATAGACATAAAACTGGCTGAGAGATCCAGGAGAGGGGGTGACAGAAGAAGGGGCTGAACCCTGAGCATTCCAGTATTTAAAGTAAATATCTAGGGGCGCCTGGATGGCTCAGTGGGTTAAAGCCTCTGCCTTCGACTCAGGCATGATCCCAGGGTCCTGGGATTGAGCCCTGCATCGGGCTCTCTGCTTAGCAGGGAGCCTGCTTCCCTTCCTCTCTCTGCCTGCCTATCTGCCTACTTGTGATCTATCTGTCAAATAAATAAATAAAATCTTAAAAAAAATAAATATCTTAAAGGCAAATAGAAAAGACAAGTCACCTACAAATGATCAACAATTAGACTTACAGTGGCTTTTCAAGAGCAACAATGGAAGCCAGGAGAAATGGAGTAATATGTCAAATAAATAAATACGATCTTTAAAAAAATAAAGATTTTACTTATTTGTCAGAGAGAGAAAGAGAGAGTGAGAGAGAGAGCAAGCACAAGCAGGGGGAGAAGCAGGCAGAGGGAGAAGCAGGCTCCCCACTAAGCAAGGAGCCCGATGCAGGACTCGATCCTAGGGTCCTGGGATCATGACCTGAGCTGAAGGCAGATGCCAACTGACTGAGCCACTCAGGCATCCCAATAGACCACTCTTAATTAAATGTGTAAAGGATACATTTCAGGACTTAAGGAAGTGTTTCTCGGGAAGAACATCTGAAATGAACGAACAATAGAATGGCTGGGGAAAAAAGAAAGACCCCAGTGTGGTTGGAAGATGTCTCAACGAAATAATACTTTAGACACCAACCCATCTAGATGAAATTGGAAATTTTTGTTTGTTTTTTAAAAGATTTTATTTATTTATTTGTCAGAGAGAGACAGCACACACACAAGTGGGGGGACAGTAGGCAGAGGGAGAAGCAGGCTCCCTACTGAGCAAGAAGCCTGATGCGGGACTAGATCCCAGGACTGTGGAATCATGACCTGAGCTGAAGGCAGATATTTAACCGACTGAGCCACACAGGCGTTCCAGAAATTGGAAATCGTTTAACAGGATTATCAGAATTGCTCATTTCTAAAGGCCTAGCTGCTGAGAATGTAGATTTCTAATTGATCTTAAAATTAATCCTTTCTTACTGTTTATCTTCAGCATGATTAGCAAAACGTTTATGCTGCTTCTAGGTGTTATTAGCATTACTTAAATAAGAAAATATAATTTACAATTTTTTTCTTAATAAATTGATGGGAAATTTAAAACTAAAATTTTTATATTAAAATGTTAACTAATAACTTAAGCTCTCTTCAAATCATTTGTCTGCAGGGAAAGCATTTCATATAATAAACTGTGTCTATTCCAAGGGGGAATTTGGAAAATTCCTATAAAGCAATAAATAAGAAAAGGCAAGTAATGACTTGTACATAAATAAATGGCTTGTACGTAAATATCTACATGGATTAGATAATTACCACTTCAGGAATGCAGTGTTTTGGGTAACCACTTAAATAGACCATTCATGCCATGTTAAGATCTTGAAAAAAATTGCTGATAAATTAATAAATCATATTAATATTTTTGTAGAAAGAAAAAAATCACTAGTGAAATTCCTTACCTTAATTAGGTGAGAGAAGGAAAACCATTTACTCAATATTGAACAAAGGTTGTTAAACTTCAACATTGATCTACTTTTTCTAAGTAAAAACTTAGTAAACTAGAAACCGAAGAAAATTCTTAGAGAGTACACTAAAATCCTACCATTAGCATAAGCTTAAGAACATCATATTCAACTCATTTGTATTATAGTGAGAAACAAAGTCAAGATACTTGGCATCATAGTTACTGGTTAATTATATACTGGAGGACCTATGCAATGTAATACCAAGGTAAAAATAGGTAAGAGATATCATCGTTACCAAGAAGGATTCTAGATATTATTATTTATATAATATGTTTGATAGTCTATATAGAAACTCCTAGGGAACCAAGAAACATTATTAGAACAAATTGGAGAGATTAAAAAGGAGTATGGATCAACATATAAAGATCACCAGCTTTTAAAAATTCTAGCAATGACCAGTTAAAAATGTATGAGAAAAAATATTTACGGTTACAGAAAAAATACAAACTATGTAGGAATCCAATAAAGAATATGCTAGATATTTATGGAAAAAATAAAAAAAATTTACTGAAGAAGACCTGTTACATTCAAAAGCATACACAGGGCACCTGGGTGGCTCAGTGGGTTAAGCCCCTGCCTTCGGCTCAGGTCATGATCTCAGGGTCCTGGGCTCGAATCCTGCATTGGGCTCTCTGCTTGGAAGGGAGCCTGCTTTCTCCTCTCTCTCTGCTTGCCTCTCTGCCTACTTGTGATCTCTCTCTGCCAAATAAATAAATAAAATCTTAAAAAAAAAAAGCATACACAATGTCTGAGCATGGCAAAAGACACCACTTCTACCCCAGTGATATTGTGAATTCAAGAAAATCTCAATCAAAATCCTAAAAGAAATATTATAAGCTAATTCTAAAATTAGTATGGAAACACAAATGCCCAAGAATAGCCAAGGAAGTTTAAAAACAAGCAAAATGAACAAAAAAAGGAGATAGGATCCCCCAGGAATCAAAATATATAGCAAACCTGTGATAGTAAAAATAGTACAGTATTCAAGTAGGAAAAAACCCCAGAAGATCAATAGAACAGGATTCAGAGTCCAGTAATGAGCCTGTGTATATATAGGACAATTAAGTATCAATTTTAGAAAATACAGTAAAATTATATCAACACCTAATACCATTCATTAAAAAAAAATCCAGATGAATTAAATAATGCTGAAAATTATAAAATACTAGAAGATATGTTTATGACTCTGTACAGTAATCCTCTTAAATATGTAAGTGCATTAAGGATAAAATAAAGTTTTTTTACTACGTTACCAAACTTCTAAATAATACAAAAGACCACACCAAAAAAAAAAACCTCATAAAAAACAATAAGTAGGAAAAAGTATTTTCAACATACCTTAAACAAATAAACAATATTCAGAATTTATAAAGAGCCAAGGATAACATATAAGGAAAAGACAATCCAACTGAAAGAATATGAAAATAATTCATAGAGGAAGAATTACAGTTGGACGATAAACATATAAGATGACTCTACTTCTGGTAATCAAGGAAATGTAACCAAGAATGATAACATTCATTTACCACATTGGAACATTTTTTAAATTTTTGAAAAGTTATCTCTTTTTTTCACAATGTAATATAATACAGTTCAAAAGCAATGGAATAAATCTATGCATATTGATACAACAGCTCTTAAAACTGTTGCTTAAGAAAACTAATGATAAGCACGTTATGTAAAACTTTCTGTCATATGCATAAATGGATATAGAGACATAACACTATCTTATTTGTAGAAGCAGAGCCCAAGATGATGATTTCTTCTTCAAGTAATTTATGGAGAAGGTGCTCCCAGGAGAAGTCGAGTGAGAGAAGCAGGGTAGGGCACAGGGAGAAGGTGACTGTGGTCCTGTGTGGAGACCAGCTTTCTGATTTTGCAGGGGTGCTCTGGAGCACAGATTACACTAAAGTGAATCCTCCCTTGAGGCCATTTATATCCCTGTGTCTGTCCATTGTTGACCAGATGTGGCCTTGCTCCACCCCAAGGGATAGAGGGAGTAGTCACAGCATCTGTTTGGCCAAGGGCAATTCTCCAGAGAAAAGGAAAGCTGAGTTACTATCCATTAGCTCCAGTAGCAGCAGAAAAGGGGATCTTGGCAGGGCAGCAACTGCATCTACCACATACATGCTCACACATACATGTACACATGTGTGCAAACACACACACAAACAAGGAAGAGACTCAAGGAATTTACACGGAAGTGGCCAAATGGTGACTCCTAGTGACAGGCCTGAGGTTTGAGGGGTGTTGTCAAGGTGGGCTTTAGTTTTATATATATATTTTTAATAATCACAATATATTATGAAATTAGAAAACAAGCTTTTAAGAAAGAGGCATTTTACTTTCTCACATAGGAAAGGACTCCATTATCCCACCCTTTCAAGTCTTCCTTGACTTTTTTATACTTAATACAAATAGAATTTATTTGAGGGAACCACACTAAGATTCCAGTGAACTTTTTTAATATTGTATTTCATAAATCAAGACAATTACAGAATTAGTTTTTAAAGCAAAACAATTACAGATTTCAGTTTTCTATTTAATAATAATGTGATCATTCACAGACCTGTTTGTGAATTATGAGAAACATGCATATATTTAATGAAACAAATCCAGTGAATATACAATTTCATTCTTCCAGTACTAAATGACTTTGATCAGTTTTTTATGTCTCGATGAAGATGGCAAACAAATACTAACTAATCAGTGTCCTTTTCTGTTAAAAAGAGAAGGGAATCTGATATTCATATTATAGATGTTATGAAAACTCATTGCCTTGCCCTCTTACTTGTTCAACCTGCTCATCAGCATAAACAAGAAGGGGCCTCAGTCTTTACACAGGTCCCTCTTGCTTCTCTATTTAACCATTAGGTGAGATCTCATCCAGTCCCATGGTTTTAGATACTATGATTGGGCTGAGTCCCAGATATAAAACTTCACTTTGACCTTTCTCAGGAATTCTGTATTCAGCTGCTTGGTTGAATTTTCATCCTGGATATCTTTAGTTAGCATCTCAAACTAAAAAAACTCTAGATTTCCCCCTCTACCTTCACTTCCTACACGTGTTCCTCATCCATCAGTAAAGACACCATCATTTATTCATTTGCTTAAGCCACAAATCTAAGTAATCCTTGATTTCCTTCTTTCATCATTCCCCCATGCCTGATTCATCAGAAAATCAGCTTGATGATATCCTTAAAACTTCTCCTCAATCTATATTTCTCCATCTCTGTTAATGCTGCCTTCATCCAAGAAATATAATCTTTCTTATAGACTATTACATGTATACCCATGTCCTATTCCATTATTGTAATAATCTAACCACTCTCTCTCTTTCATTTTTTGTTTTCCCTTGTACAAAATAGCCAGAGCAGTCTTTTAAAAATGTAAATCAGCTCTCTTCTCCAGCCATGCCAAAGGTAAAGAATGCTAAGTGAAAGAAGGTAGCCCTGGCCCCTGTTGTGAAGAAGAAGGAGGCCAAGAAAGTGGTCAGTCCCTGTTTGAGAAAAGGCCAAGAATTTTGGCATCAAACAGGACATCCAGCTCAAAAGGGAACTCACCCACTTTATCAAATGGCCCGCTATATCCGACTGCAGTGACAGAGGGCTTATTCTCTATAAATGTCTAAATGGGTGATGGGTATTAAGGAGGACACTTGACATGATGAGCACTGGGTGATGTTCACTAAGTGAGTGAATGAATCACTAAATTAAACACCTGAACCCATTTTTACCATATATGTTAACTAACTAGAATTTAAGTAAAAAAATTGAAATAAAATACAAGTGCCTCCCATGATTAGCCAGTTCACCTAGGCCTTGGATCCCAAATAGCTACTCAGCTGCTTAAGCTGGTCCACAAATACAGATGAGGGACAAAGCAAGAGAAGGCACAGAGATGGTTGGCCCTGGGCTGAGAAGAAAACTGCTGGCAACAGAAAAGTCTGCCAGCCCTTTGGGCTGGGGTTAATACTGTCACCACCTTGGTGGAAACCAAGAAGGTTCAGCTGGTAGTGACTGCACATGCTGTGGATCCCATTGACCTGGTTGTCTACCTGCTTGCCCTGTGTCATAGGGTGGGGGTTCCCTACTGCATTATCAAGGGAAAGGCCAGGCTGGGGTGTGTGGCCCACAGGAAGACCTGCACTACTGTTGCTTTCCCACAGGTTAACTTGGAAAAAAAGCAGCTCTGGCTAAACAGGTGGAAGCTGTCAGGACCAATTACAATGACAGATGAGATGGGATCTGCCATCACTGGGGGGTGGGGGGGCAATGTCCTGGGTCCAAAGTCCATGGCTTGTTTTGCCAAGTTGAAAGAGACAAAGACTAAAGAACTGGCTACCAAACTGAGCTAAGTGTATGCTGTTGTGTCTTTTCTGTACATAAAAATAATAAGTTCTCTTTAAAAAAAAAAAAAAAAAGTAAAACAGATCATGTAATTTTCCTGGGTAAAACCCTGTCCTGCATTTAGAATAAAATCCACATGCCAAACTGTGTGTTCCCCAAACTGAGAGGTCTTCCCTGCTGTTCTCCCACCTCATCTCATATCACACTTCTCTCTCAGTATGCCTTGGCCATGCAGGGCCTCTGCTCGTTCCTTTGTACATGCCAACCCAGCTCATCAGGTCCCCATCTATCACCTTCTCAGAGATGTCTCTGACCACCCAGTTCAATGTAGTCACACTCGGTTCCTCTTTCATATTACCCTCTTTTACTTCTATCATTTTTGTCACCTTTGATATTTTCCTTGTTTATTTACTCTCTCATCTCATTCAAATTTAAGCCCTACAAGAGTAGAGACTTTATACAGTCCATATGCTCAGCCTGTGTGTGGAATGGATTCTGACACACAGTAGGCTCCCAGTACACATTAGTTGAATAAATGGATGAATAAATGCTTGCAAGCATGACCACTTCTGTAAAGGGATTGTGGAAGATGCACGATAGCTAAAACAATGGTTCCATCATGTATGGTGCTTCCAATCTGCTTGAGGGCCCAAACAGCAGAGGCCTGCATGAGTAAGCAGTATGCTGTGTGGTATTGACAATAAGTGAGACGGGTTCAGAGAAGACTGTGGGAAATGCAAGAGACCTAAGCTTGGGGCCTCTGTTCCAGTATTTGCTTACTGCTCCAGTATGCAAATCATTTAACTGAATGTATAGAATTTCCATTCCCATCAGTGTGGTTGCAGCAGGAGTTGAATGGTGCTGAAACTGTCCAGTGATAGTTTGATAGGTGAAGAGCCTGTCCGGACAACTTTTTCCAGTGCCTTCTCTTTCGAGTATGTTTTCAACAGAAATATTTTGAGTGGGTTTTAAGCCTTATCCAAACTGGGTAAATAATTGAGCAGACTTCTGCTCTTGCTAAACAAGATGCAGGTTTGGGATGACCTTGAAGATTTTTCATAGTAATTCTTAGACAATAAGGTAGGAGGCACAGTAAAAACCTGATGGCTCCAGCATATCAAGGAATGTTTGGCTATTCCTCTTTTTTTTTTTTTCCCCTCTCTCTTAAAATTAGCTTTTTGGGGCCCTTAGTTAATTATACTACTTTGGCTTTTTGAAGGATAGCCTGATTCTTTTTAGAATCTCTTTTTTTTTTTTTAAGATTTTATTTATTTATTTGACAGAGAGAGATCACAAGCAGGCAGAGAGGCAGGCAGAGAGAGAGGAGGAAGCAGGCTCCCTGCTGAGCAGAGAGCCCGATGCGGGGCTCGATCCCAGGACTCTGAGATCATGACCTGAGCCGAAGGCAGCGGCTTAACCCACTGAGCCACCCAGGCGCCCCTTTTTAGAATCTCTTATTACTAATTTATTTAACAGGCTATTAGAACTAACGCCTTAGTGGTATGGTTAGCCAATTAATACTCTTGCCATTGGACCATGTGGAGCTTGCACTCATGTCCCAAGGAATTCTTCCTGTTTTATACAGTAGCAATAACAGTGAACACAATTAAATGCATACTCCTAAAAGCTAAAAATAATTTTCTTAACTTTATAGGCTCCTGTTGCAAAATAAGGAAATAAGGTTTAAAGAATCTGCCTGAAAGAAATGAGCAAGGAAGACACTGGGAGGGAAAGCTCAGTGTCTCTCTTTTATCTTCTCTTTTCTCCTGGAGTAATCATAACATAGTGAGGGCTTCAAGAATTTACTGCCTTTGCTTTTCAAATAAATGACTTGGGTGTGAAAAGCAGCACATCCGCCCTGTGGTTGAACTTTTTTTTTTTTCTGTGAGTGGCTTAGCTCTGAAATTCTCTGTAGTGGTGGGCTGGTGGCTGTCCCCTGGCCTCTCTTGGAGATTCCTCTCTTCGTTCAGTTACTTTCAGTTTACTGACAGACCCCAGGATGGCCTGAAGATGATCTGTTGGTCTCATTTTCTGACTTCAGACTGTAGTGATCACGTCTTCGAAAGTAGAATTCTGTATTTAGGAAAGCATACTCATGCCCTATATTATCAGGAAAGCAAGATCCCAGTTTATTGCATTTATAACTGGTTACAGTGAAACCTCCAATAATAGAACCCACCAAACCCAAATCTTTAATTAACCAGTGTACTGCCCCTCCCCCCATTCAACTTTCAGGGGAAAAAAGCAGAATAGCAACCGTTTCAGGAATACATTTATTTATTTAAAGGGTTCTATTATGATATGTAGCCATACAATATAATAGTTAATTTAAAAAATATGACTCCAAACTTCCCTGGTGTAAGAGTCACTTTATTTGTAATAAAGTGGTATCATTAACCATTTCCTCCCGTACTTCAGGGTTCTAAACAGGGGAACATAAACTCAAGGATCATACTTGGATAAAAGTCAAAGTACTACTTTATTAATATTAGCAAAAACCCTTTAATGCCTAAAGTGGAGTAGCTTCTCATAAACAAGTGAGGGCCTCAAAAACTGATGTTTAATATACACTTTCTTTCCTACAAATTGGTGAAAATAAGCCTGTAGTGCGAACTCCCTGACTGACCTGTCTGTGTATAAGAAGTGAAAAGATGGCGAAGATGGCGACCTTTTCCCATTTCTACTCCTAATCAGGGAAGACCCTCACCAGGTGTGCAGAAACTTGAGGAGGACTCACTGCCCCTGGGCAGAAAGAGGGCCTCCATGAAACGAACGGTGACCTTAACTTCTCCAGTAAAATATGCAGCAGTAAATACTAGACTCCCGCTAAGTAGAGCACGGAAGGCAGGATTCCTAGGGGTGGCAGTGGGAGGTCTTACACACAGAACTTCACCAGGTGCAGAAGGAGGAGTCAGGTCACCATACGTGAAGGCACAAGTCACGCATTCCATCACTGTAAGGTGCAGAGGGTTCCACTTACAGAGAATGTGATGCCGTTGTGTCCTTGAAGGTTGTGCAGCAACAAAGCTATATAAGAAACTAGTTGTTTTACCTTGGCCAAGTCCCTTAATCTCAATTAGCCTCAGTTTCCTTGGTTGGAGATACTATTTTCCTACCCACTTGTCATCTTCCCATACTTCCTTAATGAAGGACCCCTACACTGATGGGGATAGATTTGTGTCCGGATTAAGAAAAAAAATTCAAAGTATGTTTTCTAGCTTTCCTTGCAGATAAGAGTGGCCAATGGGAAATCTCTAAATGAAAGTAGCTCAGCTAGGAGATATACCCTTTCTCCTTCCTCTTACCCGGAGGAAGATTATGATAACTGGGATTCCTCTGAGACAGAAGGTAACCATGAGGTCACCTTCAGGATGGAAACCACTGACTGTAAATGATGAAGCAGAAAGAGAGAAGGAGTCTGGGTTCCTGATAGCAATGGAGCCATCAGTTCAGCCTTGCCTTTGCAGCCTTCCTATTTACATGAGATAAAAATACAGTCCTATTTTGATTAAGTTACTGTTGGTTGAGTTTTCTCTCACATGTGTCTGACATAATCATAATTGAGAAGTACTTTATCTACAGTAATATTTGTGTGGGTTCAGAGGAATAAGAAATAAAATACCTGGAAACATTTTGTGAACAATAAAATGCCACATTAATGTAATAGCTTTGTGAGAAACTAGGCTCAAGCACTGTTACTTTGGGATACCCATGACAAAGATTAACACAGAACTGTGCTGTGGGTTATTCTCTTCCTGCCCCCATTTGGCCCCAGAACATGGCGTAGCTTCCTGAGGGCTTGGGATGGTCATGCCTTGAAAACAGCTCTGCCGGACCTGGTAGTGTCTTCTGCACCTGCTGCAGAAGTCTGCCGTGAGACGGTTGGAAGGAGCTGAGAGAGCAAAGTGTAGCAGTAGGTGGGTGCTGAGAGCTGAGGATTCCTTCCCCGAGGGTTCCCTGGTGTAAGAGTCAGAGCTAGGGTAGCTGACAGGAAGGGTCCTGAAGCTGTGCTGATGAAGACTAGAGCCATAAAGACCTAGAAGATCCTTAGACATTTGGATACAGTAACTCAGTCATCTGAGAAGTGATGTGCAAAAATAATCCCAAGTGAGCAAAGGAGAAAGGCTTACCTCTTCCTGAAGATGCCAGGGAAGCCTCACTCATTCTTGGTCCTAGATAATGGCCAAGAAGTTCAACTCCCTTTCTAACAAAAGAAAGAGGGTATATTTGTGTGGTAGAATGTTGGTCCCCTAAATACTGCTCAGGACAGGATATCAGGTTGCCCTGGAGACATTTACAGGAATCTCTTCTGCAGTATCCTCAGCAAGCTGACATCTCACTTGTCTACATACTGACAGAGCCTAAGAGATTAAGACAGTAGTAGAATTAACTAGCCCTTTAAAGAGACCACTATGCTTTTGAATTTCTTTCCTTTTGGTAAGATGTTTCTCCCTATAGTAAGCCCCAAAGAGCTTCTCTGCAGCGTCTACTCTTGGGATTCAGATCTGTTTTTGAAGGCAACAAGGGGAGTCTAGTCGTACCCATCTGTGAGCTTACCCTTAAAATATCTGCAAACAGCTCTCATGTCTTCCTGCAAGTCTTCTTTTACGGAAATGTCAAGTAAAGAAAAGAAAAATACAAAAAATGCAAAAACTGGATACTAAAATGAGCTTGGGGATAAAATACAGAGTTTTATCTTCCTGATGGTTGTGTGACTTAATTTATCTAACTTTTCTGAGCCTATTCTGCCTTCTAAAAATATGAAGTAATGATTCACAACTCTTGGAATTATAAGAATGATGATACTGAAAATAGTAGCTAACCCTTAATGGTTGTAGATGGTAGGTGAGGCATATTTATTGTTTCACTTACTCCTAACAAGAGCCGCATGAAGTGGGGACCATTATTAACTCTTTTTCAGATCAAGAAATTGAGGCAGGGATGTTTAGCAAGTTACTGATTGCCACACAGCTGCACTTAACCACAAACCCGTATAGCCTTCTTGTAAGTCTGAGTCCCCATCCAAGGCCAGTCAGGACTGATCCTGCTAAGCTTCAGAGATCAGATAAAATGAGATGTTCTGGGGAGATAAGGTCATAGAAAATAAATGAGCTAATGACTCTTGGTGCCTACTACAGAAAGGGCCGTATTGATACATGCAACTTGATACTGCTTTCTTTCCCTCTAGCTTAAGAAGTCACAATTCCTCTGGGTCAGCTTCAAGGGTGAGTACAAATTAATTTTAGTTACACTGGAGTGGTGGGGGAAGGCATTTCTTCCCTGAAGTCCTCATAATTACTTCTACATAACTCCAGCTGACTTTATGGAGACCCAGTTATGTGCCAAGCTCTGTTCTACACGTTGTTCGCATATGTTAACTAGTTTGCTAGTCATCCCAACCCCAGGAGGTGGATAATATTATTATCCTTGCTTGCCACAGGTCTAAGAGGCACATCAACTTTTCTGTTTTTGTGAGACCGCCATTCACTCGGCCTCTAGAGGTTCTTCACCTGCCCTTCAGCCTCTTCTTCCTTTGCTGTGAAGGGGGATATAGTTGCTCCAATGAAAAGCTCTCTTCATTTTAAGGGTTTACTGTAATCATAATAGGAAGAAATTGGAGGATAACAAATACAATATTCCAACAGATACATGGAAGAAAGGCATGGGCAATTTTCACTTAAAGAGAAATTTGGAAAATAAATATTTGGGAAGGCATTCAAATTTGCCAGGAATTAAAAATGATTAACTGAGACAGTGAAGAGTTATTTGGGAAATTTCAGGAGTTCATATTAAAATCCAAATTCAGGGATTTACCAGGGAAATGTATATATTCATACTTTGTTGGTGGCTCTGCAAATGACTACTGGTCCTTAGGAAATAATTTGATAGGGAGCCATGAAAATGTGCATGACTTTTAATCCTTTGGTATCTTTTCTAAAGATTTTTTCTAAATTAATTATTCAAAAAATGACTTTTATGAGCCAGTATCTTTATGCATACTGCTATATTTCTTACATTAGCAAAAACCTAAGAGCAATTTAAATGAACATAAAAGGGAAACCGTTAAGCAAATTATATCTTATAATGAAATGGACTATTTAATCTCCACTGAATTTATGATCAAATAAAAAATACAGCTGTGCAGAAAATGTAATGCTCAAAGTAATGTGAAGTGAAAATGAGCAAAACATTTTATTTATTCTTTAATTATAATTATATAAAACAAATACACATAAAAAACAAAATGTGTTCAGTCACATTGGTTGAATGAATTAAAAAATGTGATGTTATAAGGGTGGTATATATGCAGTTTTCCCACTTAATTTAATATTTTTTTAATGGTGTTGAAAGTTGTCTAAACAAGTAGAAAAAGCAAGCAGAAATTTACCAGGGCATGCCTACATTTTGTGAGTTAAAGGTAAGTCAGAGGCACAAATGGATGGTGGTCTTCACATAGCCATAACTCATATGGCCGGTGACCTTCAGCAGTCTGTGGTATTTCTAAGTACACAAATATCTCACTTTCTGCTCAGTTGGTGGCCCTTGCAAACTGTGCATTCAGTGTGGGCCTGGATCACTTTTATGATGCTTTTTTTTTTTTCTCCATTTCAGTTGAAATCTTGGAGGGATCCTTAAATAAAATATGTAAATAAGTCACCAGACTTACTAAACACATATTTAAGTATTAACAATAAAACAGTACTGTGTTTGTGATTGTATGAAGTTGGTCATGGGGAAAATTCTTTTTTCTTAAGGAGTTTTGAATAATGGTCCTTGAAAAAGTAATTAATAGGTTAATTTCTTAAATTGCTTTTTATATATATAAGTCAAAGTTTTGACAGCAGTTCTTCTTTCGTTTTATATTTAAGAGGTCATAATGCTTTATTTATATAAGTTTTCTAAGCTTTTGCCATTGGATAAAACAGCGTACAGATAAGGAAGAAGATACAAGTCACTTTGGAATTGGGTCTGGGAATCTGTAGTAAGGAGAAAGTGCTAGTGATACTGTGTTTTGCTCAAGATGGGTCATCAGTGCTAAATGTCACACAATGTTATCATCTTACTATCGTTTTTTCCTGTAGATTTTTTTGGGCACAACAACCCACTCGTTACCAGGAAAAAAATACAGAAACACTCTCTACCCCCTCTACTGCCCCCACCACCTGGCAGGGAGAGAGAGAAAGAGAGAATTTTGACCGTTTGACGAAAAATTTAGCCCTGGCTTTACCAGTGGTTCTTAGTAATCTTAAATCAGTTAATCCTTTTGGCCCTTGGATTTCCTTGTTATGAAATATGAATAAAATGTCACTGTATGCTTCCCACCCCACTGAGATTTCAAATCACAGAGGAAAAGTGCTTTTTTCTGGAAATGAGCTTCTGGCAATTAGAGAACTGTTTGTGGGGAAAAAAACTGAATCCATGTCTCACTCTGTCCATAAAGCAAATAAAACACAGTTGGGTTGACATTGAAATGTATGAAATGAAACTATAAGTTACCAGAAGATAGAATGTTTTTTATAATTTTGTAGTGGCTATTGGGTTTTTACTACTCCATTTTAATTTAAACCTGGGTGTACATATGATGTCTTCTGGGTAAAAGACAGTTTTTTTTTTTTTTTTTACAATTACCTCGGAGTAATAACAAGTGAAAAACTTACCTGCCCCAGCCCTTACTCCTGGGGTAATGTAATGAAAACCAGGTAAACCAGGTCACACTTTAGGACACAGTGAGTTGGCTATATGGATTTTCCTTATTTGTTTATAGGGGGAGAGACAACTATTCTTCTCTCCTCCTGAAATAGAGAACAAAACCCTTTGCTCCTTTAGAAGGTGTGGAAAGGGTCCTTGGTTTCCACCCTAAACTTCTGGAATAGAAATATGTCTTCTCAAGGAGCACAGAAATGTTAGGTGTCTGCATCTTTTTTGACCTACGTATGTGTTTAAAGTCTGGGCTTCCTTCTTTTTAAAATGTAATTTCCTAGGGGGAATGAGCTCCCATTTTCCTGACCCCTTGTAGCCTTGCCTGGATTCCTAGCCCAGGCTGTAACCATTTGACCCTCTTGGATTAGAGTAATTCACTAGACAAATGGCTGCAGATCTAATTCTCATGGTATGTGTGAAGCAAAATCCTTCTAGGGGAGGTGTAAATAAACATTTCCTATCTTCTATATTTCCATGTCTTAGGAGACTTAGAACTTTTTACAGAAGCACTGGGAAATTCAGAGAAATTTTATTTTCCTACAGTAGAGAATATTTCTCTGAACAGAACACGAAGGCCAGAACCCCCACCCACCCAAAAATTTTTGACAGATTTGACTAGGTAATAAAAAAAAGTTGAGTAACTATTGATGACCTGTAAATCACACCGCACATGTACAGCATATATGCTAGGCAAAGATTTAATATCGCTTGGCTCTTAAAAAGCAAACAAAAGACCTTTAAAAATTGTGCAGAGGGCACAGATTTTCTTCACAGAATCAAAGTTCATCTATATGCTTAGACTCATTAATAATCATGTAGGTGCAAGTAAAACTATATGTGATATCATTGCCCACTGACAAATTGCCAAAATGAAAAACACCACCACCACCACCACAGTGCCTAGAACTAGCGGGGTAGTGGTGAAAAGTCCTTTTCGTACTAGATTGGAGCGTGATGCTTTTACAGAATACTTTGGCATTATGCATTCTGGGAGGTAGAATGATAAACCCACAGAGGTCTACATCCTAATGCCCAGCACCTGTGAATATGCTGTTACAGGGCAAAATGGAATTGTGGTTGCAGATGGAATTGAAGTTGCTAATCAGCTGACCTTAAAGGGATGATTCTGGAGGATCCAGGTGGGCCCAGTATCATTCCCAGGACCTTAAAAGTAGAAAAGGGAGAAGAGGTCAGTGATACAATGTAGGAAGGGTTTATATGGCTTGTTCTGAAGACAGAGGAATGAGGTCTCCAGAAACTGGAAAAGGTAAAAAAACAGATTCTTGCTCCGAGCCTCCATGAAGGGACTTGATGTTGCTGACACAGTGATGTTATCCCAGTGAGACCTGTGCCAAACTTCCAACTTATAGAGCAGTAAGATCATACATTTGTGTTGTTTTAAGCCACTAAATTCATGGTAATACGTTATAGCGGTGATGGGAAACTCATACAGCTAGACTTTGAGAAGCCATTAAAAAGTGTGTGGGCTGAGAGAGCAGGCCATGACATCCCTGCTCGACTTCCCTGGTTCTTGCTTGCCCTGGCATATTCATCTGGAAAAACCAAAGCCCCACTAAAATCCTATTCTCCTTTGCTTCACGTCTTCGCCCCCATGGCTGTACATTGCTGGAGAAAAACCCACAACCGCACCGGCTGGACTCACTTTACACCCATGATCATGAAATCTCAAAAGGCATCTGAAGGCTGCCCTGCAGCCATGCTGCATTTGTGTAGTCCGTTATTCTCCCAGTCTCTCAGGTAGCCAGTTTACCTTTGTCTTCTCTCCAGTTACCTGACACCTCCTCCTTGGGCCCCACTCTCAGCCGTGAACTGGCTTGCTTTTCACTGGAAAAGCTGAAGCATTGGAAGTGAACTTCCGTCTCCCGCACTGCACTTTCCTGCCGTCTGCCTGTGTGCTCCTGTACCCACCCTGTGTTCCGAATCCTTTTCCCTCTTGCTGACTCAGTGATTTGCTCCCGTCCTTGTTCCGCCGGCTTCTACAGCCACAGCCTTTCCCTTAATGGTGAATTATTCTTGCTGTTATACAGATGTATTTTCAGCATCTTAAAAAAGTCTTAACCCCACTTCTTTGTTCAGCTGTATCCCCAGTTGTTGTTCACCTGGAGAATGAAACCTAGCAAAGGAGTTGACCGTACTCACTGTCCGGATTCTGTTCTAAACAGGTGTTTCTCTTCACTGCACCATTCCACACAAGTGACTGATAGATACGTGCTGAGTTCTCCAAATTCAGTGGTCCTCTCTCCATCCTCATCCTGTTTATTTGTCAGCAGCATTTAACATAATCCTTCACTCATTGCTTCTTGAATTTTCTTCACTGCCTTAAAAGGCATTATTCCCTGTTTTTCCTCAATGACAACCTTTGGCTCCTTTGCTTGGTTCCCTTTATTTCCCCAGTCTCTGAATCTCTATGTATTTGAAGCATTTCCTGAATTAAAACTTTGCATGGGAGTCTAAAGTGAATCTCAAATTAACATGCTCAAAACAGATCTATTCTAATGTGCTCCTCTTCTGGTCTTCACCATTTGCTCAGGGAAAGATTTCACTGTTACATGCCATGTCCAGTTCCTTAACAAATCCTGAAAGCTCTAATTTCAAAATATACACAGTAGCTGCCCAAACTCTTCCTCTCAAAAGCTTTTTAACTGTTCACTGCTGTTTTCCTAGTGCCTAGAATAGAACCTGGCACACAGTAGATACTAAAGAGATTTATTGAATGAATAAATAAGTTGAATGAGCCTGAAGTTCAGAATATAAGGATGTTATCAGGTATATGCTAAAAAGGTGTGAGAATTTTCGTAGTCGTGAACTTAATTTAAAATTTAAAATATTTACTGGGCCTTATGTATAGTAATTAAAAATTGTAAGCCTCTTATATGTCCATTAATAGGATTTGCTTCAGTGAATGATGATGAACATCTGTAATTTCATCTCCTCAGGAGCTCTGTTCTCATAGGATCTGCCTTTGCTTATTCAAATGGCTGCTATGGGAGTTGCCATATTCTAGTAGCTAGTTGACACAGGGGTGAATATTAAGTAATGAACATCTTCCCTGAGATTTTGAACTTTGTACTCTGAAAATTATGTAGTCAGTACAATTAGAGCAATGTTTCTTGCTGTGTGGAAAAAATCCATGCTAGAGTAAAAGAGCGTAAAGTAGATCAAGAAACAGAAGTCTCAAGCTCTTGGGGTTTCTGGTTCTAATTTTTCCTGAGGTTCCATTGCATCCTTGCTCTTTCCTCAATTATTCACCCTTTCCTTAGTTTCCACAATCTGATTAGCTTCCTCTTTTGTTTGAGCCCACTTATATTTGGGTTCTGTAGCTTGAAGTCAAAGGCACAAACAGCATAGTACAGTGTAGGTACCGGAAAGGAAGATGCATAACAATATTCGTGGATGTAGTAAAGACTCCATGATAGAATAGAAAAGCAAGTTGTAAATAAAGATGATCCAGTTAGTAAGAGTATATATTTCAGATGCATATATGCATTTAGAAAAGAAGGGAAGGATATATGTATGCTAAAATGTAGTTATGGGTGGTGAGATTTCTGAGGACTCTTTTTTAAAAAATGTCTCCTGTTTTTTCTTAAATTTTCTACAGTGAACATTATAACAGTCATAAATCTTTTACATACAGAAAAATAAGCAAAACTTCCTCTTACCCAATTTATTATCCTGGTATTTTCACTCAAAATACATTCTATGTAGGAGAGAAAATGGGGAAATTCAGCAAAAATTTTTCTGGGGCTTGACCCATTTACCCTTTTGAATGCTTTAGTAAGTTGATACCCATCACACCCTCCCCCAGCACCACTACCAAATTACTGTGAAAAACTCAAAAGTGCAGTTAGAACCTAAATCCTCTAAAATGTTTTACTTTTTTACTCCTTTTTGGATTGGAAGTCTACTTAATCATAATTAAAACCCAAAATTGGGTTTTAAGTACAGGAAAAAAATCAAGGGAACAATTATTCGTTGAGCATCTACAATGTGAGAGGCCATGCTAGTTTTGTAGGGAATCTAAAGAAGTATTGTTCGGCCCTCAAGAAGCTTAAAGGCCGGGGTGCCTGGGTGGCTCAATGGGTTAAGCCTCTGCCTTCAGCTCAGGTCATGATCTCAGGGTCCTGGGATCGATCCCCTCATCGGGCTCTCTGCTCAGCAGGGAGCCTGCCTTCCCCTCTCTCTCTGCCTGCCTCTCTGCCTACTTGTGATCTCTCTCTCTGTCAAATAAATAAATAAAGTCTTAAAAAAAAAAGAAGAAGAAGCTTAAAGACTGCATGGATTATAATAGGGAATTGCTTAAAAATACAACCACATGCCAGACAGTGAATCCCAAGTAACCTACAAATATCAGGTCTTCAGAAGCAGAGAAACAGCATTTCTGGGCAGGAATGGTCAGAAAGCTTTATAGAAGAAGTTAGTTTCAAGCAGGACATAGAAGAGAGGACATTCCAGGTTGGTGTGTGTGAGTTTATGAGTGTGTGGTTGTGTAGGGAGCATTTGAGTGAGCACAGATGAGCATGTGTGAATAGAACAGAACATTTTGGAGGGGACAGAGAATAGACCACTTCAAATGGAGCCAAGGGATTTTGGGTCAGATTGTAGAAGGCCTTTTATGGAAATATAAATATATTTAATTTTAGCTGTTCAGAATTACAGACCATAGCTTTTAGTTCACATACCAACCCAATTAGCAGTGGCAATCTGGAATGCTTTGAGAGGGATCATGAGGCAATTCTTGGGGGGATAAAAAAGCACCGGTATTGATGAATGGTGTCTATCCTGGGTGTGAGGAGTAAAAGTAGCATCAGGTGTGATATATTGGACCCTACTGAAGACAATAGGAAGCCGAGCCTTGGCTTTTTTTTATTCTCATTTTAACCCACTGAGCCACCCAGGCGCCCCTATTATTCTCATTTTGCCTGGTTCCTTAATGTTGATCCATGCTCACAGAGTGAACTTTTAATTTCCATGCATGTTTGCCCATGCAGGTATAAATATGAAGCTAGAGTTTGTATTAAGTTTCTAAGATATATTCATATTCCGTATAGCTGCAGCATATTTTTACAGTTGCACAATAAGTTAGCAAACCAGCCCCTCTGACCAAAAATTCTTGTGGAAGGTCAGAAGGTAAATAATGAGCCTTCTGATTATAATTTAACTTTCTATGTAGTTTGGCTACAGATATAAGATATGCTAAACATGCTAGATGAGTATGTCCAGTTATATGAGTTGTTTTTTTCATTATAAACATGTACATTGGCATTCTGATGTCTTTCTCTGGCTCATGCACGTTTTAGTGAGCATGAGTAAATCTGTGACTAGTCAAGGCAGGTCTCCAATGCCTGGAAGTGAAAGGCTGGATCTAGGCAGCCTTCCCTTGGAGGACATAGATTCTTTGCAATTTCCAGAAAGCTGTCTGTTCCCTACTGATTTTAATTAACTACTCTGGCTCTATTGGTTACCCTTTAAATATCTTTATTATGCAATATTTGACATATACAAAAGAATGCAGTAACATAACAAAAAAAATAAACAGCCATGACCCTCCTTCCCAACAACAAAAAAAATGTATTACTTGAATCACGTGCTTTTCTTCTCCTGCCTCTCCCTAAGAGGCAGCCATTTTTCTTTAAGTCGTGGTTATCATTCTGTTGATAATTTCAGCACATACATATATAAGTGTATTTTTGCTTGTTTTGAGCTTTATTAAAATGGTGTCATACTGTTTGTATGCCTTTCCCTTATACTACCTTTTTAAGATACAGTCATGTTGTCCATGTAGCTCCAGTGTATTTTCACCACTGTATGATACAAACTTTTGTGACTATGTCACTTTTTACCTTTCTGGTTTTTATTCTACTTTTTTTGTTTGTTTGTTTTACATTGCAAAAACTCTCCTATAGGAGGATTTTCTGCTGTGTCTTCTCTCTTGTGCCCTGTGTAAGAGTTTCTCTAAGGTATACATCTGGGAGTGGAAATTCTGGGTCATAAGGTATGTGGATATTCACCTTTTATGAGATAATGTAAAATTGTTCTTCAAAGTGGTTGTCACCATTTTATAGTCCTGTTACTGTTTATAAAATTTTGTCTTCTTTAAGGTTTTAGGGCAGGGACATGACCTAACAAAATGGCATTTTAAGAAGAGACGCCTGACATTTATGTGAAGGATAGAGTTGAAGGATACTTAAATTTGGAAATCCAGTAAGAACCCATTGAATTAGTCCAAATTTGAATTAAGATCCTAATTTAAAGGGTAAGCAATGGGTTTGGTTGACCAATTATTTTGGTCATTGTATTTGGTTATTAAAGTGGAAAAAAAATTAAAAAATAATTCCAGCATCATTAGCTTGAGACAGAATTTATTATTCAAACAGTAAAAATATGTTGAGAGCCAACTACATGTCAAGTTGTATATTAAGCAACAGTAATACGAAATTGAAATACAGAGACCTTTTCTTCAATTAAGGGGGAAACATTAAGTTATGATCATTTATAGGATAGCATTATCGCTATGATAATGGGGAATAGAACAAAGGGATCTTAGAAGTGCAGAGAAGGGTCACCTACTCCACTCTGGTGGGAGACTTCTGGGGGAGGGGATCTCTAAGCATTCCAATTTTGAGAAGCTGGAATGATCCAGAAGACACAACAGAAAAGGCATTTTAGGCCAAGAATACAAATTAAAGGCAAGGATGGCCTTTTGCTGTATTTGAGAAACTATTGGCATATAGGGGAACTTTTACTTATGGAAAGATTGTAGGGGTAGGCAGAAGCTGAATCCTGCTGTGCTGAGGAGTTTGGACTTTATGACAAGGCAGTGGGAGGCCTTCAGAATTCTAGCTCTGTATTTATACTCAGCTCCCCAGGTGTTTTGCCCATCTTCTGCTTTTGAGTGTGACCCATCAGCTTACACTTGCAGTTTGTGTCTAGTCACATTTTCTAGTTCCTACTACTAAAGGAATCCTACAAGAGCCTTCCTGGCTGAGACATTAAGGTCTTTATATCTTTATAGCCATTAATACTATATATAGCTTACTACCCCAGATGTTATCCACC
Organism: Lontra canadensis; assembly: GCF_010015895.1. Classification (NCBI taxonomy): domain Eukaryota; kingdom Metazoa; phylum Chordata; class Mammalia; order Carnivora; family Mustelidae; genus Lontra; species Lontra canadensis. The sequence continues at coordinate 13,027,036 of NW_022631003.1, forward strand.
TCCTTGTCTGGTTTCCAACTTATTTCCTTAGCTAGACCATTGTGTGCCTCTTGAGCCTGCCTGCATTATGACCATACAATTCCTCATACAAACTGGGCCTCTCTTGAGAGTGAAGGTGGTATTTATAGTTATTTGTGGCAACAAGGATAAATCAGGATTGTCTTTAGGGAAAGTAGTGACCTATGATCACCTCAGATTCATCTATAATGCTTTATCTTGTCTTTTGTGTGTTTGTGTCCTATAAGCGATTTGCCCCCCAACTCTCTCTTTTTTAAAAAAGATTTTATTTATTTATTTGACCGAGAGAGACACAGCAAGAGGGAACACAACCAGGGGGAGTGAGAGAGGGAGAAGCAGGCTTCCTGCTCGGCAGGATCCCAGGACCCTGGGATCGTGCCCTGAGCTGAAGGCAGATGCCTAACGACTGAGCCATCCAGGCACCCCCCAACTTTGTCTTAATGGCACATTTTGGATATTTCCTTAGTTGGGCAATTTTCCTCATTTAAACTCTTCTGTTCGTTTGGGATTTGCATTGGATCTTCTTGATGTAATGTCTTTGAAGTGTCTGGGATCTACTCTCACTTGGTCCTGGCTATCAGACTGGGAGACCAAGGCAGTGAGAGGGCCAGACCTGGAAGATGAGTGTGCTCTTGAGAAAGTAAATGCCTTCATTAAAGTGGGTAGTGTTTTTGTATAACTTCTAGGTCCAGGGCTCCCTACCTGTCACTTCAGATACCTTATCTCATAACTAGGTTTTATTATTATATCCATTTGGATGTTCAGAGAGGTTAAACAACTTTCCTGAAATCCCATTGCCAGGAAGGGTATGAGCCCCCAATTTTTCCCATGCTCATACCTTTCCATTCTAATACCCACGGTGATTTGTTTTAAAAAGGCAGCTAAGGTGTTTGAAAGGCCATCGAGTCCAACAGGCAACGACTGAATCCAGAGAACGTGATGCCAGGAGATGCCTGGGGCTCTGAGAAATGTCAGAGGTCCTTTCAGTGGGATGGATGGAAGGGCATGGATGAGCCTTGGAGGTCCAGGCAGAAAGGAATCATAATTAACTTAAGTTGCTCTCCCACAAGGCTGAGTTTACAACAGAAATTAATGAATGAGTTTACTACATTTTAATGCAATTTACCTTGAACGTGCATATAATGTACCATTTATAAGATATAGGTAACTAAAAAGGTGTGCAGGCAAAATTTCTCCAGGCTTCATTATTAGATTACATTATAAAAGATACTAATTGTGTAATATTCAAAACCCTCTGGTTAATTGTCCCCAATTTCTAAACACCCTGCCAAGTTTTCTTCCCACCAGCTTTCTGGGAGCCCTCAAAGAATGTGTTTAGAGATAAATATCCTCACCTGGGACCTGCAGCCTGTCTGGCATGCCTCTGCCAGGTGTCCTCTCAGGACATTCTCCCTGGTCTCCAGGGTTTCACGGACTCAGTGAGCCTCCCTGTTGGGCACCATCATTGAGTCCTGCGGATTGATTTCCAAGTGGGCGTAGGGATATACTAGGCCCCCCCATGAGCTCCAAGTCCCACCTCATCCAAAGCAGTCCACTTTTATCCAGTTCATAAGAGGACCCTTTCTATGTTGATTTTACTAAAAAAGAATTTGAACTTTGTTGTTTTTGTTTAAATTTGAACTTCTAACAGATGTTTGAAGACTGTTTCCCCAGAGCCTCCCTGGTGCCAGGACTCTGCTCCATTCCATGGAAAAGTGGCAAGGGGTCATTTTCCTGCTCAATGTAGAACTTTGTCACCTGGCAAACGAGGTAGTGCTATTCAGATTCTGAGTGTCACAACATTGCTTATTAAAATAATTTCTGCCATTCTGGCTTCCAGTTCCTTTCTCCAGAGGTGTCAGACCTGATCTGCGGGGCATACTGGGAACAAACACCCTGCTTTTCTCTGTCAGAGTCCTTAGTTGCTACTAATTGAAATTTAGTATGATCAGAAAAGGAATTGATTGAATTTAAGATTTCCCAGAAGGCCAGAAACCAGGTTTGGAGGCCCTGGCCAGGACCAATGCCCAGAATCACATTGAAGAACTGCTCTGGTGGAAAGAGCTCTATTGCTTCTGCCAGGCACATACATATTGCTGGTTCTGGGTCTTGGCTGGTATGTGACCTTGACCAACCCCCCTCTGGAAACTGATTTACCTGCTGCCATTCTTACCAGAATGGACCCCAGATGGCGCTTGTTTCTCTGCAACACATGCTTCTGATTCAAAACCTTGCTCAGGTGTGTGTGATTGTCAGGGCCTGTGTTAGGGCCCAGTGTCCTAGCAGCAAAGGAGGTGGGCAATTCTCCAAATGCAGGAAGCATGTTCGATTGCACTGAGAAGTTCAGAAAAAGTGGGCCTCAGCTGAGCTTCCAGCCAACAGCTGGAATCAGCTTCCTGGCTGTGTAAGTCATTTGGAAATATGTTCCAGATGAATTCCTGGATCCTTCTCATCACCAGATTTGCTTGAGTCACTGCTACTGTCTATACTGATATCTTTGTTATCAAGAACAAATAGCAGGCTATATGTGACCCTGAGCTCAGCCTCCATGTTGCATGGTTCATAGAAGGGTTCTCATTGTTTGTTGTTTTCTCATCAGATGCTGTGTGTTCCTTGCTAACGAATGTGAATCTAGCACTCTGCGCTTTCACTTTTGTTCTTTTTCCTCTGCTGCCCTCTAGGGGCCCCGTTTAGATCTTTGATGTGCCAGCCAAGAAACTTAACTGCCTGGTGGGAACTATCCTAAACATTTCACGTACACCTACTCCTTTATTCCTGACAATTTTCTGAGGTGGGTACTACTTTTAGTGTCCTGAGAAAACAAATGTCGGAATCAAATAGCTTGTTCAAAATATCCTTTAATGACCCAAACTGGCATTTGAACCAAGGCAGTCTTGGTCTATAGTCTTATGTGCTGCTCTATTCCCCCTCTGGTGTGGCAGAGTAGATTCGTTAGGCATCTATGGGAAACTTGTTTATTTCCACAGCTTTGCTTTGTAATATGGATTTTTACCTCTTGTCTGGATTACGGTACTAGAGGCCTTACTGGTTTCCCTGTTGTTAGTATCTTCCCACCAAATAATCTATTCTTGACATCGTAAACTGAAGGATCTTTTAAAAAGTGATAAAATGCATTCATTTCTTTTTACCTCTTCTCTCTACTAGAAGAACCCGTCTTACCAAGAGGTAGATTAGTCAACTAAGCAAATGCGGGTTCAAATCTGCTAGCACCCTAAAACCACAATCTAAAATGGAGTCTATTGATGTTTGGTTATAACACTTAATACACAATGTTTATTTCTGAGTAATTTTAGTATTTATCTTGTTCACCATCACACTTATCCTGTGAGGAAGGAAACACAGCTTCTCTCTTTTATGAACAAAATTCTACCAGTGCTCTGGCTTAGACAGAGTCACACAATAAATGTGGTACAGGGTTGGCACTGTTACTTAGAATAGAATTGTGACTCCTAAAACCTAAATGGTTTTCAAAATGTGAATGGAGAGGCGCATACGTGGAGCCCTTTAAATATAATCTGAAACAGAAGGTTACTGTGTAAAACAGATAAAGCTGCTCAGGTTGAATAGGGGGCAGTAACTCTAGAGGGTATGTACTTGGCCATTTGCAGACACAAGCACAGCAGAGAAACCTCTTGAGTACAGCTTCAGAAACTCCTGGAAAGCATGTGTGGTGAAGAGCCTTTTTCAGCGATGGAGCTAGGGATCAAGAAGTTGCCAACCCCAAACCCATAATCAATATTTATACTTATCTTCAACGTTTCAGTTCCTTTCTTTATCTCTCAATATTCTAGTTTTCTGTGTCACATGAAAAAAAGAGAAATGTTGAAATTCACACAGTTACTGTTATGACCTCACCTATAGAACCGTGGCACCTCCCAGCCGAGACCTCCAGCTTTGCACCTTCTGTTTTCCACTTCATGTTGAGCCTGAAGAGACTTTACTGAGATTTAAGCTCCCTTGTCTGGTGGGTGGGAATGGGAGGAGGGGATGCCAATGAGGAGGTGGTTTACCAAGTTTATGTTCTAGGCCGGTCTTTTCTGGAATCAGAGCTGTGTATCTGCTGTTTTGTCAGCTGATTCGTAAAAAGTACAGAGAGTCAAGAAAGGCAACAAGATACTCAGTAAGGGTTCTTGGATGAAAATACCATTTCTCAAGCTCTTGTTTTTTTTCAGTTCTTGTTGCTGAGCACAAAATCACCATATTCAGCTTCAGTGTGAATCTAGATCATGGGGGGAGATGATTTTAGATGGATTCCCTTATGATTCCCTTATGATTAAGTAAATTTTTGTCTGCCTATTTTTGTTGTTTTAAAAAGACTCCAGGGTGATTCTGATGCAAGCAGGTCTGATGCAAGCGACACTGGCCTATGGGTTTAGTAGGGAAATTTGAATTAAGTAGTATTAACATTATTTCCCATATTATTCTTTTAATATGGGTCATTTGGATTCCTCCCAAGTTTTGTTTTGTTCAGCTTTCCTTTTTGGGAAAAACATAGATAAGCTTGAGACCTGTGGGGAAAACCAAATTGTTATGATCACATTGGCCCTGAGGATTGAACTATTTCTAGATTCATCTATTCTGACAGAAATAGTAATTTATTCTTGTTCTTTTGTGTAATCTATCCTAAATACATTCACCTGCTGTGCCATATCTCCCTCTTCATTTTCCACTAGGAGCTTTAAAAACCTGTAGTTATAAATCTCCTATCTCCTAGACTGATGCCATGGCTCATTCCTGGCTTTGCCTTCCAGCATTGGAAGAAAAAACTGATTATCTTTGTGACAATATAATAATGCCCACCTCTGACATCCCTGCTTCATGGTGACATTGGTAAGGAAATAACTTGGCAGGGGGGAAAATACACATGGCCTGTACTGAAAGTCTCAGAAAATTTGAAATGTTGAGGCAGCCGAAGACAAGGTCTTACAAATGTAGCGTTGTGAAGAATTTTTGAAAGCCTTAGTGAAACAATTGTTTTTAGTGTTTCACTACATTTATGAATCTGTAGCACATCAGTGGAAAATATGATTCTGTGAGAGGCAGCTATGAGGGTGGGCTGGGGTAGAATGTTGGGTTATCTCTAAAGACACTTATACTCTACTCATAAATGTACTTCCCAGATATTACACTTCACCTTTCCAGACCATAGGGCTTCTTAGACACCTAGTCTGATTTAGAGGCAGCCCTTCAAGGGGAGACTTTGAAGTTTAATCAGTAGGACCTAACTGGGTAGCTTTATAGACAGAAGCTCAGATTTAGTTATCAACATTAATAGGTTGACCCTTTCATTAATGTCAGCTAACACACCATAGCCTAATGTTTGAAAATTCTACTTTGTGCTCAGTTAAGTTTTCTTCCACCCAGTCAAGTGTGACCCAGTTTCCCATTCTGTACATATTTGCTGTTCTTGTAAATCACATGAAGGCAAGAAGATTGGTCCAGAAAGTTCTAAACCATTCAGAGTTCAGCATCAGATTTCCAGGCTTGTCCATTTATGATTCTGTTGTTGGTTCTCACCCACCCAGTTGCTAGAGGAGGTAGAAATGTTTTCAGCATTCAGGTCAACAAACTCACTTGACAGGGACAGGAGTTCTAAATGTATGAAAGATACAAATAGTGGATACACCAAGGGAGGAGAAATTACATTCCTATCTAGATCCTGGAGTTGTCAGACATGCATTAATTTGAAAAATATTTAGTGTGTTCTGCCTGCCAGAGTTGAGAAATGAGTAAGATTAATGTGTTAAAACGTTGACTTTAAAACATTGAAAAATCTACATCTTGTGTCCTTGTGTACAACTTCCCTTTAAAGGGGTAAGTTTGTAGAAAGTTAGAATGAATGGTCCCAGAGTGGGATAGCCAGATACCTCCCTATTAAAGGCAGCCTTTGGCTGTTTCTTTTGGGGAACTATTAAAGCAGTTCATGTCTCTTCTGTCTGGAATCTATCTCCCTCTTTGCTGACTCCGGCTCAATGGGCCAATCTTAATGTACCAGTTCATAAAATTGGAATAATAGCACCTACTTCGTAGAGTCATTGTGAGGAGTAGAAATTGTTAGATGTGATAAATAGAAATAGGATGAGGATCCCAAATGCCCTTTGTCTTAGGTTGGGTTCTCTAGAAGCTGAGCCAGAGACAGATCCAGGCCAAGTGACTCATTGAGAGAGTGCTCTTCAGGAAAAACCTGTAACACCTCCAGGGAGGTAAAATTGGTATAGACAAGTTGCTCATCAAGGATATAGTCACAAGTAAATTCTATTGTTGGCCTGAACAGTGGGGGACTCTGACCATAAATGGTACAGCAGAATTACCATGATATGGGGCCACCTGGGCTTTTGTGGCCAACTGGCTATACTGTATGTATGTATGTATGTATGGCCAACTGGCCATACAGTCAGCCATTGGTTGGTGGGAGTGATAGGGGTAGGTGGTGGTTGTGTTGGTGCTGGGGTAACCACCCAGTTGTATGTAAGGTGACTTCTATCAGTCAAGGGCCATTCTCAGGTACTTTTAACCTCTACTCCTGAAAGGGAAACCCCTCAAGACTGTGTCCCTGAGGACCCCATTCTGTCCTTATTACTTACTCATCTGATATCCAGTGAGAAGTTATCTTTGAGCCCCCCCTTTGAGTAGTGTGTGTGAAACAGAAGCAGTGTGTTTCAAGATTCTAGCACAGTGCTAGGCAGACAGGGGATTTATAGATGCCAGCTTTTCTTTTGTCTTCCCTTGTCCCTAGAGAACTGTCTCTCATTTTAGATAATTGCTGCTAAAGAATCCTCCTTCCAAGTCATGCCAGCGGTGAAAAAAATAGAAGAGACTGTAATCCAAGCAGTTGGCACATAGTACATAATAAGTGTTGGGTACTTTCCTTCCTTCATTCCTTCCCCTTCGTCTTTGTCTCAGGATCTTTGTTTCAGGATCATTTATGTGTTTGAATTTCTTAAGGTATAGAAGAACTTGTTTTTGTCAGTTATATTGGACAGTATCAATAATAATCACCATAAATACTAAGATCCAAGTGAATTTGGAGTCATAACCATTTGGGGGAACATATTTGCAGAAAATAGCCAAAGTTTATCTTTTTTTTTTTTTTTAAGATTTTATTTATTTGTCAGAGAGAGAGGGAGAGCGAGCGAGCACAGGCAGACAGAATGGCAGGCAGAGGCAGAGGGAGAAGCAGGCTCCCCGCCAAGCAAGGAGCCTGATGTGGGACTCGATCCCAGGATGCTGGGATCATGACCTGAGCCAAAGGCAGCTGCTTAACCAACTGAGCCACCCAGGCATCCCCAAAGTTTATCTTTTTGAAAACCTTTATTTTGTTTCTGATTCTTTTAAAACATGTATAGTAGACACTATCACCCAATTTGGTACTTAAGTATCAAACTTAAGTACTTTTTACTTAAGTAAAAAGTTTTACTTAAGTAAAAAGTTTTCTGTACTGTTTTAAGATACTCTTAAGGGGTAAGGCTTTCTGTTGTAACCCTTGACCATCCCATGCCTTCTGCCTCGCCTGCAGTTAACTGTCAGAAGCAAAGAAAGTGCTTAATTAATACTTGTTATCTTGATCAAGTAGATTAGTGGGCAAATTAAGACCTCCATAAATCAACTGAAAATAATCCCTTAAAAAAGAAACCACGTGAGGAATTTCTTCTAAAGTTTTGTGCCAGAAATTTAGCAATAACTAGTAATATTTTAAATGCTTCTATGTTTTTGCCCAGTAATTATGCTTCTATGAATGTGTCCTTAAAAAATTGGAACAAATTCCTATGTCCATTAAAAGAATTAAATCATTACATTCAGAGGCCATTAAGCAAGAAGGAGATAGATGTATGTTCTATATAATACATAGAAAATTTTTGTAGTTAGTATTTAGTTGTGAGGTAGAGATTAAAAAATTAAACTTTTCTTTTAGCTGAGTCAGCCGTCCTAACACTATTTGTTAAATAGACTGAATTTTTCCTACTAAATTGAAAATGTTAATTTTGCTGTATATCAAGTTACCATAGATAACTGGATCTTTTTCTGGATGCTACTGATTGTGTCTTGCTTCAGTGGTATCACAGTAATCTGATCACAGTACCTTTGTAGATAGTCTTAATAGCTATGTAGCAAGTGTTCCACCCTGCCTGGCTCAGTTTTCTTCTTTATGAAAATTTACAGGCAATCTTCTACATTTATTTTTATATTTACTTACAGCTTTTATCTGGTTTAAAAAAAAACTAAAAATATTTTAGTATGATTGAAATTGCATTAAAATGAATTTGGGCAGAATTGCTAACTTTATAAAAATTTCTTTTCTGTTCACTGTCCCTTCACTTAATCTTACAGGTTTCCTATACTCCAACCCTGTTTGGGGGGGAATAGGCTATTTATTTTCTGACTGGTTAATGCCACTATAAAGAAAAAGTATTTATTTGCATTTATTTTATATCAAGTCACTTAATAAACTTGTATTCTGATTTTTAAGTGTTGTAATTCTTCAGCTCTGTTGGAAATTTTCTGTGGTTTCTTTAACTCTTAGATACAGAAAGGATAGAGTAAATGAAAAACCTTCCTACAACCAAGTTCAAATTAGTTTCACTCTTATTCTTTATTAATCACCATTCCTAAAACACCTTTCCACCCTATGAGGGAAGAAAGGAAAGCAACATATAAGCACTGTGTGACCAAGTCCTTTGGCTCTCACTCCATCTAGGACAGCATGACCACCAAACTCCTGAACTGGAAATTCCCATGGTCAGTGGAGAAAAAAATCTAGCAGCTGATGCATGAGGACCCACAGCCTGGCAAGTTCTCTTTGTATCCTATCATGTGAATAGAAGCCAAGGAAGGTAGGTTTATTTAAATTTTATGGGACTGATTTAAATTGTTAGATAAGGTACCTGGAGGCCAGCCTCAACCATCCCCATTCTCCTTTCTCCTGGGTTAAAATCAGGATTACAGTGGCCTGGTCCTGATGGTTATACATTCTGCAAAATAGCTTCACAAAACTGTAGTCTCTAAATAGGTTTGCAAAAAGAGAAATGTAAATTTATTCAGTGTAGCTGGTTCAACAATTTTGTGAATTAATTTTGAAAGGAGGACCTTGATTTTATTTCTTACATGCTTTATACAAGGGGGAAGGACAAGGGGAAACTCATTAATGGTTTCTAGTCCAAGAAATGAACTAGCATGTGGAATTTTCTGTGACCCTTCATGACCCTTCTCTCTCAGTAACCTCTATGTTGAACTTTTGGCCCTTTGTCCCATCAGCACATGTAGTTCCCTTCTATCATTTCTATTCATCTATCACATGGATTTCAGTGAACAGTCAAGAATTACCCTCCATACATACACTTCCACCATTGCCCACCAACAAAGAGTGTAGAGATGGAGTGATTTTTTAAGTATTTAAAACTGTATTGAAATAAACTCAAATGCCTGCATCAACTTTTTTAAAAGAGAAATAGATGATAAAATTTTCTGAAGCACTTACACACGTGGGTCCCTTTGAGGCAAAGTTCCTAGTGATTCAGTCACACTGTTCACAGCTTAGAATTCTGTAGGATACATCTCTGCTGGATATACATGTTTCAGTTATTTGTTCTCTAAAAAATAAAATTCTGGCTTTGACTCATAATGGCTATATAGCAACACCTGTTTTGTTATTAAGCATTTTGAGCATATAGACAACTGGTATTTCTCTACCATGCTATCTCAGCAGAGGCTGATAGATGAAATCGCCCTTCTTTACTGAGAGATCCTGTTGCCCTCTGGCCCACTATGTGGGATTATGTTTTAGTACCAATTTGGAGAAGTTATATTTCTTAATTAATACACGCCTATCACTTTTTTTTATTAAAAACTAATATGTCATTATCAAAGACATTTCAAAAATCAAGAAGATAAAAGTAATGACAGTGCCCTTAGCAAACACTAAGATTCTCCGCTGTACCATCTCTGCATCTGTGTCAAATAGTATTAGTTATAAAAATATCAGCCCAAGAGTGAATATTCTTGTTTTATTTTATGTTTCTATTACTAATGATGAATATAAGTTGTATATGCTTATTGATTAGTTATAAATAATAAGTACAATTGTTTTTATTTTCCCTTTCATATTTATTTAATTTTGCAGTTATTTGTATCTCCCACCTACCCAACTTTTTTTCTGTGGAGTTTTTGGTCAAGTAATATAAGCTTATAATACAGTAAGGTACTGTTTTTAGTATTTTCAGCAAGCATTTCCACAATTTGATCCTAGTCTCATGATTTTTCAGTTTCTGTATTGAAGTTTTATATTTTCATATAGTGTGATCTTTCATTTTTTCCCTTATGTCTTTCATCATTTCTAAGCTTAGTAAAAATCCCTTTGCCTCTAGACATTTGGTATTCATTTTACTTTTTTCAACTAATTTCTGTTTGATTTTTTGTGTTTACTTACTTAATTTATCTAAAATTTATTTTGGTGTGTGAAATGAAATGAGATTCTAAATAGATTTTTTTTCCAAAGTGCTAATTGATGACTCAGATAGCACTATTGACTAAAGCTTCACTTGCTCATTGATTAATGGGGTCTCCTTTATTGAATACCATGGTGCTATATTTAATAGGTTCTAGTTCTGAGGCATAATTCTGTTTATTTTTAACCCAGTAATATGTATTTATTTCAGAGGCTACAGAACATATTTTAATAGGTTATATCTGCTAGGATTAGTCCGGTCTTAATTTTTGTACTAGTTTTCTTTATTATCTCATTTCTGCTACTTTCCAGATTAATTTTAGCATGGTTTAGTTATATATATGTGTGTGTTTATTGAAATTTTGACAGGAATTATTTAGAATATATAAATTTATTTTAGAAGAACTGTTGTCTTTACTATAGTCAAAGAAGAAAAGCTTCTTAATCTTTCAGACTCAACAAATAGCCATAATATATGCTTAGGACTTAGCAGAGTATAAGGAAGGGTTTAGAAACAGAAAATGCAAGCAGGTTGATTACTGTAGTAAATAACTAGACACTTTATGGTGTTTTGTTATTGTTCTTTCTGTCATTCAGGCTTTGTTCCTTCTGTCATTCTTCTTCTCCTTTTCAGAAAATTTTTCCAATCCATTAAGATCCAGGTCATACATAACTCTTTGTTGGTCTTCAAAGACCCTGACAGTCACTTCCTTCTCTTTAACCTTTAAGTACTTGTTTATATTTCTCTGATCAGCTTGTCTCTTTGAGTTGTAGCTACTTGCATATGCTTCTATCCTTCACTAAACCCAAGTCCTTGAGTGCAGGCACCTTTGCTTTTCATCGTTATAAACTGAGTGTTAACTATTGAGTATAGACTTCAGTAGTGTTTATTGAATGACTACTCATTCAATAAACTACTAAATGAGTAAAAGAAAAATTTTATTGCACAAACATTTCCATCAGGAAAATACTGAAATAAGGATTTCTCGGAAAATTTTGATATGTTTCAAACATTCTGAGCCATTTAATAGAACCTGGTGAAACTCAAATATTAAATCTGGTTGTGTGCATGTGTATATGTCTGGTAGGCACAATTTCCTCCGAGGATTTCAATATGACGTATGTGGGTTAGTTGGCTCATCACTTTTGTTATCCAAATAATTCTTAGCTTTAGAAAGCATCACTATAAAGCACACAGCAGCCAATAGGTAAACTTTATGAGCTGGACCAAAATGTCATTGCCAAGCTGGACTTTCCCAGGTGGAAGGCCCATGTGCTAAATAGAAACTGCAGTGTCTACCTGTGAAAAACATTTACATGTCAGCAGAATTGACTTTATATGCGGATGGGGTTGATAATTCTCTACAGGGTATTTACTGCCTCCAAAAAATTTGTCCCTATCCACCTGCAAAGGAGCCAAATACTCTCATCATTGCATTATTCTTTTAAGAGTGTTAAAACAAATTAAATCATAATGATGTAGAGCACTAAATTAGGCATGTATTGGATTATATATGTTTTTTAAACCACTTAGTACTAATGGCCACCCCATCCTCAAACATATTCCAGATCCTTTTTAAAAGAAAATTCTATTGTGTATTCCATATTCACAACCTTACCCATGAACACAATCCTGATTCAAACCCTTCCTCAACACAAGCTTGTTATCCACTGCTGCTTCATGTCTTGGACTAGATCTTTGGTTCCATTTACCTGGTTGTAGCCTTGGCTCTATTTTTTCAGTCTTTCTGGTTCTCTACTTCCTGAAGGTTTAAATAGTCTCTGGCCGTTGTAGATAAATATCATATCCACTGTCTTTAGGCCTGGGAAATTTTGTGCCGTGTAGGAGATAGAGCTTCTTCTGGATTATTCTGGCACAAGTAGGAATTAAACCCTACAAGGGGTCTCTGACCATCAATCAGGGGAAATATGACTATAGGTGGGTGGTTTAAAGGAGACCAGCTCTTTGGAATAATGTTAAATATTGTATATTTATGGCATCACAATCAAGTCAGGACCAACCACATCACATTAAGGAATGCTGTGTTATTCTAGGGTTCTATTATTCAGCATGACATTTTGTTTCTGACAATTAATGGTTAGCTCCATTGTACTTCAATACATATCCAAGGAATGTGGGTTCCCCACATTCCTCTGAGAGCCCTCCCCACCAAAATGTATTTTATCAAAAGACTGTTATTTATAAGAAGTCTATGTAGAGCAGCTTGTCAGAAATGGTGTACTAAGAAAATGACTGTTAATATAGTACTAATTATTAATATTGACTTGTTTATTATTTTTAAAATGCTTTACATATTATTATTTGGTCTCCCTGATTCTAACCTTGGTCTGTTAAAATATGTTCTCAACAAAATATACTGTTAAAAGATGGTATATCACTCTTCTGCTCTAGACCCTGCAGTGGCTTCCCAAGTACCTCTCCCTGGGATTGAAAATCCAAATCCTTAGGATGAGGTTGACAGTTCTCTGTGATACTTACTCTATCCCCCAAATCCTCCCAGTCTGCCTATAAAAGGGTCTCAAATGCTTACCATTAGTATTGCCTGTTTAGTTCAGGGTCATCGGAACCAATTAAGTCAGATGATTTGAACATGTGCACAGGCCTCATGATCTCCTTTCTTTTACTGCTCAGATTTCTTCCTACTTCCCAGCTCATTCAGTCTAGCCAAACTGGCCTCCTTGAACTTCTTCTAGCACTGTACTTCTGGGATGAACCCCACTTGGTCCTGATCTATGATGTTTTGTCTGTATTGTCACATTCAACTTGTTAAAGTTTTGTTAAGGATTTTTACATCTCTGGTTCTGGGGTATATTTGTCTTTAGTTTTATTACTGTCTTTGCCTGGTTTCAGTATTCGACTAGTGCTAGTCTCTAGTCTCAGAAAATGAGTTGGTAAGTATTTCTTCCTATTCAGTTTTCTAGAAGAGTTTGTTTAGATATTCTGTCTCGTTTGCTTAAATGCTTGGTAGAATTAACCAGTCAGTTTTCCTTGTGGAAAAGATTTTCATTCAATTTCTTTAACATGCACCAGTTAAAAATAGATTGGGGAGGGTATGTGTTATAATGAGCACTGGGTATTACATAAAACTGATGAATCACAGACCTGTACCCCTGAAAAATTTTTTTTCTACTTTTGCTTTTTCATTTTAGAGTAAAAAGAAAAAAAGAAAGAAATCTTTAAAAAGGCAGAAAAAAGTAGGTTTAATTTCTTAATAGATACAGGGCTATTAAAAACGTAGTTCTTCCTTCCTGAACGAGCTGTTGTAGCTCATGCTATTCAGTACATTTGTGCATTTCATTCAAGTTGTTGAGTTACTGGCATCAAGTTCTTCAGGATATTTATTTTATTTTATTTTTTTAGAGAGAGAGAATACATGCAGATCTGCAATGAGGACAGAGAGATAAGCAGGAGTTGATGATGGTGGGTCATACACTATAGTTGGGCTTTGTCCTAAGTCTAATGAGAAGCCATTTGGGGTGTTGAAATCAGGGAGGTAATGATATCCAACTTACTTTTAAAGCTATCTCTGGTGAATATATGGAAAGTAGGCTGTGGCAGGGCAAGAAAGGAAGCAATAAAACCAATCAGGAGTCTGTTGCAGTAGAGCAGGCACAAGAAGAAGGTTGAACCTGAAGTCTCTAGTGGAAGTGGTAGGATGTGGAATTGGTAGAGTTGACATACTTGCTACTGAGCTGGATGTACAGAGTGAAGAATTTGGCAGCCTACATGATTCCTAAGGTTTTGGCCAAAGCAACTGATCAATAGTGGTACCATATCCTGAAATGGAGGACAACTGTGGAAGGACTAGTCATGGGCTGAATTTTGTCTTTCCTCAACCCCACTTCCTGTGTTGGAAGCCAAATCCCAGTATGACTGTCTTTGGAGACGGGGACTTTAAGGAAGAATTTAAGGTTAAATGAAATCACAAAAGTGGGACTGTAGTCCAATAGTGCTTGTGTCGTTATAAGAGAAGGAAGACAAGAGGGATATGTGTACATAGAGAAAAGGTGTGTGATGGCACAGCAGGAAGGTGGTCACTTGCAAGTCAAGGAGAAGAATCTCAGGAGAAACCAACCATGCTGGCACCTTAAACTGCTAGTTTCCAGAACTGTGAGAAAGCAAATTTCTGTTGTTTAAGCTTCCCAGCCTGTGTATTTCATTGTGGCAGCAATACTATCCTAGAAACCTAGCATACAATACAGAAATGAAGAAGATAGTTGGGGGAAATATCAAATTTTCTATTAGACATGTGGAGTTTGAAATGTCTATTAGACTTCCAAGCAGAGACCCTGAGTAGGCAGGTGAATATCAGGGACGAGATGGAAGCTGGAGATGTAATGAAAAGATTTAGCATAAGCATGGTATTTATTATAGGGAGAACACATATTACCCAGTTTCTATATTCCTATGAGGAACCTCCATCAGTGTTATAGTCCTGACTTCTCATTGTTTTTGGAGTCACTCTTCCTTAGGAGGAGGACTGACATAACTTGATTGGTGAGTTTCGGAGAAAGAACCAAGCTTCATTAATTTTCTTGTATCTTTTTGGGATGTCTGCCTTCAGAGAATATAAATTTTCTTATCTTCCAGGCTATTTTTCAAGATGCAGCTTGCACTAGGAGAAGCCTGTGGTTATACAGATGTTCCTATGAGTGAATGAGATAGTCAGCAAAATATTAGCAAGTCTAGTTACCTGGTGATTCAAGGGGAAAAAATAGTTCTACAGAGTTCCAGGCAATAGGACAAGGACCACCACATGCAATAGTTGTTACAGAATTGAGCTTTGCCTGGAATTATATTCTGCAGTATAAGTATTTCAATAATCAGTAATAGAAGTGACATTTTGACCTTTCTTTGATGCTATACTTAGACTAAAATTGATTGTGAACTTTAGAGTTCACTAGATAAGGTCACCTATCTAATGGATACCAATAGAGAAAATCATAGGGTCAAACATAGAAACTTGGGGCTTTCCAACAATTAGATGATGAGATAGGAATCATTAAAGGACATTGAAAGTTAAGGCTAGAAGAAACCAGGAGAGTGTGATGCTGGAAACCAAGTGAAGAAAATATTTTAAGAAGGAAAGAACAGTCGTCTGTTTCAAAAGCTGCTGGTTTGTTGACCTAAGTGAGGTTTTATGAAATTGGTGGTATGACCATCTCCTCTCTTTCTAGTTAATTTCGTGAAAAGAAGAAAAAAGGCATAACTCCATCTGGTTTCACTGGAGGCTGGAT
Organism: Lontra canadensis; assembly: GCF_010015895.1. Taxonomy (NCBI): domain Eukaryota; kingdom Metazoa; phylum Chordata; class Mammalia; order Carnivora; family Mustelidae; genus Lontra; species Lontra canadensis. Next base: position 13,042,775 of record NW_022631003.1, read on the forward strand.
ATCAGCATAGACTCCTACATTCAATCACTTAGTTAAACATCTTCCTTAAGGAGGGTGACCAGCCATCCTGGCTTGTAGTTCAGGGAATGAGCAGTTTCCTGCTATGCAGGATTTTCATTGCTGACATAGGAAAATCTGAGGTAAACTGGAATGAGTTGGTTAGCCTGTCTTCAGGTAACACTCCCTGCAAACATACAGTTATACCCATAATCATACCACTGTGGCTACTTATCTTGCACCTCTCAAGGTAAACTATTTCACTGAGAATGTATGTTCTCCTTAGTGGTGATGTAGACATGGATTGGGGGAAAGAAAAAGGAAAATTGCTGACCTGTCCAGTCACAGATAAGGACACTAGCAACAAGCCTACTTCCAATTTTGTAAGATAAAGACCATGGTCTCTTGATGTAAGGTGATGGTAGGGAGGTAGATGAGAGCGCACGATTCCATAGGATATGGTTTCTCCTTAAACATGGGTGAGGTTTTTTAGCCATATAAGTAAATGGTAATCCATTATCAAAGTAGGGAATTTAAAGAATAGGAGATTTGTGAGAGAAGAATAATGATTTTTGTTTTGGACATGTAAAGCTTGGAGAGCCTAGGGGCCACTAGAGAGTGTGGTGCAATATAGTGTAGTTCTTACGGGCATGGACTTGATTGAGCCTTCCTGCCTGGATTCAAATCCTACCTCTTCACTCATGATTAGCTCTGGGACTTTGAGTAGACTTAATCTACTGCACTCAGCTTTCTTATATATAAAATGAGTGGAATAATGGTGGCTCTGCCTCATAAGGTGATGGTGAGGAACAGTTTCTGACACATAGTAAGTGATAGCTACTCCTCATAGACTGAAGGAGCTGGATCTATGGGAAAAGAGCTAATTAAACAAAACAAAATGAAAGAAAACTGAGCTGGCAATACACCAGTAAGGACACTGAGAAATGAGATGCCCAAAAGAGATGAACAGGGCAGGTGGGAGATTGAAGAGAGAGTGAGAGAGAAAGAGGGAGTGTGTGTGTGTGTGTGTGTGTGTGTGTGTGTGTGTGTGTAGGAGAGATAATAGTGGAAGGGCAGTTAGACGATATATAAAACTTTAAGGTTGATTGTTAAAAAGAATATATTGTATCATGGTAATACATGATTTATTTGTTTCTTGTCTCAATTTTCATTTGGTGTTTTTATCAATTAGCTGTTTCTTCAAAACAAACCTTGTCAAAACGTATTTTTTCTGCTCATAAATTGCTGTGTTTTAGCAGTTTGGACAGGGCTCAGCTGGATGATTAGTTTGCTGGTCTGCCTGGGGTCACTGTTCTTACTGCAGTCATCTGGCAGGACAACCGTGCCTGGAGGGCCTCCCTCACGTGTCTTGAGTTTGGGTCTAGTTTTTGCCCGAGGATGGTCTCTTATCCTCATGGAGGCTGGCCCAGGATTCCTTATGTGGTGGTCTCAGGGCAGCAAGAGCCTGAGAGCAAAAGCTTAAAGGCCTTTTAAAGCCAAGGGTCTGAAGTGATATAGGGATAGAACCAAAGAAGAGAATATTCTGAGACCTGAGAGCTGGAGAGAAGCCAGTATATCTTCAATATTGGAGAAGTCAAAGTGGAAACACATTGAGTAGACCCTATAGAAACACAGAGGCTCAAAGGACCAGGACAGAATGGAGATACCTATAGCACTCAGCTCAGCCCTACTTTCCAGTGGGGTTTGCTTTATGGGCTAACAGCACCCAAAGGCAGATGAGTACTTACTGCAGTGGTTGACAGGGAGACTTGGTACCAAAGAACAGTGCCAGGCTAATGCTGCTCTGTTCTCTGCTCTGAAATCTTCTGGGGTCATTGAAATCCTTCCTCCTCCCTCTTCTCCCTGGCCAGTTGTGGCTATTAGCTAACCAGAAAGTGAGCGAAGAGGTCGCTGTTTCAGTAAGGAATGGTATGTTTTCTATTTGGGATGCTTCTTCTACTTAACCACCACTGTATCTACTATATTCACATTTATCCTCAGATCCCGGTAAGTGGCAGCACATTAAGATAAAGGCATTGCAGGGGAAGCAGAGGTCCAGGAAACCATGTTGCCCTTGGCGTTGATGTCAGAGATGACGCTGTACTAGGATGGATCACATAATCTTGCAGAGATCATAGGAAGATTATTTCCTACATTTTTAAAAAGCCAAACCTTCCCTGAACCAATCTTATCTGTAGCTCCTATCTAGGGCGTCTGGTTTCCATTTTTTTCTGTTTTCCTTTTGGAATTTGAATTCAAGGAAAAAATTATTGAAAGGTACATTGGAGCTTTGCACAGTGGCAGTATCGTAGCCAATGAGGTTTATCCGAGGTGCGATTATTGCTAATTGAAAGGTTCATTGGAGCACAGTTTGGTATCAGACTGCCTGAGATCATACACGTACTGGCTATATGAGTGAGGTAAAGATAAAAACCTTTCCATGCCTCAGTTTTTTTCTGGAGGGCAGTGACAGTAGCTACCTCATGTACTTGTTGTAATGATTAAGTGAGTTAAAATACAGCTGTGGCAACAATGCTGAGCACATGGTTAGCATTCAAAAGGTCTTAGCTATTATTGTGACTATTGTTTGGTTTTTAATTTTTACATGCCACGTAAGCCATGATAATAAAATTACAGAAAGATACCTAAATATTTGTACTTAAATTGAGGAAATACAGTATGCATACATAAAATATTTAAAGAAGAGTTAAAAGTGTTTGAGAAAAACACTTAGACTAATTACCCATTCAAGTATTGAGGATGATGAATACAGGGAAAGATATTTAATAGGGGACCTACAGCTTAAAAGGAGGGGCCTTGAAGAAATGGTGTTTAGTTTGGGATTCTGTGGGAGGATCACTGGCCAGTGTAGAAAACCACATTCAGTAACGCAGCGCCCATTCCCCCTGGTCAATTGTGGCTGCTGGTGGGGAAGAGGCCTGTTCTTTTCTACTGCTCTCACTTGACTCTTCTGAAACATTCTTTCACTCCACTTTTTTGGGTGTGTGGGTCAAAAGTTCAGGAACTTGTCGCTCTGACATAGTACCAGTTTGCTCGTGTCGAGTTGCAGTTTTCATCATGATTTCAGAAGTCGAGTTTTCCACAACACTCTATCAGGTTCTCTTCAAGGGCATATGAAAGCTGATTTCAAAGAAAACAACGTTGGGTCTTCTTGGTGAAAAGTAAGGCACTTCTTGAGCTTGGAACATTTTGTTTACTTCTCTGCTTACTTCATATACTTTGTCCAGATTCCGTTATCTGGTGGAAATATGTACGTAATTCTACAATTGCGTTTCTTCGCACATCTGAAATTTTATGTGGCAGTTTGCTAACAGCTACAATTTTTTAGTTTGGTCTTCCTTAGTGGTAGTAATGCTGTATTTCTATTTTTAGTCCAGTGACAAATTACATTTGGCCCTTCTATCTTAAGATTTTAGTATGTTGGTGTATTTTGGTGTATATTTTATTATATTGGTGAGAAAGAAAATCAAATGTTCCCTTATACTGTCTCCCTCAAAATCAGTCTCCCTCATACCTGTGCTCTTCACTTTAATCCACACACAACACCACACAAACTGTCTTGCTAAAGCACCGGTCTGAGGTTGTCCTTTCCTTTAAAAACAAAACAACACAAAACAAAACCCTGATGGCTTCTGTGGCATAGAGAGTCAAACCTTCATTCCATCGTGTGACATTCAAGGCCTGTCCGGGCTTCTTCCCAGGCCCGTTTCCCAGGCCTCCTTTACTCTTTCTCTTGTTAAGAGCCCACCCCCCCCTTCACTATCCCTGTGTGAAGGGAGTTTTCTGTGCTTTGATCATGCAGATTCTTTGCATGACATTGGCCTTTCCTCTTCTCTTCCTGGAAATGTTCTAATCATGTTTCAAGGACTTTTCTAACTAGCCCATCCAGCTCTAAATAATTGGTCTCCCTCTGGGTTCTCCAAGCTTTGGACCCTTACTTCTTCTGGTCATTACCTGTTGGTGGACTTCTGTCCATAAAAGCCACAGTTTATTGAGAAGTGTTGAAATAGTTGGCTTCAGAGTCAGTTCAGACTGCCTTCTCAATCAGTTTGAGTTTTGGGAAACTTGAATTTAAGGCCTCTAATTTGTCCATTCCAGCCATTACATTTGTTGTCCATAGGCCCTCTAGATTCTGACTTTTATTAGAATTTTATTAGAATTTACCTAGAGTTCTAAAAACACCTTATGAGCAAGTTGGAAATTAAAGGCACTTTATCTAGTATGGGTACCCATTTGGGTGTCTGGGATTCTATTTACATTTTTTTTTACATTTTCTTCAGGCCTCACTGAGGTCAACCTCATTAGAACTGCTTTTACAGACCAGGAAGCTTAGATTCTGAGAGTTGGATGATGTGCTCCTGAGTCACAGGGGGACAGGGGAATGCAGTGGATGTAAGCATAGGTATTTGGAGCCAGATTACATTGGTTTAGAGCTACACTGCCTGGGTTTGAATCCTGGCTCTGCTATTACTTAGCTTGTACCAGTTACTAAACCTTTCTGTGCCTCAGTTTCCTTCACTGGGAAATATGATAGTAGGGTCTTCCTCGTGGGCTTTATTTTTCTTAAGATTAAGCCACTGTAGGGGTGCCTGGGTGGCTCACTGGGTTAAAGACTTTGCCTTTGGCTCAGGTCATGATCCCAGGGTCCTGGGATCAAGCCCTGCATCGTGCTCTCTGCTCAGCAGGGAGCCTGCTTCCTCCTCTCTCTCTCTGCCTGCCTCTCTGTCTACTTGTGATCTCTGTCTGTCAAATAAATAAATAAGATCTTTTAAAAAAAGATTAAGTCACTGTATATAAAGTATATAAACAGTGTGTGATGTGGTAAACACATAAAAGTGTTAGTATTACTATTATTATTAGTATTATTATTGTTGTTAACAACTCTAATGAGCACACACTAAAAAGTGAAGGAATCAGCATTTGTGTAGGTTTGTTTGGCTCCAGAACTGTCTGCTTGTATATGTCAGACTGCCTCTTGCTTTGCCTCTATGCCTTGAGATGAAATGGTAGAGTGAAAAGTTCTTTCATCTTTTCCCTTAGGAATTCAAACCTTTTATTAAATTATTGTAGTTTAAAATGCAGGACTAGTCCCTCCTGTATACTCTCTGGAGATTGAAAGCTTTAGCAACCTTAGCATTGAAAGAGACCAAATTCTGAAAGTATTTTGGTTTAAAAAATGCACAACCAGTGTGTCACACATATTTTCTGGGATTTGAAGACTCCAGAAGCAGTAGCATAAAAGAAACCAAGTTGTGCTTCCATGCGAGAGCATGGTAAAAACCACAGGTCCTACTACAAAGGTGGTTCCAGGGTGGCTTACTACAGTATTAATATTGGTATCTACCTACTGATGTTTGGACTGTCCACACAGGAGCACATGGTAAGAAGGGACTCAAAGCAGCCTGAGCATGCTTGTTCCGGCACATACAGTAGCAGTTCTCTCTCTACCTTCTTTTCCTCATTTAGGGGTGAAGGAAAGTTTTGTAAAGTTGTAGGAGTGTGTCTTCCTCCGCACCTCCCTTCCCCCTTCTTCTGTTCCACAGAAAGGCATGGGCCCCACATTGCTCAGGAAGAACAAAGCAGAGGTGAGAGGTAGATAAGAAAGGTGTTATGTTTGGCATGACTGGTTTAGGCTTAAGTTTGGGCCTAAATAGACATTTAGGGTGAAATTTTTATATCCCTTGGGTGTAACCTGCTGTGTCTGCATCCGTATGATACCATAAAATTAAACAAGAGACTTTGTGAGATGCATTCCCTGAGACTATTCTGCTTTTAATTTAGCCAAATTCATTTATTTTTTTATTTTTTGTTTTTTTAAATTTATTTTAATTTTATTTCATTTTTTCAGTGTTCCAAGATTCATTGTTTATGCACCACACCCATTGCTCCATGCAATACGTGCCCTCCTTAATACCCACTGCCAGGCTTACCTGACCTCCCGCTCCCCTTCCCTTCAAAACCCTCAATTTGTTTCTCAGAGTCCACAGTCTCTCATGGTTTGTCTCCCCTATCCGATTTCCCCCAGTTCACCTTTGCTTTCCTTCTCCTAATGTCCTGTGTGTTATTCCTTATCCTCCACAAGTAAGTGAAACCATATGATAATTGACTCTCTGCTTGACTTATTTCACTCAGCATAATCTCCTCCAGACCCATCCATGTTGATACAAAAATTGGGTATTCATCCTTTCTGAGGGTGGAATAATATTCCATTGTATATATGGACCATATCTTCTTTATCCATTGATCTGTTGAAGGGCATCTTGGCTCTTTCCATTGTTTGGCAACTGTGGCCATTGCTGCTATGAACATTGGGGTACAGATGGCCCTTCTTTTCACTAACTCTGTATCTTTGGGGTAAATACCCAGTAGTGCAGTTGCAGGGTCATAGGGTAGCTCTATTTTTAATTTCTTAAGGAATCTCCCACTGTTTTCCTAAGTGGCTGCACCAACTTGCATTCCCACCAACAGTGTAAGAGGGTTCCCCTTTCTCCACATCCTCTCCAACACTTGTTGTTTCCTGTCTTGTTAATTTTGGCCATTCTAACTGGTGTAAGGTGGCATCTTACCCCACCTTACACCACCTTATACCACCTAGTTTTGATTTGAGTCTCCCTGATGGCTAGTGATGATGAACATTTTTTCATGTGTTTGTTAGCCAACACAAGACATAGTATGTCTTCTTCTTCTTCTTTTTATATGTCTTCTTTGGAGAAATGTCTGTTCATGTCTTCTGCCCATTTTTTGACATGATTATCTGTTTTTTTGAGTGTTGAGTTTGAGGAGTTCTTTATAGATCTTGGATATCAGCCCTTTGTAGTGTCATTTGCGAATATCTTCTCCCATTCTGTGGATTGCCTCTTTGTTTTATTGATTGTGCAGAAGGTTTTGATCTTGATGAAGTCCCAAAAGTTCATTTTCGCTTTTGTTTCCTTTGCCTTTGGAGACATGTCTTGAAAGAAGTTGCTGTGCCTGGTGTTGAAGAGGTTACTGCCTATGTTCTCCTCTAGGATTTTGATAGATTCCTGCCTCACGTTGAGGTCGCTTATCCATTTCGAGTTTATCTTTGTGTATGGTGTAAGAGAATGGTCGAGTTTCATTCTTCTACACATAGCTGTCCAATTTTCCCAGCACCATTTATTGAAGAGACTGTCTTTTTTCTGCTGGATGTTTTTTCCTGCTTTGTTGAAGATTATTTGACCATAGAGTTGCAGGTCCATATATGGGCTCTCTACTCTGTTTTGCTGGTCTATGTGTCTGTTTTTGTGCCAGTACCATGCTGTCTTGGTGATCACAGCTTTGTAGTAAAGCTTGAAATCAGGCAATGTGATGCCCCCAGTTTTGTTTTTCTTTTTCAACATTTCCTTAGCAATTTGGGGTCTTTTCTGGTTCCATAAAATTTTTAGGATTGTTTGTTTCAGCACTGTGAAAAATGCCAGTGGAATTTTGAATGGGATGGCATTGAAAGTATAGATTGCTCTAGGTAGCTAAATTCATCTAAATCCAACAAACTCATTCTGGGCTTTGAGCCATGACAACAGACTAATTTCTGTGGGTATAAATTTGTATAAGATAAGGCCAGCTACTTCTAGGAGTTCTAAGCCTTATTCAGAAAACAACGAAGTATAACTCTAATATGATGTGTTAAATTCTACGATCGTGCAAGCAGGAGAAATGGCTTAGATGGTTGGCTGGGGTCAGTGGTGGTAGGAGGAGTAGTCAAGGAAAGCTATCCATGAAGAATACGGGAAGTCATTGCATGGAAACAGAGATGAATCTGTCAAGCACAGGGCAGGGCAAGACCTTGGAGATGTGAAAGCACCTGGCTTATTCAACTGATCTTAAAATGGTAGCTTGAAAGTGCTCCAAATGTTTTATAAAATAACCACCTTTATGGTACCAACAAGGCAGGTTCTATTATTATTTTCATTTTATAGATGAAGAAACCAACTTGTCCAGTAATATAGCCAGGAAGTGACAAGACTTGAACAAGGCAAACAACTTCCAAAGAAAGATAAGGTTGTTAGTCATTAAACTTGACTGCTATTCTCTAAACCACCTCTCTAACTTGCCTCTTCTCAACAAAGGCTAGCCATCAGAATCATGAAGGCGATTTCTACAAATGTACAGATCCTGGCACTTCCCCAGGGGGATATTTTATGTCTCGTCTTGGTAAACGGCTCTTCTATGCTGCTAGTTGCTCAACCTTGAGCTTCAAAATAGTTCATGGCACCTCTTTTTTATTTTCCACTTTCAGTTCATCTCCAGATTTTCTCAATTTTCCACTGAATATTTCTTAAATTCTCCCATTTGTGTGTCTACCTCCATTTTCAGAACTCAAATCCAAGCTATCCAAACCAACTGTTCTTTCATTTTCTCTTCTGTGCCCTTTCTAATCCATCCACATCATAGCCACAGTGAATATTTCATCCTCTGTCTCAGTCTTCCAATAGCCACAAGTTGCCCTAGGGATTAAGCCCAAACCTTCATGACGGTTTACATGGCTGAGCCCATGCCTGCTCTCCCAGTTTATTTTCTGTCATCCTTCTTCTTGTATAGCCACATGGATGTTCTCTTACTTCCTCCAATGTGACAAGCTCTTTTCTACCTTGGGGTCTTCCCACATGCTGCTGTTTCTTCTGTGAAAACTTTGTTTGTTTTTAGAGAGAGAGAGCATGCAGGGAGGGACAGAAGGAGAAGGAGAAAGAGAATCTTAAGCTGGCTCCATGTCCAGTATGGTCCAAGCATGGGGCTCCATCTCAGGACTTTGAGATCATGACCTGAGCCAAAATCAAAAGTCAGATGCTTAACTGACTGAGCCACCCAGGCACCCTGAGAACTATTACTATTATTTTCATACCTGGTTCCTTCTCAAGTTTCAGACCTTCCCTGACCCTCTTTGACAAAATGTCTTTTCTGTCATTTTCTTTTAGGACAATGACAGCTGTTCTTTTATAGTACCGTATGGTTACTTACTGAAATCACTGTTCCTAGCATAGGCTTGAAAAGTCTGTGAGGGTAGATATTGTATCTGCTGTATTCATCATTATATACCTTCTACCTGGTCCAATGTCTGGCCCAGAACAGATGCACAATAGAGTTTTAATGAATAAGTGAGGGACAAAATGGATTCAAAGCTGCATGAGATTGGAAAAACGTTACTGCATTAGCAAGGAGGCCACTGGTAATGTTCACTTGACTTGTTTCAGTTAAGTGATGGAGAAGAAATCAAAGCTAGTGAATTCTAGAGTTGAATGAGGAAACAGAAAGGAAATCAAGTTAATGTTATGTGGAGGAAGTAATAATTACCATGTTCCAAACCTTGAACTTGGCTCTAAGCATTTGTTATTTAATCATTGCAGTAACCTTTTTTTAAAAAGATTTTATTTATTTATTTATTGGGGTAGGGGAGAGAAAGAGAGTGAGCACAAGGTGGGGGGGGGAGTAGAGAGAGAGGGAGAAGACGACACTTTGCTGAACAGGGAGCTTGACATGGGGTTCAGTCCCAGGTCCCCAGGATCACAACCTGAGCTGGAGGCAGTCACTTAACCAACTCAGCCACCCAGGTGCCCCTCACTGCGGTAAACTTGTGAGCTTCTATAATCTCCATATTTTGGATAAAGTAAAAAATTTAGAAAGGTTGAGTAATATGCCCAAGGTCACATATCTGTAACTGAGCAAAACCAGGACCAGGCCCAATTTCACAGTCCATGCTCCTGAGCAATAAACCAATGGCTCTTGAGTATACAGAAGAATCATGGCAGTGGGTGGCTTGTTAAAACCACTACCATCAAGAAATTCAAATTTTGGGGCGCTTGGGTGGCTCAGTTGGTTAAGCGACTGCCTTCAGCTCAGGTCATGATCCTGGAGTCCCAGCATCAAGTCCCACATTGGGCTCCCAGCTCCAAGGGGTGTCTGCTTCTCCCTCTGACCTTCTCCCCTCATGCTCTCTCTCACTGTCTCTCTCTCAAATAAATAAATAAAATATTTTTTAAAAAAAGGAAACTCAAATTCTGCTATCTAGATTCTGCTATCAAATTCTATTATCAAGAGAATACAATTAAGTAGGTCTTAGTGAGACTCTAGGAACAAGCATTTTGAGTGATTCTAAGGAAGGTTGATCTGGGTATTCTGCTCCATGGAGCATCACTCCATGCTGTGCTTCACAAGAGAGTAGATTTTAGGTCACTTGCAGCTTCTGATCTTAGTTCTAGGATCTCTCAGTTTTCATTTTATCTATATATTGATAAAATGTTTTCTGGGTCACCTGGGTGGTGCAGTCCATTGAGCGACCAACTCTTGGTTTCAGCTCAGGTCCTGATCTCAGGGTTGTGAGATTGAGCCCTGCATCTCTGTGGTTAGCAATGAATCTGCTTGAGATTTTCTTTCCTTCCCCTGCCCCTCCCACTTGTGCTCTCTTTCAATCTCTCTCTCAAAAATAAACAAATCTTCTTAAAAAATGTTTTCTCAAAGCTATGGTGATTGAATGAGTAAGTTTGTAGAGTGCTAACATATAAATGTTGGCTCTCTCTCTCTTAGACTTCTTTCAGGAACTTTCACTAGGTTAGAAATGGAAGAAATAAGCAGGAATTTGAAGTTGTGCTAATTTCTGGGCAAGTTCTATTTTTTGCCCTATTACCTCCATTTTATAGATAGAGAAATAGAGTCACAGAGAATTAAGTAACTGGGTTCAAGGTCATAGCAGGCAAATGGCAGCCTTCCTAACCTCTGTGCAATGATGGTGAAGACATTAGATTTGGAAAGAAGTCTGGTAGTAAATGCTTATTGAATTGAATTTCAAATTTATCTCTTCTTTCTATGGTTTTTCTCTTTAAACAGAATATAATCTTCCCTTTCTCCTGTATTTGTTGACTTTTATCTTTCACTCTTTTTAAATATATGTCCTTGTTTTTGTAATAAACATCAAATTCTTTTTAGGAGACCACATAATATTGAAACCAAATAAATATAGTTATTGTGTCAGGTAATAGGTGGACCATAAGCACAGTTAAGGAGAATTGTGCGGTGGAAGCTTAGAAATTGTTAATAGAAGCTGCAATAACTCTAGAGCCTTCAAAGTAGCATGTGTGAGAAGAAGGTGAAGCCTTTGCCCAGAGGGTGGGATGACTTGCTCCTGGCTCCTTGCCTCACACTAGGTGAGATCAGTAAGGACCCTGGGACCTTGTCTTGGGCCTTTCCCTCGCAAACCTTGTACCGATTCTACACTTTGATTTTTCTTTAGTTTTTCTCTGGCTGTGCCTTTTTCATGCAGAAGCATGTGACTCCACATCCCTCTTTCTGTGGCTTTGCTTTTGGAGCATGAATGCATAAGCCAAACTGAGCTGAAGCTTCTGCCTGCATGTCAGCTAAAAGTTTTTGGTCTGTCTGGCTTGCCTTAGATAAGACCTCAATAAAAATCCGGAATTTTTTTCATTTGATGTTCTGATCCCTTAGTTCTTATATTGGTACTTTTGCTTTTTAAGATCCACTTTGTTCTGACATGTTTAATATTTGGTCTCAGTGCCTGGGTTTTTAGCTGTCCTTTATCTCAAAATATGTTGTATGGTGCATTAGAAATATGTACATTCCTCTTGCTCTTTTGCCATGAATAACAGTTAATCTGACTACCTGGAAATATACTCCATTTTATTTTCTAAATTTACAGTAATTTAGTATGTGAGTCAGGATTCTCCAGAGAAACAGAACCAATAGGATGTATAGATACAGAAATTTGATATAGATTCATTTTAAGAAATTGGGTCATGTTATCATGGAGGCTTTGGAGTTGAAAATCTGAGGGGAAAGGTTGGCAAACTGGAGACTCAGGGAAAGGTTGTAGTTTGGATGCAAAGCCAGCCTTCTGGCAAGCCAGAAAGAGCCAGCACTGCAGGTGAAGTCTAAAGGGTGGTCTACCAGCAGAATTCCTTCTTGCCCAGGGGAGGTCAGCCTTTTGTTCTATCCAGGTCTTCAACTGATTGGATGAGGCCCACCTTCACTGTGGAGGGCAATCTGACTCAAAGTACTGATTTAAATGAAAATCTCTTCCACACATCCTCACAAAAACATCCAGAGTAATGTTTGACTAAATATTTGGGCACTGTGGCCAGCCACGTCAATACATAAAATCAATCATCATGAGCTTATTGTTTTTCAAACTGGATTCAATAGAACATTATTGCAGATGTTAATAGATAGGCATGACAAATAAAGGAGTTTAATGGTTAAATATATTTGTGACAGGTCACCTACTGTACCTCCCTCTTGGGAGTGTTCTATTGTACATTCATCTGTTAAAGACTTTGAGAATTCCTGAAGTTAGGAAGATTGCTTACTTTGTGCACTTCTGCCCAAGGAAGGCAGGATAGCCCTCACTCTGTGGTGTTTCACCTGGCAGCTGCCTCCTCTACCTACACATTGGGGGGAAGTTGTTTCCCTAAATTTCCAAAACTTGAATCCTGTTTCTCAGACCTAAATTTCACAAAAATGTTTGTTTAAGTGCTAAAAATATGTGCTACCAACTAATCCAATAAAATAGGACAGCCATGTTGTGTTCGGCTGTCCATGGGTTTTCCAATAAATCCCAGGAAAATGCTTTTAACTTGTCTGTGCTGTGGTGAGGCTCAGCTGTCATGAGCAGTGCTCAGTTTTTCCAGTTCTATTGTTTTGTCCTTTAATAGCACCTTCCCATTTTGTTTGCACTTCTCTATCCAATGCCATTTCACCCCCCTCTTTTGCCACTGCATGTTTCTTCCCTATACTTCAGGGAGCTCTAACCCAAATGAGTTCTTCCACAGAAAGAGAAACGTTTTCATTGTTTTTATTAATGTCTGCTGTTTTCCTTCTGTACTTGGTGTACTGTATTCCAGTATTTGTCTTTCCCTAACTAAAATACCCACAGGCTAGAATTATATTATCACATGAAGTGATAATAATAGATATTGTTAGTGATGTTTAAATCTATACTTGTTGAGTTTGATGGGGTTTGTAGAAGTTAAACCATCTGGGGGAATCTAGACTTTCTGCCTCCTCAAACCATGGGCCCAGGTTAGGTTCATAGCTTTGACATAACTTACCTTGAAATGCTTTCTGTAGGAAGCTAGTTGCACATGTTCATCTCATTCCTTCCATTCCCTTTATTTTAGGGAGAAATAGAAGTGACATTCCCTTGGTTTAGCTTAGCCTCTTCCATGCCCCAATAATCTTTCCTATTGAGATGGACACATCTACATATACACCTTTCTTCTACTTGTTCAGTGGCTGTCATATACTGAACTCAAGGTGACTCCTATGAATCAGAGGACCTTGATGTCATTCTCATGAAGGACCTTCCATCCCATCTCTGTCCATTGACTTGGATGTTTCATTATGCATGAAGATAAGTCACCCAGCCCTGTGGTTCCTAATGGCTCTCATCTCTACACCATAGCAACCTACTCCTATGATCAGCCCTGCTTTTGCAAACAACTTGGAATTCTTCTATCTCAGAAATTTAAAATCTTTCTCACTTACTATGGATTGTTTTTCTTGTACTTACTTTTCTTTTGAGAGTATAGATACTCCTAAGTGGTTTGAAACCTCAAGCTGTTCTCAGAGGATCATTATTGGTCTTTCATTCTCTCTAGTTCCAACCTCCTCCAGGATAGGTGAAGAAAGAATCATTGAAGGCTTACAGTGAAGACACTGGAATGAAAGTCCTCTGTGTGGTGGAAACCATCGTTGATAGCAACTAGGAAGACCAGGCTCATGCCTTCTATTGCCTTCTCTTGCTCTGCCCCATTTCTGTTCCCAGGCTAGGAAGAGGATGGGTAGGTGCATGCTGTTTAGAAGCCTGAGGGTTGTAAATAATAGATAAATAGAAGGGGTGAAGAGATCCTTTGGGGAGCTGGTTTGGGCCAGATCTAGGGCTAGTGTTGGCTGGTGCCAAGGCTAAGATAGAGCAGGGTGCCCCAACACTACAGCCTAAGAATGCGGCACTGAAAGGAGGAAGCAGGAGGCCTGTGGCTTGTTAGTTTTTTGGATCAGGGCTTTCAGGGAGAGCTAGAGGTAAAGTATGTTTCCTTCTGGGTCATTCTATATAGTTCAACAGGGCTGAACAAAAGGCAAGGATTCAAGACAGATACTTGGCTCTAGAATCAAGAGTGTGCTACAACCTGGCATGGTGGGTACAGTGTAGACTGTGGAACCAGACAGTCCTGTGTGACCTTGGGAAAGGTCTTTACCTCTCCTGGCCTCAGTTTTCTCCTTTGCAAAATGGGAATACAAATAGTAATGAGTTGGGAAGTGTTAAGATATGTCAAGTGCCGTGGCCATTGTTGCTTTGCATTCTTTTTATTCTCTCATGGTGGTGATGCATCCAAAGAAGGCAGGTGATAAACACTTGCTAAATGAGCAATGTTATTTGATTGAGAAGACTGACACAGACATAGAAAAGTGTGTGAGTGTGTGTGTGTTTAAAATATGCATTGAACTTCAACATCTAACATTTCCAAAAAATACCAGTTTCTCTCACACCTTTAGTGGTCATGCAAACTGTTTAGGGTCTCAGGTAGTGGTAATTTCCAGGGGGACAGGACCAGAGTTGAAGCTCAAAGCCTCATATGTCAGGTACTCCCAGGATAGTCACTGTTACAAGGGTTGGAAAAGAGAAGTCTGGGAAGTCTGGATAAGTTTCAAGCTATTCCCTGAGAGATAGGTAGAGTGGCAGTGGATTAAACCCTTGGAGATTAGGGAATGGGAGCCATGGAGGTGTGGGGCAACACTTATCAAAATCCACAACTCCAGGAGTATCAGCAGAAGGGCTTCATACAAGGCAAAGCATTTGTAAATCCATCTGTCCATCCTGGCAGAAGGCTGATACTCGCTGTCCTTGTTACTTCAAAAATATTACATCTTTAATTAATGTGACTTAAGACACTTGGCATGAAGAGTAAAGCCAATTAGAAAGAAATAAAAAGCAAAACAACCTAAAAAACCACAATCTAGCGACTGGGGCTCAGGAGGCAGAAAAGAAATGTCAGAGTAGGATGTGCTACATTTCCACACTACACTGCTGACAGCAGGAGGCTGGCTTTTTTTTTTTTTTCCTTCTGATAAGTGAACACCCCCACATAAAGGAACATCAGACCTTTCCAAACTCAAAAACAGATTGCTAGTTCTAACATTCCAGAGTAGCTGAAGGAGGCCTGTGACCCAAACAGGAAATAGGAAAACAACAGCTCACTCTTGCATTGGAATCTGGTGTATAATTCTTGTCTATTATTCATAATACCTCCTGCCTTATAGACTGAGCAGGGGTGTGGCCAGCAGGGCAGAGATGAGTCTTGGCTCCCACAAAGTTGGGCCACCTTTGATCCTCGTACTTCAGCCCATGGTACTGGTAGTAGAAGGAACCACAACCAGTGGGTGTCGGCTTGCTGTGGTCTGACCATCCTTTTGACACCAGCACTCCTAAGTTCAGTCTGTTTTCCTTGCTACTTGAGTCTGTCTGCTCCTTAAGTGACTAAATAGTCCAGAGACTATTATTGAGGAAAATCAAGGCCCTAATGCTACTATCAGTCCACTGTAGACAGTAAATGTAAGGGCTAACAATTGGGACTTGTTGACTAACTAGAATGCCATTTCAAGTCTATCCCATAATGTCTTGTCAATTCCATACCTTGGAATTAAGGAATATTCCTTAATATGGAAAATTTCATATTGAAATATGGGGTTTGTGGGGAGGCCATTCCCTCTACATTTTCAAGATTTTGGGGAGGAGTTACAGCGATATTAAATGTGGCAATGAGAAATGACAACCTTAGATTCTGAAAGAGACCACAAGAGAAAGACTACCTCTATAGTCGTGGTTAGGCATTTTAAATTCTTAGTAACCAGTTGTCAAATAATTGAACCACAACCCACATTTTGATTAAACTAGGTCAAATTTAAGTTTGTGTTGCTTGACTCTTGGTAAAGTGGGCTGGTGTGGCAAAGAACCACCACAGAAGTGCTGCCTGAGTGAGCACACAGTGAGACTATGGTATTTATTGTAAATGTGCCTCTAGTCATAACAGTTTCTGTTGTTACTGTACTTATAGAAGGAAGCAAATGAATTGGGTTGTTATCACCTGGAAACTCTAAGGCTCCAGGGGCAATTCCCAAACTGACTGACCTGCTTAACTTTCCTTTGCCTCAGTTTCTTCACCTAAAAATGTGGGCATGATACTAAGAACCTACCTCCTAGGGACAGTATAAGGATTAAACGAGATAATACATTTAATGCTTGACAGAGAACCAGGCACATAGTAAAAACCTAAATAAACAGTAGCTATTATCTGAGTCTAGGAAACTGTTACCATCCCCACTTTGCAGTGGTAGGAAAGGAAGCTGAAATGCTCCAGCAATTTCCCAAGGACACTAGGGTAATAAATGAAATGCTGCCATGAGACTCAGCACATGGATGGTACCCAGTGTCCTTCCTACCTCTTCCTTAATATGTGGTCCAGCCAAGGAAAGCACTCAGAAGCAGGGAAACCTACAGTAGTGAGAACATTGACTAGCAAATGGTGAAATGAAGCACATGGGGTAGAGGGTATGGATTCTAATAGGTTTGTCAGGTCAGCAAGAGTTCATCAAACTATAACAAGGCCTAAGAAGTAAACTTGGTAGAACCAAGGCAATCAAATGAAGAGGGGTGTATTCCAAGAAGCTTATTGAAGAGGACAGCATAAAAAATGAGTGAGTGTGCCAGGAGGGTACAGGATTTGAAATCAGGGAAGTGGAATATGGTGGAGAAGTCAAGAAATTGAGGCATGCAGGGCCATATTTTGCTCTTAGTTATTTTGATTAAGGATATATTCTTCAAATTGGAATCTGAAGACCAGAAGACCATGGATATGTTCTTGGGACTTAGTGAAAATTATTTTTCTATAAGAGAAGTCTGTATATAACTCAACTTTGAGAAATGCTGAACAAGGGCTATTCTCTGCTTTTGATAACTGTATTGATTACACAGCATCCTCACAGTAATCCAGACTTCAGAATTACTCTGGAAATTAATCCTTTCAATTATATAGAATTCAGCTTATCATTGATAGTGTTACTTGCTTCAGATGATAAGCAGTGCATAGCTCAGGTCCAGTTCCAACCTGAGTGTTCATGGAGTTCCTTGGGTATGGTGGTACACATTTATATGTGGCAAAAGTTAAATCTAAAAATATCTCAAACAATCTAAATTGAAATATGTGATAATCAGATTATTATGAATCTCAGCTCTAGAGCTCACTATCAACATTTTTAATTCCTTAATATTTTAAGGTTGCTTTCATTTTATTTTTAAATTAGAGTAATTTTTTTCTCTGTGAGCTTCAAATATTCTAATGTTGAAACAACTTAATTCTTAGCTCAAACCACATCACGTATTTCTTCCATAGTGTATTTATACACATGGGATAGAGTGATGATAAAACCCTATGGATCGGGCAAGCCCTGGATGGACAAAGACTGGATCTCTCAATGACTACCTTAAAGATGCTTGCTAATGTTAACACTTGCCTGAAAACTTTTACAAGAGCAAGAAATGAGCTTCTATTGTGTGAATATTCTACCTTTTAAAACCTTCTCAATCTAATAATTCAGTTGGAATAATATATTCTGATTCTGTACATATGATTTCTTAGCTCAAATAATAGGACATCTTATTTCTTTGTCTTCCCAAATGAACAATACAGTTAGAATGAAATATTTATAACTATTGATAATAATAAATGCCAGTCATTATTCTAATGAGTTTAAACATATGATCTCATTTCAATCTCATAAGAATCTTAAACTGTAGGATTTTCAAATCCTCATTTAAGAAATAAAGAACTGATAAGATTGAGGCACAGAGAAAGGAAATATTTTGCCTAAGATCAGACAACTGTCAAGTGGCTAAGTTTGGAAACTGGATTTCTTTCTTTTTTTTTTTTTTATTTATTTGACAGACAGAGATCACAAGTAGGCAGAGAGGCAGGCAGAGAGAGCGAGGGAAGCAGGCTCCCTGCTGAGCAGAAAGCCTGATGCGGGACTTGATCCTAGGACCCTGAGACCATGACCTGAGCCGAAGGCAGCGGCTTAACCCACTGAGCCACCCAGGCGCCCTCTTTTTTTTTTTTTTTTTTTAAGAGAATGAGTACACATGCGAGGGTGGGGTGTGGGACAGAGGCAGAGGGAGAGAGAGAATAGACACCCCACTGAGCATGGAACCTGACAAGGGATTCAATCTCAGGACCCTGAGATCATGACCTGAGCTGTAATCAAGAATCTGATGCTTAACTGACTGAGCCACCCAGGTGCCCCTGGAAACAAGATTATTTTGACTCAAAAGTTATATTTCCTTCTGTAAATTGTCAAGCATGTACCAGCTGCACATCCAAATTGCATGTGTGCTTATGGCAGAGACTGCTTTCTGTTCTCTGAAATCTACTTCTTCCTACTGGCAACAAGACCACACTGTGTATTTTCCTTTTTCCTTTGCAGTTAGATATGGCCATGTGACTGAGTTGTCCTTAATAGAATGAAAGCGAAGGGAAAATTCATCTACTTTCAGTCTGGTCCATTACAACTTCCCACATGTGCTCCCTCATGCTAAGTGTCCTTGTCTCAGGTGGAAGCAAGTATCAATGAAACCATAGAGCCTACAAGATGGAGAGTCTTGGTTACTGAATGATTGCATGGAGAGGAATTTCCCTACCGATCTCATTTTAAACCATTTTGTGAGCAAGAAATTAATTTCTGTTTTGTTAATCTGCTGACTTTTTTGATATTTTCTTAAAATTCAATCTATTTGACCCAGGTATTCAAGATGTATCTTCTCATGGTTAGGATTCCAGATCACCTGTTTCCTCCCTTCCTTCCTTCCTTCCTTCCTTCTACCCATCCATCTATCCATCCATCTCTCTACCTACCTACCTTTGTACCTACCACAGCTAAATAGATTTCCCCAAAGTATTTTCCTTCAATTTTATTATATATATATGGAATACTTGTGTTGTATAATTCCTTGGAAATAACATATAGCAATTATAACATGAGAGTTTAGCAGCTGTTCATGTGTTTTAATGATTTACTTTGGAACTGTGACTGAACTTCAAATCTTAGGGGAGCACAAAGAGTTCCAGATATGGTAAGACCTCCCCAGCTATTTTTCTAGTTTAAAACTGAGACCATGTTTTCTTGCTTTATTTTTTATTATTTATTTATTTTTTTCTTACTGAAATTGACTGCAGAAACTCAATATAGTGATAAATTTTATCTTTTATCGGATGCCTTGAATGTTTAGAATAGGATGATACTCTTATTTGTTAAGGAGGGTATATGAAGAAAGTCTTTGATATATCTAGTTCCATTGATAATTAGTAGAAAAGCATCATATGAAGATAGCTAATGTTTTATAGTGTGCTTACTTCATGGCAGGTGCCCCTTTAGGGACTTTGCACAAATTAAGTCCTTTAATCCTCAAAATGATCCTCTGAGGTTAAGCCTTGTCTTTATTCTTCTTTCATAATGAGGACATTGAGGCATGGAAGCATGATGAAAGATACCCAAATTGCATAGCAAATAGGTGGTAGTGTTGGGAAATGAACCCATGTAGCCTTTAACCATAACCACACTGCCTCTTTTAATAGGTAAGTATTGGTTCTGTTGTGATTTTCCTTACATTCTATAGGTATATTAGTTTTCTATTGCTTCATAACAAATTACCAGAAACTTTGGAACTTAAAACATTATATACTTATTATATCACAGTTTCCATGGGTCTGGCATCCAGACTTGGCTTAGTTGGGTCTTTGCTTAGGGTATCATAATACCTGTAGTCAAGGTATTGGCCAGGTCAGGGTTCTCATCTGAGTTTCAAATTTATCTTCCCAGCTCACATAATTGTTGGCAGAATTCATTTCCTTGTAGTTGTAGAACTACATTTCCTTGTAGTTGTAGATGCAATTTGCATCTACAGGAAGAGAATCTCTTTGTGACCTCCTTGAAGTTCAAAATCCTTTTAAAGGGTTTCCATCTGATCAAGACATGTTCATCAGGATAATCTCCTTTTTGATGAGTTTGTCAGCTAATTTGGGATCTAATTACATCTGCAAAATTCTTTCACTCTTGCCATATAATGTAATCTAATCAAAGATGTAACTGAATCATGCATGTAACACCAGGGGTATAGATCATGGGGACCATTTTAGAATTCTGCCTACCACAATGGCATAATGTCTGATTCTTTCTTCTGTGGATGAAGGAGAGGTATAAGTAATATCATTATACAATGAGATGATACCTCCATTAGAACTGACTCATCAGCTGCAGCTTATAAAAATATCAGGGGTTTGTTCAAAGTTATATGCATAAAATTTTCCTTCTTTAACCCCTTTTTAGAACTTTTTTCACACTGAAAGAAGGGTGTTAGTATACATGAATAACTTTTTGGGATTTATTATAAATTTACCTTGGCTAGTTTTCCAGAACCTTTCTTAAAACCACCTAGTTACTTTTGTACTATGATTACCCATTGGATAAAAATGAAACTGCTTAGTGTGGCACACTAAGATCTCTCATACGCTCACCAAACATACCATGGTGTCTTCATCTCTTCTCACTGTCTTCTTCCTTCTTTCTACTCCAAGTCCCTTTTGTGCCTCTGGATCTCTACACATGATGTGCTTATATATATGTTCAGTTTTATCTGGAGTACATTTTATATCTCATTCCCACCCCATCCCCTACCACCAATCTGCTGGTAGATTCTCTGGTTCTTCAAGACTTGTCCTAGGTGTTATTTTTTTGTGTGTGAAACTTTCCATAATTTCCAAGCTGAAAGATAAGAGTAAAAGCTTCAGAAAAAGGATTTGAGTTCTAGCTTCAGGTGGAGGGTAGAAATGAGGGATAATACTGATCTGAACCCCTTCTGAAGGGTTCTATCTCATTCTGGATTGAAGTATGTTGTAGAAAGAAATACTTCAGAAGAAAATAAAATGAATTTAGGATATCAAAGCTAAACTAAAAATGTACATGTATACTCTTAATATGTTCTATCACTAAAGAGGTTGAGATATAAAATGTCAAATGTGGTAATATCTGGGACTTCATTTTTTTCTACTCTCCACTAAATGGAACCTGAGCTCTTTAAAGTCTAGGTGGACATTTTACTTTTATCTGAATGAAGATTCAGGCTTTAAAAATACCTGGAGTTATGCTGACAAAGGAGTCACCTTTGAGGAATTTCCACTATCCAACTGAAAACGATTTCAGCATAAAAAAAATTATTCATAAATAAGTTGAGTTCTTGAGTCCCTGAATTCATAATGATAATCAAAATGAGAAAAGGTGAAGTTCACAGAAGACATTGTGATATGATGTGAAAGAAGATTGAACATAATAGATAATAGATATGCTTAGTTTTTATTAATTTTAAGAAAATGGTGGTGTTGACATATATGAGTATTCTCTTTCTTTTATTGAATATATGGTCCTTTATTAAACATAGATATCTACTTTTCCTGTACATAGGCAAGGTAAAGAGAATTATGAGTAATTCTAGAAGTTCTGAAAAAGTAAGAAATATACCAAGAATAAGAAAGATTGTGACCAGCAGTGTAGGAATACATGGGTAGAAATTGAGGGTTGAAAGAAGATAGATTCACCATATTACCCATAGTAAATACAATCTCTCATTTTTTAGGAAACAAAACCTCTTGGTTGATTGGACTAATTATCAAGAGATGCTAACAAGAGGTCATAAGTTGATCATAATGCTAACAAATCATTCCAGAATTATTTATAATAATGAAAGGACAACAGTGTGTCTTGCTGGCCAAGTAAACCTTTAAGAACGTCATTTCAGAAAAACATGACAGATTTCTAGAAACCAAAACTGTGAAAGATGTAAAAAAGAAAAAAAGGAAAAAAAAGAAACATGTGGTCTTGAAAAGACCCACTGACATGCTAAGTGCCCTGTGATGCTAGAAAGAGGAGGGGGGCAGGCAGGGAAGGCAAACATGGCTGCTGGATTAAGTCTGAATCACTGGAAATTTCAAAAAAGGTCTGTGTCTTGATTAAGGTTTAATTGATCATACCTGCAAACTGGAGCATTTACTGGTCTGAGATAATATTTCTTTCCCTGTTGGTTAAAGGTTACTTTAATACTGGAAGGTATAAATTAATTGAGAAATATGAATAAGTGAGTCAGTAATCTTTAATATGCTAAGTGAGGGTAAAACAATAACCACTTTAATCATTGTAATAATTTGTGTTCCACTTATTAATCTACTTGTCTGCTCCTAATAAACAATATTATATATAATATGTAATATTGTAATATACTTTATATATATATACATATATATATATATCTCTTAAGTATATTGCTTATCTGCATCTCTCTTTCCTCACCCTTTTCCCTTGTCAAATATGAGGGCAAGGGTCATAGTCTGCTTTTTAAACTGCTGTATTGATGGATGATTGATATACAAAAATTAAAGGTATTTAATGTGTACAACTTGATGTATTTGGAGGTAAGTATACACCTGTGAAACTTGCCACAATCAGTACCATAAACTCATACATCATCTCCAAAAGTTTTTTTCTGCCTCCTTTGTTTTGTTGTGGGTTTTTGAGTCAGTTTTGACCTATGATACATTCAAGAACCCAGCACAATACTTGTCACATAGTAGATGTGCACAAAATATTTATTGAATGAATAATTGTCTCTTAAAGGTTCTTATAAGTTGTGTTTTTAAGGTTTTTGAATCATCTAAGAAAAGTCAACTCACTAGACTTGTAACTGTATTGAAATTTTAATCAGTGTCTTGCTGTTTGAGCCTAACACAGATTGAAGGGCATTTATGAAGAAAAGGGAGGGTATGAGTGGAGAATGGCTCTCTGTGTGTGTGTGTGTGTGTGTGTGCGTGCATGCACGCACGTGCATGTGTGTGGCATGCTATCTTACGGCTAATCTGGCAGGTAGAATTGTGTGTTAGCATAGACATCCTGAGAGGACAAACCCTCCATGAAATAGAGATCTATAAAATTCCACTATCTATAAAATTCCACTTCCTAGAGTTTTTATCCAGAAGGATTTCAAGAGTGAGACAGAGCTCTTTCTCCGTGGAGGTTGGGTCCAGGTATTATTTTCTCTATTTTTTGGCCGAGGAAACGGAAGATTATATACAAGTTAGGTATGACAGAATATTTTTGGAATCTCTCCAGATGCATCTTCCTTGGTGAGTGAACTAGCTTCTCTCTCTGCAACCTGTCCACTGTTATGACTTTAGAAAAAGAGACAATACCACCTCAGAAAGGATATAAAAAGAGAGGGTATGCAAAGAGGATATAAAAAGAAGTTCCTTATAGGCAATGGGATATTTTCCCTTCTATGCTGTGGAATGCTGAGGAAGAAAGGAAAGAAAATCAGGGCCACAATTTTTTCAGTATATGTATCCTCTTCGAAAGTTCAAAGCAGAGTCCAGTTTTTCCCCTATCACTGCCTGAAACTCTGGAGGAAAGACCCTTTCAGACATGTGAAGTGATGGAATGATTGTGGCCTTGGCAAGTGGCTAGATGGATGAGACCGAACTTTGACTGCTAGGGGTTCTGGAAGGTCTCTTAGTCTTCCGTGAGAGGATGTGTTGGTGCTTAGAAGACCAAAGAATTTGCAGATGCCTGAAGATGCACAAATTGCAGCAGTGTGAGAAGACACATCAGAGGCAAATGGTCAGAAGTAGAGTTAGTGCCAGCATAATATTGCTGACACTAAAGGCCAGTGTGGACCCAGTGACACACTGACTGGGAGGAGACCAAACCATTCACTGTGGCTCAAGAGGACTCTGTCATGCCTAGATCTTTCTGATATCAGCTCCATGCTCCCCATCTTTGGAAAGACCAAAGGAAGAGAAAGGAAGTTGGAAAGATTCAACATTTATCCAAAAGAAAATGGATCATAGAATAGTCAATTTAAAAGAGAAGAGACAACAATACCTAATATTGGCAAGTTTAAAAGAGTGTTTTTAATTCCCTGGTACCCAGTGAGGTGAATGTTTGCAAGGAAGAGTAAATCTGTGATAGAAAATAAAGAAGCTATGTATTCTTCATATATCTAGGTAGTATTTGGAGTTTCCAACCCTGCTACCCGAGGAACATATTGAAGCCTACTCAG
Organism: Lontra canadensis; assembly: GCF_010015895.1. Classification (NCBI taxonomy): domain Eukaryota; kingdom Metazoa; phylum Chordata; class Mammalia; order Carnivora; family Mustelidae; genus Lontra; species Lontra canadensis. The sequence goes on from NW_022631003.1 coordinate 13,066,962, forward strand.
GTGTGAAGTTGTGACCTCAATCTCAATCTGAATGCTTAGGGTGAGGTTATTTCCAGAATACCCTAACATTCTATTCTTGGATGTCAGCAAAATCTGGCTGCCCTAAAAATAGTTGCTACATATAAACTAACTTAGCCTTGGATACTCCCCAGAACAGTATAATTCTGTAAGCATTGAAGCAAAAGAGGCATTCACATTTGAGAAAGGAAGAAATCCATTTGACCTGAGTTCAGGAAGGGAAGAATGTGATGTGGGGTTACCAAGGGGCATATGGGCATACAAATGAGTGATTGGGGAATGGAAAGTGAACTCTGTTAAGCACATGGTATGGTATCTTTCTCTCTGTCATTTCCAATATGGACTCACAGAGGTTAGTCAGATGCTCAGAGCAAAAGAATAGGATCAATTTCCATTGGCTTCACACTGAGCAGGCCCTAGGTGGCCCAAAATGTGATGAAGGCAGGTTTGCTTTTGAAACCCACTCAACTTCATTAAAGAAGAATTTGGTTCTTGAAGGTATCATAGCAGTAAGAACAGTCAGAATTGGCAGATTTAATAGATGATTTTCATCTGTCAGTTAGACAGAGGTAGGGCTCAGCAGCACCCACATCTAAAGAGGAACACTAAATCTTATAATAAAAGACTGATTAAAAAGCTGAAGGTGATAAAGTAGGATTGAATAATGAGATATATTAGCAAAAAATAGACTTTAGTAAATTTTAGGCAATGCAGAACATTTATGTAATTATTTCTGGGACTATTCTGAAAAAGTAAAAAAGAAACATTATAAACATGTTACATAATATAAAACATTCCAAATAATGCACAGCCATTCTTCTTGACCCTTAGCCTTTATACAAATATACAGTTATTGGCTAAACTGTCAAGAAAATTAGCTCTCTAGTTTGCTTTTACCTGTTTAGAGAGATTTGGAAACATCATGGGAGAAAAATGTGGTGCACTGGTATTTCCAGCTGTACAAATGCAGTATTAGTCATGACCATCCTCAAACTAACGTGGACTGTTTTGCTACAGAAATATCCTACTGATTCCCACTAACATGCACAATTTCCCTCAAAATTTCTCACCTGTGGAATGAACACAGGATTTTTATGCAATGTGGAGGAAATGACTTCAGTATAATGACTGAGTGAGGTGCCATTTCATGCAGAGACCAGTTGGATTCAAGTCCAAGCCCAAGATCACCTTCCCCTTCAGACTGTTTCAGCACAACTATCGGCAGAATTGAAATAAGTTTTAAACCATTAAAATCAATAATTCATCACCTTTTCCATGTATTTGCCAATCAAAGAATAAAAAGTGGGAGGTTGGGACTTACGTGGGAAAGGCAATAGAAATAAGAGAGGGGGAGATGGGGGAATGATTACAAGAGGAACAGCAAAATTTAATTTTTTTTATTCCAAGTAATTTCTAACTTCAAGATCAAAATGCCATATATTTGTAAGGAGATCTCATCAACCCAACATCAATGGAATGAGCATTCATTTTGTTTCAGTTCTCTAGCATGGGGCTGGCCTGGTGCTCTCTGCATTCTCTCTGTGACCCACGATATGCACCTGCTGGTCACAGGGAGGGGGTGGACCTGATTTACAGAGATGTTCACTGATCCATACACTAATTGAACTCAAAGACCTCGGATTCATTGATTTTGGACTAGCTCATCCCTCATTTTCTAGATTCAGTTGCATTAGCCAGCCAATATTTTTCTTAAACATCACCAGGAGAGGAAACATCACAAGTCATTACTGCCAACCTCCTTCAATGTTGAATGGAGTGTTTAACCTAAATCAATATTGTAATTAATTAATGAATGTAGGTGAGTACTTTTGAGAACAAGGTTGAGGATTACATTCTTATAAAAAAGTGAGTTTTTCCCTCCTAACCTCTTCCTATCTTCATCTGCACATACCTTATTTGTCTTCCAAATGAGTTTATTTCTGGAAGTGGCTAGCTACAGATTTCAAACCATAAAATCAGAGAATCTCAGAAGCAAGTAGCCTTTGTTTGCCCTATTTCTTAATGTCACATGCCCTCTGGTGGTAAAATCAGAGGACTTGCTGTGGTTTCATTTGAGTTCTCCAAAGCAAAATGTTTCATTAAAATGAAATTTAAAAAGCATTCATCCTAATTAGCTGTTTGTTGTAAATAAATATATTTTGAGAAACTAAAGCACGCTTCAGCATAACCTGAGACTGAGAAGGTTAATTAAGTAAGCAGAGTAGTGAAGGGTATTATAGTTGGCAAAATTGCCCTTACCTTTCTGGAGCAGGGGATTCCAGGCCTTTATCCTGTTCTCCATTTCTCTACCTTTTTTTCTGAAATAGAGAAGAAAACTTCAAAATTGCACCTGAGTACTTGTTGCATGTGGGTCAGCTCTTCTTTACTGCTACATTATAGCTGATAGCTTGGGCAGAGAAGGAACTCTGACAACTGTTGCCTAAAACAACATATACATAAAATTAGATTGTAAGACAATGACCATTGGGGTACAATCACTAGGAGTTTATTCATAGAAATATTATATCATTACTTTGATCATATCCTCTGAAAATATGAACAGTAATTTGAAAATTAAAATAATGAGTCAGGGAACCTACTAATCTTGGGGAGAATTTATATTAAAAACAATCTTTCCAGGCACGCCAGGGTGGCTCAGTCGGTTAAGGGTCGGCCTTCAGCTCAGGTCATGATCCCAGGGTCCTGGGATGGAACCCTGCATCAGGCTCCCTGCTCAGCGGTGAGTCTGCCTCTCCTTCCCCCAGCTTATGCACTCTTTCTTTCTCTCAAATAAATAAAATCTTTTATATATATATATACCTTTCCATGTATATTTTTTAGTTTTCACAAAGCAAAATGTTTTGAATATTTTTATTTTGAGAAGAAAATATCTTTTTTTTTTTTTTCTGAGAGGGTGTCAGGTTGTATCTTTAAAAACAAAATTTTATATAACCATAGATGGCAGGATTTTTTTCTTTTTAGTATTTTTTAATTTTTATTTTGAAGTAGTTTCAGATTAATAAGAATTTGCAACAGTGGTACAAAATATAGTATTAAATTTCCATATACCTTTTATTCAGCTTCATTAAGTATTAATATTTTACTTAAATACAGTATAATTTTCAAAATCAGAAAATTAACATTGATATTATACTATTAACTAATCTACAGACATTATTCAACTTTTGCCAATTATCCCATGAATGCCCATTTTATGGACCAGGATCTAGATAATGATTAAATCAATAATGATTATATTCATATTATACATATAAATACCACAGAAGTGACATTGTAATTTTTTCAGTTTATTGTGTTTAGAGTCTTTGATGTTGATGTAGCTTATTCCTAGTGATGTTAATTTTGATCATTTGGTTAAGGTAGTGTCTAATGGATTTCTCTACTATAAAGTAACTGTTTTTCCCTTTGTACTTAATTAGTATCTTATAAAGAAATACTTTAAAACTATGTAAATACCCTATACCTTTTCCTATATTAACCCACTAATTGCCAAATGAATTTTTTATTTCCATAATTTTTTGACATTTATTAATTAAAATTCTGTAAAGAACTTTTCCTTTTTTTCTCATATATATATTTCTCAATATATTCTATATTTCTAATCCATTTCCATCATTTATTTTGTTTTTCATATTGGCCCACATTTAATGACTGGGAGCCTCAAGTTGATGTCTGTGTCTTTTTGACATTGCCCATTATTTTTTTGAGCACTTCTTTTTCAACCACAGGATGTTCCAGACCTATTTTGTACTTTCCCTGCTCTAAACCTGGGGTCATTTTTCTAAAAATAACTCTAAAAATTAAAATGGTTATGGTTATACTTTTTCTTATTTGTAACTCCTTTCCCTGAAGGTAAGAAATCTGTTTCTCATTACTCAAAGTTTATTTACTTGTTTGCACAGTCCTAAAAAATACAACTTTTCAGAATTAATAACTTATGCGCCTTTAGAGGAGTGGAGGAAGTTACTAACTCATATACAATGGTTGTGTACAGCTCCTTTTGTCTTATTCTTAAGAGCACATAGTCAAAATACTGTTTTCAAACTTCTTTAGGTTTACTCTTTTCTTCCCCACCCCCTTCACAGTAGTGTAATTTGTAATAGAGTTAGGCTCATTTGTTATTATTTGTATGAATTTTGGGTTCTCCTCTCATTCTGCTTGATTTGAGTCCCTTATTTGTATTTTTGGTGTATGAAATATTATCATGGTTTCTAAGAATCAGAACTGTACAAAGAATTATCCTCAGGGAACTGTTTCTTCCCCTGTCCCCGTCATCCCTTGTACCACATGCCTCTCCCCCTTATTTCTGTAAGTAAGTAATCTTTAGTTTCAGGTTATCTTTTTTTTGGGGGGGATGGAAATGAGTAGATACATGTATATTTTATTTCTCTCACTTTTATAAAAGGTGGCACATAAATAGTACTCTTTTGTACTTATTTCTACTTAATGTAGCCTGGAAAACTGTCCATATTAGTTCATAGAAATTCTCTTGTAGTTTTTCCTTCTTACAGCTGTGTAGATGTATGTAACTTATTTAACCACTCTCCTATATTTAGACATTTACATTGTTTTCAATATTTTGCAACAATGAACAATGCTATGATTAATAACTCATGCAAATGTATTTTTGTATTGGAGGGGTATCTTCTGGATAAATTCTTAAAAGTGGACTTGCTGTGGATAAAAAAGCAAGACCCGTCTGTATACTGCCTACAAGAGAAACCTTTCAGTTCTAAAGACACATGTAGATTGAAAGTGAGGGGATGAAAAAGCATTTATTATGCAAATGGAAGTGAAAAGAAAACCAGGGTAGCAATACATATGTTGGAAAAAATAGACTCTAAAGTAAACAAAACAGAGGATCACAGAGGAAGAGAAGAAAAAATAAAACAAGATGAAACCAGAGAGGGAAACAAACCAGAAGAGACTTAACCATAGGAAAGAAACTGAGGGTTGCTCAGGGTCAAGGCGAGTAGACGGATGGGGTAATGGGTGATGGACATTAAGGAGGGCATGTGACATGTTGAGCACTGGGTATTATATAAAACTGATGGGACACAGACTTGTACCTCTGAAACCAATAGTACATTATATGTCAATTAAAAAATAGACTCCAAAGACTTTAACAAGAGACAAAGAAGGACTCTATAATAATCATAAAGGGAAAAATCCAAGTATCGCAATTGTAAATATGTAGGTGCCCATCATGGGAGCACCCAAATACATAAAGCAGTTAATAATGAGCATAAAGTATTTGATACTGGGAACTTGGGTGGCTCAGTAGTTAAGCGTCTATCTTCAGCTCAGATCATGATCCCAGGATACTGGGATTGAGCCCCACATTGGTGGGAAGCCTGGTTCTCCCTCTCTCACTCCCCTGCTTGTGTTCCCTCTCTCACTGTGTCTCTCTCTGTCAAATAAATAAAATCTAAAAACAACAAAAAAAAGTATTTGATACTAATACAATAATAGTAGGGTACTTTAAAACCCCCATACATCAATAGAGAAATCATCCTAACAGAAAATCAACAAAGAAACAGTGGCTTTCAATGGCACATTGGGCCAGATGGCTCTAACAGATACATTCAGAACATCCCATCCTAAAACAGTAGAATACACATTCTCTTCAAGTGCACATGGAACATTCTCCAGAATGGATCACATAATAGGCCACAACACAATTCCTAACAAGTTTGAAAAGATTGAAGTCATATCATGCATCTTTTTCAATCACAATAGTATGAAACTAGAAATCAACCACAAGAAAAAATCTGGAAAGAACACAAATACATGGAGGTTAAATAACATGCTACTAAACAATAAAAGGTCAAACAAGAAATCAAAGAGAAAATAAAAAAAAAATACATGAAGACAAAAATGAAAACACAATGACCTAAAATCTTAGGGATGCAGCAAAAGCTGTTCTAAGAGGGAAGTTTATAACAATAGAGGCCTACTTCAAGAAGAAGAAGAAAAAAAATCTCAAATAATCTACCCTGACACCTAAAGGAGCTAGGAAAAGAACAAACAAAACCCAAAGTGAGCAGAAGGAAGGAAATAATAACGGAACATAAATAGTATAGAAACTAAAAATAAATAAATAAATAAAAATAGATCAATGAAACCAGGTTCTTTGAGAAGATCAACAAAATTGATAAACTTTTAGCCAGACTTGAGAGAAGGAGAGAGAGAGAGAACAGAATCAAAATCATAAATGAAAGAGGAGAAATAGTAACCGACACCACAGAAATTCAAAGAGATTATAAGAGAATATTATGAAAAATTATATGCCAACAAATTGGATAACCTAGAAGAAGTGGATATGTTCCTAGAAACATGTAACCTCCCAAACCTGAATCAGGAAGAAATAGAAAATTTGAACAGACTAATTACCAGCAATGAAATTAAATTAGTAATTAAAAAAAACCTTCCAACAAATTAAAAATCCAGTGACAGATGGCTTCACAGGTAAATTCTACCAAACATGTAAAGAATAGTTAATGCTTATTCTCAAACTATTCCAAAAAAATAGAAGAGGAAAGAAAGCTTCCAAATTCATTTCATAAGGACAGCATTAACCTGATAGCAATACCAGATAAACACACTACCAGAAAAGAGAACTATGGGCCAATAACTGATTTACATAGATGTGGATATCCTCAACAAAACAGTAGCAAACTGAGTCCAACAGTACATTTTAAAAAAAAGTCATTCACCATGATCAAGCGGTATTTATTCCTACGATGCAAGAGTAGTTCAGTAGTTGCAGATCAACGAACATGATACATCCCATCAACAGGAGAAAGGATGAAAACCTTATGATCATCTCAATAGAGGCCGAAAAAGCATTTGACAAAGTGCAGCATCTACCCATGATAAAAATCCTCAACACAATAGTTTTAGAGGGAATGTACTTCAGTATAACAAGGCCATATATAAAAAATCCACAGTGAACACCGTAATGCTGAAAAACTAAGCTTTCCCCCTAAGGTCTAGAACAAGACAAGGGTATCCATTCACCACCTTTCTTCAGTATAGTATCAGAAGTCCTAGAGACAGCAATCAGACACAAAAAGAAATAAAAGGCATCTAAATTGGTAAAAAAAAAAAAATTGGTAAAAAAAAAAAAACTTTGACTATTTGCAGATGACATGATACTATATATAGAAAACTCTACCAAAAAACTTCTAGAACTAATGAATGAATTCAGTAAAGTAAGGTTGTAAAATCAATATACAGAAATCTGTATTTCTGTACACAAATAATGAAGCTGCAGAAAGAGAAATTAAAACAAGTCCATTTACAATTGCACCAAAAATAATAAAATACCTAGGAATAAACTTAACCAAGGAGGTAAAAGATATGTACTCTGGAAACTATAAAACATTGATGAAAGAAATTGTAAAAGACACAAAGAAGTGGAAAGACATTTTTTGCTCATGGATTATAAGAAGAAATATTATTAAAGTGTCCATAATATCCAAAGCAATCTACAGATTTAATGCAACCCTTATCAAAATGCCAAGAGTATTTTTCACAGAACTAGAACAAATAGTCCTAAAATTTATATGCAACCACAAAGGACTGCAAATAGCCAAAGCAATTTTGAAAAAGAAAGACTAAACTGGAGGTATCACAATCCCAGATTTCAAGATACGCTACAAAACTGTAGTAATCAAAACAGTAAGGTACTGGCACAAAAATAGGATGCATAGATCAATGGAACAGAATGGAGAGCCCAGAAGTAAATCCATCATTATATGGTCAATTTATCTTCAACAAAGGAGGCAAGAAAATGCAATGGGAAGAAGATAATCTCTCTCTTCACCAAATGGTGTTGGGAAGACTGGACAGCCACATGCAGAGAATGAAACTGAACCACTTTCTTATACCATATGAAAAAAAAATGAAAAAAAAAAAAAACCCTCAAGATGGACTAAGGACTTATATGTGAGACCTGAAACCATAAAAATCCTAGAGGAAAGGACTGGCAGTAATTTCTCTGACTTTAGCCACAGGAGCATTTTTCTAGATATGTCTCCTGAGGCAAGGGAAACAAAAGCAAAAATAAACTATTGGGACTACCTCAAAAAGCCTCTGCACAGCAAAGGAAACAATCAACAAAACTAAAAGAGCCTACTAAATGGGAGAAGTTATTTGTAAATGACACATCCAATAAAGGATTACTATTCAAAATATATAAAGAACTTATAAAAGTCAACATTGAAAAAACAAACCAATGAAAAAATTAGCAGAAGACATGAACAGACATTTCTTCAAAGAAGACAATGCAGATGACAGACACATGAAGAGATGCTCGGCATCACTCATCAGGGAGATACAAATCAGAACCGCAATAAGGCATCACCTTATACCTGTCAGAATGGCTAAAATAAAAAAAAATAATAAGAAACAATAAGTGTTGGCAAAAATGTGGAGAAAAAGGAACACTTGTGCACTGTTGGTGGGAATGCAAACTGGTGCAGCCACTATGGAAAAGAGTATGGAGTTTCCTCAGAAAATTAAGAAAAGAACTACCGTATGATCTGGTAATTCCACTACTATTTACCCAAAGAATACAAAAACACTAATCAAAAAGGTATATGCAGCCCTATATTTATTATAGCACTATAATATTCTATGTTTATTATAGCCAAATTATGAAGCAGCCCAAGTGTCTACCAATAAATGAATGGATAAGGAAGGTGTAGAATACATACATACAGTGGATTATTACTCAGCCATAAAAATGAATGAAATCCTCCATTTGCAATGTGTATGAATCTAGAGAGTATAATGCTGAAATAAGAGAAAGACAAATAGCATATGATTTCATTCATATGTGGAATTTAAGAAACAAAGAAAAAAAATAGACAAACCAAAAATAGACTCTTAACTCTAGAGAAGAAACTGATGGCCAACAAAGGAAAGGAGGGTCGGGGGATGGGAGAAATAGATGATAAAGATTAAGGGTACACTTACCATGATGAGCACTGAGTGAGTAATGTGTAGAATTGCTGAATCACTATATTGTACACTTGCAACAAATATAACATTGTATGTTAACTATACTGGAATTAAATAAAAAAGTGGGCTTGCTGAGTCAAAAGGTAAATGTAGATGTAGCTTCTTAGGTATTGTCAATTTCCCTCCCAAAAACTTGTACTAGTTTGCATTTCTGCCAGTAATGTATGAGAGTGCTTGTTTCTCTACAGAATGTGTTGTCATATTTTTAAATTGTTGCCATCTGATAATTATATACCAGTATAGTTTTAGTTTGTATTTCTCTTATTATGAGTGAGATTAAATACCTTTTCCTATATTCAGAGGTCATTTTTTTAAGGATTTTTTTTAAATTTATTTGACAGAGATCACAAGTAGGCAGAGAGACAGAGAGAGAGGGGGGAATGGGGGGAGCAGGCTCCCTGCTGAGCAGAGAGCCCGATGCGGGGTTCAATTCCAGGACCCTGGGATCACGACCTGAGCCGAAGGCAAATGCTTTAACCCACTGAGCCACCCAGGCACCCCTCAGAGGTCATTTTTATAAGGTGGTTATAGATGGCCTTCTTTTGCCTTTTCTCCATTTTAGTGAGTTTTTAAAAATTCTTTTCCCCTCAGTTATTAAGTTCTTTGTATATTAGCAATAATAGTATTCTATCTATAGTTAGAGTTATGTTGTGAACACTTTATCAAAATTTGTTGTCTTTGACTTTATTTATGATTTTTTTCATCATGCCATGTCTTTCCATATGATTTTTAATATCAACTTGTCTACCTCCATAAGAAAGTTTATTTGTGTCTTTCTTGGGATTGTGTTAAATTTTACATTAACTTAGAAAGAATGGACAGTTTATGATACTGAGTCATGCTATCCAAAAACTGGGAATGTTGGGGTTCCTGGGTGGCTGAGTTGGTTAAAGCCTCCGACTTCTGGTTTTGGCTCAGGTCAGGATCAGGGTCACGAGATTGGGCCCCCTGTTGGGCTCTGAGCTGAGCATGGAGCCTGTTTAAGATTCTTTCCCTTTCCCTCTGCTTCTCCCCCAGCTTGTACAAATTTTCCTCTTAAAAAACAAAAATGGAGTGTCTTTGCCTTTGTCCAGCTCTCTTCCTGTAGCTTTCAGGGGTGTTTTCCTCACATCAGACATGATTTTAGTCATATGTCATAATAAAAAAACTGAGACCAGAGATATTGACAAATTTGCCCAAGTTCACTTAGAGAGCAGTGGGCAAAATTGGCCCTTTAATCAAGATCCTGTGCAATTAACCAGTGCATAATACTCTTTCCTCAAGATATGGACTCCCCAAGTGTCACTTTCTATTTGAAAAAGAGAAAAAGCAAGTTCATACCTCATCCTCCTTTTCTTCATCTACTGTAGCAGCCATATTATTGATTATAGGGAACTGAGTGGGAGTATGGGGAGGACTGATGATGGTTGAATAATAGCACTGGGTTGGATCAGCAAGCCACACAGGTTTAAGGGAAAGGGAGTTTCATTGCAATTAATGGACTCCATATAGATAGAAAATGATACAAGATCTTTGGCTACAAAATTTATAAAACTCAGTTCTGTTCCACTTTCCAATTTGCTTTCAGTGTGCAACCAATGTGATCTTACAAAAATGAAAATAGTTAAATATCATTCCCCTTCCTTTAATCTTTCAGTGGATTCACTTTGGTCTCAGAGTAAAGGTAGAACTTCATATGGCCTGTTCCTCAGTCTCTAAGCTCAGCTCCATGCCATGCTTTACCACACTGCTGCTCTAGCCCTAGTAAAGTACCTGCAGTACTTCATCCTTCTGCATCCCATCCAGACAACCTCTTCTCCAGAAGGCCGTTCCTGATCCTGTCTTTTATACCCCTTGTGTGCTTTCTGTAGGGACTTGCTCTAACCTTTATCACCTTGCATTTTATCACTTAATAGTTTATCCACAAACTCTTGAGGGTATGAACTATTTTAATTTTAGATTCTAGATCCCAGTGCCATGTCTTATGTAGTAGCCTCTTAATATGTTTGTTGACTGAATGACTGACTGAATAAATATTATTTTCTTACCTTTTTTGATGTCATGGCACACTCTTCTCTCTTCTTCAGATAGTTTCTTCTTCTTGCATGGGAAATAATTTTCCTGTATCCTCAGGATTGTCATCATCGTGAGCTGTGGACTTTTTCAAACTTTCAAGAGAAATCTCAAATCTTTGATCTAAGATTTTTTTTTTAAGTTAATAATCAACTGACATACGCTTTCCACTTTCTTTTCTGTCTGGGAATGATTTGTAGCTGTCATTGGGATGAATAATCCTTGGCCTTTTATAAAATGCAAACCTGAAAATGTTCTTTGAAATCTGATCGTGCCATTTCTAAAAGGCATCACTTTTTGTCAAAAGTCTGGTCCAACTCTGGCAGTTGATATTTTACAAGTATCAGATGTATGCTCTGAACTATTTTTCTTTACCTATGACAGTGATAAGCACTAGTTTTTATTGAGCTCCACCTATGTATTAGACACTCTTCTAAACATATGACATATAGATTACTTCAGGAGATTTAACTTTTCACTGTATTCTCATAGACAAAGAAGCTGAGGCATGCAGAGCTTAAGTAACTTGCCCAATAGTAATAATAGGAACTGAGATTAGATTTTCAGGGGAGCCAAATCGAGAGTTTATATTCTAAAATTGCATTAGACCACTTTCTTTATCTATACTTCACCTTGCTATGCCTCCTGTAATATGTAATGTTGTTTGTGTGCTACATGTATGTTTATTATCTCCCCAATAGGATCCTAAGATCTTTATTTAAAGAGAGTGTCTTAGCTCTTTAGCTTCTATAATATGTTATATAGTGCTAGACACATTGTATGACCATTTCATAAGCACATGCTCAGTTTCTTTGAAAAGTTTACTGAAATTCACCCCAAATAGGAAAATGTATATAGGGATTTTAACAAATGAGGATAAAATAGCATATTTTCAAAAATCTGAATTTTTTGATCTAAGAGTTGAATTTAAGATTATTATTATAATAGATGTAATAGGAACTGAAGAAGAGGGGAAGACCCTCATGACATCATCCATCGACGGTCTCTCTTCCTTGTCAGGCTTCTACATGAATGTAATGATGCCTTGATGAATATTGATGAAACTGAGTGCCTTGTGACTTATTTGCTTTGTACCAACACTGATTAATAAAGCATTAATTTAACTCATTCTCTTTTATAGCTTCCTCTCCTAATTCCTCTCACGATTATTTTCTGAAGGAGTAGGAAGTTTGTTATTACTCTATGAAATCCTAATGAATTCTTGTTTACCACAAGGATATCCTCAACTAAGCTTGTGTACTCCAACTCTCCTGTAATGATGCCTGTTTACCTCAACAGGAATGCCACCCAGTGCTTGGGAGGTTAAAATATTCCCCCATGCCATAGTGGATGGGGTTTTGGGAGGGCATAGTGGTATCAACCATCAAGAAAATAATAACTTTTCACTACCAAGACCCTCTTTCCTTCATGCAAATAGATCCCAGCAGGCTACCAAACTTGGCCTGTACATGTCTGAATTTATTGAATACATATTTGCAGAATAGATCTAGTGAGTTACAATTCCATTATTCTTTTAAGCCAGTGTCAAATTCAAGAAAGCAAAAGGGAAAATAAGTGTATATAGTACTACCTCAAAGCTTCTACCGTATAAGACTAAGTCTTCCCAGAACTTTTGCCACGTTACTTTTTTTATTAATAACTTCTTGTTCTAATCATTTTGGATTACAAAAATAATACATTATTTTGGTAGAACTATTGAAAATCAGAAAGTGTTTTTAAGTGTTTACTAATTCATAATCTCTTCACTCAGAGATACCCACTGTTAATATTTTGGTATGTGAAAAATGTGTGTGTGTGTGTGTGTGTGTGTATCCAATAACTCGACCTTATATCATGGACATTTTTTAGATCACTTAAGATTCTTCAGTGACTTTTTAAAAAAGGTTTATAATGTCTATTGATAACTGTATAATGTTCTAGTTAATGATCTGACATTGATGGATATGTTGATGCTTTCATTGAATTGAACACCAGCTTGTATGGTGTCTGAATAAGAGAGGAAAGTTAATCATGAGCTGCGTAAAATATTCTAAAGGAAGTAAGCAACCTTCATCTTCCTAACAAAATGCTGGAATTAAAACATAAAGAAAAGGAAGTTCTTTTTTTTTTGTAAAAGGCCCCAGAACTCAGATGCTTATCTGAGGTGTTTTTTCTTTTTTTTTAAATGATTCAAGTCTAGTGGAAATCTGTTCATGTCTGAAATCCCTCAGCAGGGGTAGGAAAGTGACAGGAACACATCTTTTTCAGACTTACAGCAACTTCATTTTCTTAATCTAACCTGCAAATATCACAAATACAACCTTACACTCAGTGCTTTGGCTGCTGCCAGTGGTTATCAACTGGTGGGAGGACTTAAGAGAATGAAAATTGGAGACAAAATCAAGAGACATTTTCATAACCTTAGAATAGACACAACCATATCACCTCTACTGTGCAAATAATTTACCTTTTCTGTTACTGTGTGAAGTAAATACCTGCTTTGAGATATATTTACCCAGAAGAAACTGGTGACTAATTTGTCAGCTAAAAGATCACAAACTAAAAGGAATTAGATTAGTCCTAAAAGAAATTAGATTGGGGGATGTAGCAAGAGAAATAAAAGAAAAACTTCACTTCAGTATTCTGTACAATGAAGCGTACAAGGCTTTTATAGCATGGAAGAGCTAATTAAAATATATACTATTTTATGCCTCTTAAGTTGAAAAAGGATTAAAATAATGAGCATGGGCAATGATGTGGAGCAATGGAAACTCACACAGTGCTGGAAAATTACTGAGCAGTTAGGTTCAATTTTTAAAGCTAAAAGTATATATACCCTTCAGTAGAGCTTAGGGAAAGCCAGAGAAAAGCTTGAGTCTTCTTTAGTCTTATCTTTCAAGATAATGAGGTAGAAATGAAGATGAAACTTCAAGGTAGATGTCTTGCATCCTTGCTAAGGCTCAGGAGAAAGATTCTGGAGCACTGGTGTGCAAGGACAGAGCAGTGGGAGCATCTTTCTCAGATACAGGTACCGAGGGGTGCATTTTCTGTAGAGAAACCATGAGAGACTGTGGACTCTGAGAAACAAACTGAGGGTTTTGGGGGTGTGGGGATTTGGGGGGTTGGGTGAGCCTGGTGGTTGGTATTATGGAGGGCAAATAATACATGGAGCACTGGGTGTGATGCATAAACAATGAATTTTGGAACACTGAAAAAAATAAAATTAAATAAAAAAAATATATAACTAAAAGTCTGCTTTCTTATTATCACTCTGTGTCAACATTCCTAAACAATATTCCTCCCTGAATAAATGTCTGAGTTCTTTACAATTATCATGGTTATTGCATATTTTTAAACTACTTCATCCTTTCAATATCATTGTTTTCTACATGGAAGTTAATTCAGAAAACTTTCAGTGATGCAGTCAATCCCTAATACTCATAGACTCAGCTACATAAAACCTCAGGGGATAATGGGGTAGAAGGGAGGTTTTCTAGAACAGAGTATGTTCCACCAAATTGGTAGATAAAGGAAAGGAGTCAGTGGAAAGGGATGGATTAAAGAGAAGGGGTAGGATATAATTAATGCATCAGAGTCTATAGGCTTTTGTAGTTGTGGCTCCCTTTGGTGACTCAGGGTCTGACCCTGACTTTGCTTGACTAACGAGACATTAACACAGGTAATACAGACAGAGATTTGTAAAGCGATTGTACATAGAGGCTTGCTCTCTTTTGGCCCTTGGTGGTCGGGGTGGGGGATCCTGCAAGCACTAACTAATATGTGAACAGGCCCTGGATGTTTTTGATGATGAGTGACACATGGCCTAGCCACTTTTGTCACCCCAGCTGACATCAGACCAATTTCCAGACATGTGATTAGGGCTATTCTAGAGCATCCAGTCCCAGGTAGGTCTCCAGCTGGTTATGTGAGTGAATACAGATACAACTAGCCAAACTGGCCCATGTGAGCAGAAACATCCAGCTTACCTTTAGACTTGTGAGCAATGCTGTATGATTGTTGTTTTAAGCCACCAGGTTTTGAGCTGATTTGTTAAGCAGCAAATACAAAGTCCTTGAGTAGGTGAGTAAGGATGGGATAGAAGGCAGAGGCAAAAGAGACAGATTGGTCTTGGATATGACATCATATATGCATATCAGTGTTCATATCCTACCCCCCATCCAAACATACACACCCTTCCCCACTTCCCGTCAGGGTGAGGGAAAAGAATGTAAGCTCTGAGCTGAAACTGCCTAAATTTAAATCCTGGCTGTGTTCTTTGCTGGCCAAGTGATCTTGAGCACCCATCTTATTAATCTGTAAAATGGAGATGATAGTATTTACCTCCCAATGTTGTTGAAAAGATTAAGTGATATTATGTGGATAAGAGCCTGGATCATAGCAAATGTTTTAAATGTTAACTAAGGTAGGTATCTGGGTGAAGATATGGCATAAACTAGAGATGAAATGATAGGGAGAGTTGAGAAAGTATCAGGGAACATCAAAAGTTTCAAGAATACCAGATGTAAGATACCTTTAGAAAGTAAAAGGTAGAATAGTAAGAATGTTAGGATAAAGAAAATGGTGGTGAAAATTTTTTAAGAAGGTGATTATGGAGGAATTTTTTAAAAATGGTAGAATCACAATGACAGTCTAATTAAAGTTAAAAAATATATATATACATACATATATGGAGGCCACACTCAGCACAGCTACAATTTTCTTTTCTTTTGTTTTTTAATTTAATTTAATTTAATTTTTTTTTCAGTGTTCCAAAATTCATTGTTGTGCACCACACCCAGTGCTCCATGCATTGCATGGAGCAGTTACAATTTTCTACAACGATGCTCAGTCGCTCAGGAGTAGAATTGGGAGAGCAAGTAATGGGATTGTTGAATAGCAGATGGACAAAGAAATGGGGTTGTGGGAGCTAATGCTAGTTGATCATACAGCTTGAGTTGGCCTGGAATCGAGAGTGATCATAAAGGAACTGATTGAGGGAAGAGAATGGGGTCAGAACAAAGAGTCACATAGACCTAATTGAAAGTGGAAGCTGTTGCTTTCTTAGTTGGTGGATAGTATCATTTTTGCCTCTAGAGACTTGTTCCCTTGCCTAAAGCCCATGGTCCTGTTAGCCTATGATTTTGCATAGTTTTTGTTCCAGAAGACATAGTTTCTCAATCTCCTTAAGGAACACTACACTATTTAAAAGATAGCTCTGTTTTTTTTTTTTAAAGATTTTATTTATTTATTTATTTATTTATTTATTTGCTCAGCTCCCTGCTGAGCTAAGGACCTTGGGATCATGACCTGAGCCGAAGGCAGAGGCTTAACCCACTGAGCCACCCAGATGCCCCGAGAGCTCTGGTTTTAAAATCTAGCCAATCTTGAAGAATGTTGCTATGGCTGATGTAAGAGTTTTTACTGCCTGAGCTCTCTTTTAGGGTCTTTATGGTTTCAGGTATCACTTTTAGGTCTTTAAACCATTTTGAGTTTATGTTTGTGTATGGTGTAAGGAAGCAGTCCAGTTTCATCCTTTTGCATGTAGCTGACCCGTTTTGGATGGAGCTAGAAAGTATAATGCTAAGCACAGTAAGTCAGTCTGAAAAAGACAAATACCATATGATTTCATTCACATGTAGAATTTAAGAAACAAAACAATTAAGCAAAGAAAAAAAGAGAGAAACCAAGAAACTTAACCGCAGAGAATAAACTAATGGTGACCAGAGGCAAGATGGGTGGGAGGGATGGGTGAACTAGGCGATGGGAATCAAGGAGCACACATGTGATGAACACTGGAAGATGTATAGAACTGTTGAATAACTGTGTTGTACACCTGAAACTAATATAACACTGTATTAAATATATTGGAATTAAAATTTATGGAAATCCACCAATCTTGGTGGCTCTCCTCTGAGGATGCTGTGCCTATTAGATCATCTGCCTCAGCTACTAAACCTTTTCTACAAGTGACCTTTATTAACCTTGCATGTTAAGGCAGCAAGAAACAGGATTTTATCTATAGTACTCGGATGTGCATCTGGCCATATTTGAACATCCTCTGAATCTAGCCATATTCGAATGTCTGCTTATCTGCTGAGTGGGCCTGGAAACTCCTGCCTCTCCTCTGTGACTTTGTAGGTTTTGCCCCTTTTCCAGACGCAGCTCATGAGCTCAGTCTATGGAGTCCTTCTCAGTTGTTCCAGCCCTATGTAATATCTCTCTTCAAAACCAATACAGCAACTCATCTGACACTTAGCATGTGCCATATTTTATTCTAGGCTTTCTCAAAGCTGAAGAATCAATACATTTTAAAGCCAGAAAAGGTTTCAGAGCATACCTAATCCAATTTTCTCGTTTTGCTGATGAGAAACCTGGAGACGTTTAGTAAGTGACAGACTGGAGGGATGGAACCCTGCTCACCTTTGTCATTATTTGGTATTTTTGCACCGTGTTATATGTATGTCCAGAGAGGAAGTCAGATTCCTCAGCACAAGGACTTCTTTGAATCAATAGCATTTAGTTGTTGGGCTCCTCAATAGATATTCTCCCACAGTGACACGATGCTTTACCAAACTACATGAGTTAGCTGAAAGAGGAAAATTCTTGTGTAGGACAGATTACACAGTTTAAAAAAATCATAGTTTTTCAAACTCTTAGATGTATAAACTTTTCAAAATATGTATTTGAAAGATTTTGTTATAGAAAATGTTCATGTGTTTCCATCTTTGTTATTACAAGCAAAAGGAAGTTATTCAACCTTAGCTTTGTTCCTTTAATTTACTGCTATATATCATCTTCTTTAGGATGTATGTGGACCAGTTCTAACTGGTATAGGTTACAGATACTTATTTGAACACCTAGAAGAGGACAGTTCTCCCATCCAGCCTTTTTGCCTGTTAACTGGAAGAAGCTTATCTTTGTTGTTATTGATTTTAATTCCATTGTGGAAAAAAAAGCATCAAAGAGTTTAAGAAACAAAAACATTTATGTAGTTTAACTTAATTTGATAACACAGATTGGACAAAAACAGAAAAAACAAAAGAAAATATAAAAATGTACACAGGAAGAATTTTGGAACACTGAAAAAAATAAAATTAAATTTAAAAAATTGTTAAAAATGTACATTGGGAGCTAAACAAATATTACTAGAAATTACTAATTTCTCCAGTTTTGAACTTTAATCACAAAAAAATCAGTATGTTACCCAAGATTATTTATTACCTATAATATGTGACTTGTCATTCATTGCCTTGAACAACTTCTTCTCCGAACCCATTTGAAAACTGAGTACAGAGCCTGCCATTTTCATTCCAAGTCCACCTGTGACCTTTTTTTTTTTTTTTAAAGATTTTCAAATTTATTTGATAGACAGAGAGCACTAGTAGGCAGAGAGTCAGGCAGAGAGAGAGAGGAGGAAGCAGGGTCCCCGCCGAGGCAGAGAGCCCAATGCTGGACTCGATTCCAGGACCCCAGGATCACGACCTGAGCTGAAGGCAACGGCTTAACCCACTGAGCCATCCAGGCACCCCATTGTGACCATTTTTAAGAAGACATTACTCAGCGTAGTTTAATCAAAGCTTATTGGGAACACTATCACAATTTAATCAATGCTCCACATGCTCATTTCAAGTTGGTGGCTCTGAAATCTCAGGACAAGCTTGTAAAAATAGAAAAGTTCTTCCAGTAATTCTTCCCTTGAGCTTAGTTGGGGCATTCCAGCCATACAGTTCTCCTTACTACTCTCTACTTCACCTTCCTTCTTCCTCTCCTTACCTCACAACAGAGAAATGACAACCACCACCCAGTTGCAGTCAGTTCACCTAATTCTACCCACAGGAGCCCAAAACATAAAGAAAACACATATATTTGTTTAAATATGTAACTAGCAGACAGCATTTTTCACAGAAAAATATTCTCACCCTCTTGGTGCTAGTCCTCTGTGTATTTTTCTTCCAGACTTATTCTTCCCCAAATGACTACAGTTTTTGCTGGCATTTCTCTGAAAGAATATTCAAGACCTCATTAAGAGTCAGAAAAGCTACCTGAATTTGCAGACAGCTTCCTGTTGGGCTCACATTTTGCAGAATGCAAGCTTGGTGTGCAGAAGGTGGGCATGGTGTTTGAAAAAACAGGAAGCACCTGTGAATGTGTGACTTTATTCCTGGAAGCAGAAGGCTCTCTCTGAGATGGTTGTACATGCTTTGTGCTGTTTCACCTATGAGTACTTTTGCAAAGCCTTTACATACTTTAAAGACCAAAAATGGGCTTCCAGATGGCAAGATTATTTGGAAAGTCTGGTACATCTATGGGCATGGTGGGAATCCACAGCTTTTCTTTTTTTCTTTTATTTTCTTTCTTTCTTTCTTTCTTTCTTTCTTTCTTTCTTTCTTTCTTT